>NW_011889069.1:2933608-2961060 GCF_000151845.1 Pteropus vampyrus | reverse complement strand
TGACTGGTTAAGTCAGGCCTGTTTAAGCAATCTCCCTTAAAGTTACTGATTGGAGACTTCAAACACATCTGCAAAATCTTTCTACAGTGGCACCTAGGTTAGTGTGATTGAATAACTGGGAGAGAAGATGTATACATGTGTGCTACAAAACCCCAGCTGCCTCCCATCTGCCCTCCACTTCTCCAGAGAGAACATCCCTTGTAGCCCAGATAACTGGAAACATACTAGAAAGAGAATTCTGGGGGCCAGAGTTCAGCCTCTCTAAGCTGACACATCAAAGAGCTCACACAGAGGGAGAGCAAAAGACAGGAGAGAAATACTCTTGGGATGGCTTTGCCCTTCATGTTGTGGAAGAAGCAGCTGGGTTATAAGACCATCTACGTTTTTCTCAGTTTATACATTATTTTAATTATATCAACACACATCACATTTACATGCTAGTTCATAGATTCCAAGCATATCTACAGTCCATCTTCATTTTGTTTTGTTGTGCTTTGAGCTTATATAACCCTTTCAAATAAATAATACAGGTGTGATTCTCCCTTATTTTACAGGCGAGGATACTATAAGTGTCTTGCTGAGGGTACTGCACTCAGTGTGTGGCAGGCCAGGCATGTCACACATATTCTGATTCACAACTTCCCCAGGCTGCCCAGCATGAGACCCAGCTTGCTCAATGTCTCCTGCACTAGCTCCCCTGATAACATGTTTACTTACTGCTGAGCCTTCCAAAGCAACAGAAAGTGATCTGAGGCAGTTGTGTCCAAATTATGGTCATGGGTTCTCTTTTGTGGATAAGTTCTGCTCTACATAACTGACAGTCTTGGAGATTTGGAAAACACACAGAATCCAATGTTATAGTCATGAGTAGCTCAATATGTAAAGGAAAGCCTAGACTGTAAGCCTGATGAGGGCAGCAATTTTTATCTGTGTTACTTACTGTTATATCCATCACTCTCAAAGTAAAATCTGTCACATAATAGATTTTAAATAAATAATTTTGTATAAATATTAATGTTTAATAAAGCTATGAAACCTGAATCAATGGGGAACATTCATCTGTTAATGAGATTTTGTAAAGTAAGATTGTCTAGACTTTTAAACATAATAGTTTTGTTAACATTACTAGCTTACTTGCCACTTCATGGTCAAAACGCATATTATGCATGTTAGACATCCCAAGAAACATGTTCTATACAATTGCAAATGGCCAGGGTCTAGAGTAATCCAGAAGACAGAGTTCCCTGTCCTAATCTTAAATTACAGTGTCCCTCTGTGCATAATAGCAAAGTTTCTCTTAGTATTAGCTATATCTCTTACTACTATATAATTCTTTATTCTGGGATATCGTGTTGGTAGAAACCATGAGCCCATAAGAAAAATGTGTTGTTTTTTTTCCCCCCAAATATGGAAATTCCACAGACAATGAGGGACTTTCACTTTGCCTGAAGGGAACAAAAAGTCACAAGATTAATTAACCTGCACTAAACTGAGAAATGCTCTTTATTCAGCAGGCACTTTCTGTCTTCTGTAGAGTGTTTGGTTTCTGGCTCTAAGTGGTATGTGCTGGCTGCTTTCTTTTATGAGATTTTAGAAATCTCTCATAAGCGTAAATAGTCCTCATGATGGACAATGGAGTTCAGTGTTAATAAGAGCTCCTCTCCATCATTCTTCTTATGTTTGAAACTTACTTTCACCTTTTATTAATTGATGGAGTTTTAGTACAATTGTCTGTATCTTCGTTTCTTCTCTGATAAAATGGGGATAACTAAGAGTATTTGCTTCATAGAATTGTTGCAAGAATTAAAATGAGTTAATTATGCCAAGCACCTAGAACAGTGCATGGCCTGGAATAAATTCTCAATATTATTGTTAATGTTAGTATAGTAGTTGACATCCCTTATTGAGTTAGCAGGACATTCTATTTGGGGAGGAGAGTCATAACTTCTTTCGGAAGCCTGGATCTCGAGTCTTGTGATGGAGTGTCTGGGGGGTGGGGGGGACCAGAGAGAGTGTGGGGGAGCAGTGACCCTGTGGTCCATCCAGAGTGTGTACGTCTCTGAACAAGGACACTTCGGGCAGGAACCCTTCCACAGTCCCCTGCTGTAGCATGTTACAACTTGGAAACTGAGCACATTCGAGTCTCATAGGAAGACTGGCTAATACCTCCCAGGAGATTCTTCACATTTAGAATTCAGACAAATTGCTGCTTTTTAATTAACAGAGCCCCAACAACTCTGTTATCTGTCTTCTCATGAATCTATTTTCTCTCTAATCCCTTCTCATTCTCTCACCCTGTCGGCTTCTGGACTGTAATCTTTCAAGACACTCCCTGAGGAGTGGGCGCAGGAAGGGAGGAGCAGAGCCAGGGCCAGGGAAGTTCAGCAGAGTGATTGATGGCTTGTGTTCAAAGGCCAGCAGTCTCCCAACTCTCTGTTTACAGCTGTGAGAGACTCCTGACCAAGACCCCAAGTGAAGCACATAGCTGCAGTATCACCTGCAAGCTGGGTGTTATTAAAGATCTGGGAGAATTCCCTCGGCAGAAACAAGTGGAAGAAGCATTCAGGGATGTCTCCCAAATACCCCATTCATTTAAGTTTAATAGGACAGTTATTGAATAATAAATAACAACTAAATCAAGGAAACATATTTATCAAGGACTTATGCCCAGATAATGCAATTGTGGCTACACTAGTTGAGAAGCCATATAATAGCTGCTTCTCTGTATAAAGATTCCCCAGTGATTGTGAAAATAAACTCAGAGGAACATTTAGGGCTCCGCCTGGTCCTGTCAACCTTCCAGAATTACCCAAAAAAGTTGTCTGTCTTCTTCAGGCTGAGCCCCTTTTGCTGAGAAGGTGGACACACATTTTCACACTGGGCCACCTGAAGCTGGGATCAGATTTTGTTTTACTGAGCATCCTCCATGAGGCCTGTGTTATGGAAGTGTAAGATATGATCACCTTGTCTCAATCACCATTTCAGATCTGATCTACAACTCTGTTTGAAGTATTCTCAGTTTCTAGAAAACAGCTTCTTTCCAGCTCCATTCCCAGCAGGATATTTCAAAATGGCTTTTGAAAAAAAAATTCTAAAGTTAAAAATATCCCCTTCCACTCCCCTGCTCCTAGTTTATTACAACAATGCCTAAGGCAGCAGGGGTGTCATTGGCAGTTCTATTTGCGATGGGACTGGAAGAGTTGATATGTTAATGTTTACATCTTCAAGAGAAGACTGCTATTAAGTGGAATTTATTTTTTAGTTCTTTAAATCTTCTCTCATGACATTAAAATGCTATGGGCCATAGAGAGGCAGAGAATAAAATGGAATGGGGAAGGAAGAATGGCCACCTCAAAACCTGCACTGTATAGACCCCCAAATGCCATTGGGTAAGAATGTGGGCAAGGTGTTAGCTACTGGACCCCTGAGGTGGAGATGCATTTCCTCAGCTTTCTTTTCATATGATGCGCCTGATGCTTTCTGATGTTAGATCCAAAGTTCTAGACATTGAAGTCTATTAGCAGAGGACAAGAGAAGGGATGCCATAGCTTATTCATGCAAGAGTAGAATATAAGAGGCAGGAAAGTAGCCTTCTGCGTATTGGATAGAATGGGCATTAGGATATGATACTACTCTTTAATTGACTAGCTACTTTGAAATTTAATGATCAGTCATTTTCAGGCTGTTGAATATGAACTACTGCTTCTTACTTGTCTCCACGTATACTGTCTCCTTCCAAGGAACTTGAACATTTGCATCTTTGGAAAAATTTCAAAGGTATTGACCTGGCACAAAGTAGGTACAATGCTCTCCTGTTAGTTTTTCCAAAGACTCTAAATAAATCATTTGAGTACATATAGCAAGTCAGGAACCAAAGGGATTACTGATTCTTACAGTCATCTTCAGGCCAGCCCTCAGGCTGGCATTTCCGGAGTATGACAAATTCAAAAACAGTGTAACACATCCTGTAGGAGAGCAGAGAGCAGGCTGCCTTCCCTCTGCATAACCCCTTTTCAGGTGAGCATCTTGACACCTTCTGTGTTAGAGGAGTAACTCCCACTGACTGTTAGGGATTTGGCTCACCTGCTTGGCTACAGGGGCCATCTGAAGCAGGTGACTATTGAGCCATTACTGTGTCCTAATTTGCAAGTTACTTTGTAAAGAAGGCTTCCACTTGGCAGGCTGTCTAAACATTATGAAGCTGTCTATCACTAGGCGGTCTTGTGTACCACTCTCAGCTAATTTAGAAAAGCTTAGAGTAAATGTGTCTACCATTCTAGAGGATGCAGACATCACTGGATGTACTTTGTTCAGAAATGTGGTGTCAATGATAGGTGAGGTTTCTGATTGGAGAGAGGGAGAAAATGACAGAGACTGACTCACAGCTCTCAGGCAGGGAGGCTTTGCCTTGACTTGGCCCTGACCCTTCTCTCCCACCTTGGATTTTACGGAGACTAAATTCTCCATTTCTCCTCCACATGGTCAGGATGGCGCTGCTTCACTGAGCAGCTGCCACTCTCTTTCAGAGTCCAGTCCAGCAGCCACTGTATTTTTGGTAGGAATGAGATGAAGCCATCTGTGACCATCTTCTGAGGTGGGTGAGACCTTTGTTGATTCAATAAACACTTATTAAGTGCTTACTAGAATGCAAGATCAAAGGAACATGAGAGCCCTTGTTAAACTGCTGCTTTGACATGGAGGAATCAACCATGTTGTAGAAGACAAAATGCATACGTGGGGAATGTTGTAAAAATATATCAGAATCCAGCCTATAAGCAGATGTAAAATAACAGGGCATAGAATTGGTGACATAATTCCTCCAGGGGCCCCAGTCTACCAGCCAAATGAGGGAGTACATGTGAGGAATAAGGATCAAATCTGCTGACTGGCTTCCAGAATTGGGGGTTTTAAGCAGCTCTTGAGCAGTGGCAATTTTTTTTCCCCTTTCAAGACAATTGATTTGAATTCTTAAAAATTTGATTATTGTTTTCTTTACAACAATAGGTGGGGAGGCACTGAGAGAGGAGAGATTCTTTTTCAGATCGTCTGAGATTCAGGGCTGGTCTTCTGTTTCCTCATTTTGAAATGAGCGTATGATTTCTAAGACCTTTCTTTCACTAGTGCTTTATAATTTTGTGACTGTTGCATTTCTTTGATCTTTAAAGTTGCTTTTCATACTCCCTTGGTATAAAATGGACTAGAATGGTGCAGGCTCCAATTCAGCCTGCCAGGGTTGAAAGCCTGGCTCTGCCAATTGCTACCTGTGTGACCTCATGCAAGTTACTTAACCTCTCTGTGCCTCAGTTCCTCATCTATAAAATAAAGATGACAATAGCACCAACCTTCTAGAATTGAGTTTGAATTAAAGGAACTAACATTCATAAGATTCTTGGCAGGGAATAAGTGCTCAATAAATATAACTTCTTACTAACCTCTTGCTGCTCAGTCTCAAACCCTTTTGCAGGCTCCTCCTTGGGTGGCCTTCTGATTATATGTGACTCAGTCTTCTGAAATGAGTTGGACTATTTCCCCTCCCTCCCATTCTAAACTTTCTGCCTGTGGGTCTTATCTACTCCCACATTCTCAGTTTGCTCCCAGTGCTAAAGAATCCCCAAATGACCTTCAACTAGTGGTGTACTACAGTGGGCTCATGAGACCCAACTGTTCCATCACTTCCCAATGCCATACTCAATTATATTTTTCTTCTTCTCTTCCTCCGTTGTTCCAGTCCTAGTCCAAAACATCTTCATTTATTGGCAGACTGACATTAACAATCTCCAAAAAGGTCTCCCTCCAGCTAATCTACCTCTAATCCTTGCCACTCTCTGCAGTTAGTGTACTGTTCTAAAAAACCGCATATCAAAGTATGTCATTCCTTGTTTCCCACTCTTCCCCCATGTATTCCTCAAGTATCTGTTAGAAGAAAACACTTCTTTTTTTTTTTTTTTTTTTTTTTTTAGAAACTATCATATCTTATAAAGTATTGCATGATCTGGTCACTGCTTATCTTATTTCTTGTCTTTGCGCACATATTCTTTTCCTCTACATATTCATTGCTTCTACATTTCTTACTCCTTTTCCCCAGCTCCCACTTCAAGCAGGAGGATGCATATGATTATGCCCCCCCACACACACACCTATTCTCACACCCATTTGTACACATGCACAGGCACACATATGAACACATGGGCACTCTTCACCTGGCCTACTTATACTGATCTTTCTGGCTTCAATGCTGACCTGGCTTCCTTGTGGAAGCCTTTCCTGATGCTCATTGGCTGATGGCAGAAATCTTGGACTCAGCATAGCGTGCAATACCCTATTGTAAATGTATATTTGTCACAGGAGTGCAAACTTGATGGAAATCGTCATTGCTGTATTCCCCCACCCAGCACAGTGCCTGGCATCTAAACGGTGGTCTGTAAGTGTTCATTTATTAATTGAATGCCTGAATGATTAAGTGAAGATATCAACAGATGAAGTCACTCTTAGATATATTCTTTTTATTAAAAATGTTACTGAGTTGCAATTATTTGAGATCTATCTGCTATGAACGATTTGTCTGGATTTCTTCCATTATTTCTCTGTCTCTTTTTTTCCTCTGTCCTTTTCATAATGCATAATACAAACAACCACACATAATCCCTTGCAACTGAGAATATCAGTGGATGAACAAAAATGCATGAGAAAAAAAGGCTCTGCATGTCTAAGGACTGATTCTGTTTGTCAGAATGCATATTGTCAAATTCCCCACACACCGACGCTATGGACTGGAGCACAGACCTTCCTAAAGCAATATCACAGTAAAGCTAGAAAGCTATTTTCCTGGGTGTGCACAGCTGTCATCTAACACTTTGGAGAACAGCAAGGGGTTCATGAAGAAGGCAGAAAAGGAAAGTTAGTTAATTTAGGAGCTGAAGAGCAGAGAGGCCTGGTGAGGTGGAGGCCTTTGGCCAGCCGGCTTCCTCAAAGAAGGAGGTAATGAGAAATATGACTTTTAAGGATGCTTGGTAGGGGTTCATATGTGTTCTCTCACGATCAATTCCAGGGAAAATTTAGGCAGGTTTCAAGTCAAAATAGGATTTCTCTAACAGCCAGAACAAAAGAACTGCACCTGGACCCACAATTCCAGCTGGCGTCTCTCTACCTCTCATATCCTCCCTGGTCATAAATATTCTCAAAGAAGAAGGGAGTTGATGATGTAGAAGATAAAAGGGAATCCGTTTGAGGTTTACTCGAGCCATCTTGGCCATCCAGGTGTGTGAGCTTGCTTGTGTTGGGCAAGTTGGGAGAGATGGCTGAGGAAGTGTGGACATGTCCTCACGGAGAAAAGACAGGGCGTCTGTATGTGATTTGCAGGAAGCCTTTTCTTAGTGGAACCGCAGTTGGGAAACACTTTCTTTTTTCTCTGAATCTCATCCCCTAATTTTCTCCCTTGATAATTAAATTACAGTAACAGGTTGACACCAAAAATAGAGGGAGTGGCTTGAATGTGTTCGAAATTAAATTTATCCTGTGACTGAAATATGATTTGGCTGCACTGAGGTTTTCTGCCTCGGTGAGTAGCTAAGGGTTCAGCGTTAACCTCAGCCGTTAAAGGTGCCCTCTGCTATGTTTGAAAACTAGCCAAGGTCTAACCATTTGGTTCCCTGAAGAATTTAACAGCAGAGCTAGCCTTGGGCAAAATACAACGAGAATGGGGCAGCAGTTGCACTAAAGAGACAACTTGCTAATGGTGTCCTTTTGAGCTTCATGAAGCCAATGTGGGGACAGCATTTGGATACGGAGCCCCTCAAACTAGACCATGAGGGCTAGAGTGGCTGTGTGGTAGGAAACAGCAGTAGAATTCTGTGAGTGAGACACTAGCACTTGCATTTCCTAACCATGTAATTTTGGTCTCTCCCTGCTCTGTTGCCCCATCTATAAATGGACAAACATGGTGTACCTACTCAGCACAATTATTGAAAAGACTGAGAGCATGTCTGTCAAGGGTTTACCAATTGTTCAGTGCTCAACACACAAGGGCAGCATACTTATTTATTTTTCTCTGCTTCGTACACATGAGGCCATTTCCATCCATTAGGCTCCCAGGGACTTTTCTAATTGATACTGGAAAATGTTACTTTGTGTAGAGGTGAGCAGTGAAGGGATGAGATAAATGGCTGAGCTAGTGCGGCCATAGGCATTCCTTGAGCATTGCAGCCGTTTGGGCCACAAGGAGCCTGCCTTCATTAAACAGAAGTTGAGGCCTTTCTGCATTGCCTTGTCACACGTGAATGTGAGCCTAATGGTGGTGATTAGTCAGTGTCCAGTGAAGGAATGAGTGGGCACCATTGTTCCCCATTTTAGCAAAACATGCTGAGTGATGCATTCGATGAAGGTTATAAGCCAACACGACTGGATGTTGATCCAAAAAGCGAAGTCCCGGGATTTGGAGGCAAGTCACAGCTCCTTCTTGTAGAATATGGGCATTTGTGACTTCGTGAAGGGCTTTGAGCATCCGGAGGGAAGGAAACACCACTGCCTTTTGGACTTGGAGGGGTCCAAAGAGAACTCATTTACCAGATTTCGAACAGCCTCATTGTATGGAGTAATGCTAGAGATAACTTGAATTCAAGGATATTTTGTCATTTTAATAGATTTTCTATCTTTTTTCTCTCTTTAAATTTTTTTTTTTAATTTTATTGTATTATTAGTTTTAAGTATATAAACATTTATGTAGCTTATAAAACGATCCCCCTAATTGCTCTTTCTCTCCTCGGGAACTTTAGCTAGCCATTACATTAATGCTAACTCTATTCCCTATGCCATGCTCCCCATTCCCATGACCACCTATCAGCTACTAATTTGTACTTCTTTAATCCTTCACCCCATTCTCCCAACTCGCCAACCCCCGACCCCTCTGGCCATCACCAAATTTTCCTCTATATTTATGAGTCTGGTTTTGATTAGTTTGTTCTTTTTGTTCCTTAGATTCTACATATAAATAAAATTACATGGTATTTATCTTTTTCTGTCTGACTTATTTCACTCAGCATAATAACCTCTAGATCTATCCACATCATTGCAAATAGTAGGATTTCATTTTTTTTTCCATTCTTAATTTATATAGCTTTATTCTCAGGAGTTGCTCTCCCATTGTGCCAGTAGAAGAACATGTTTATTGAGCAGTCTAAGAGGTGGACTACGTTTCTTTTGAATAACACTAAAATGCCATCCCAGAGTTGAGAGCAGAGGATAAATGTGACCCATTTGCTAGAAGTGGGCAGGCTAGGTACTTGAAGACACAGAACATGATATTATTCTCCTTTCCTAGAAGTTGTTCCTCCTCTACCTCTTGACAAAATGGTTTAAAGTCAATTGAGAAGCACAAAAGAAACTACAAAGGGTACGAGAGAAGGATGAAGCCCTTAGAGGCAGTGACAAATACAGAGGAAAGAGAAGTGAACACATCAAGAGGAAGATCTAAACAATACTTGAAAGTTGATTCAATCGACAATAATAACATGATGCCCTCCTAAGGCTTTTTGATATTTGAACACTTAACCACGTGCCAAAAATCCTATGCCAAGTGTTTTATTTGTATCACCTAATTTTATTTTCGCAACTACCCTAAGAAGTGGGTCCTACTGTTATTTATCATCACACAGATTTAAAAAAAAAAACAAAGCACACGCTGAATAAGCAACTGAAATGTAGAAAGTCTAAGTAACTTTCCCAAGGTCACCAGCAGAAAAATATTTAGGTGAGAAGGGTTTAAGTGAGAAGTTGGGATTTGAACTCAAACTGTCCCAGTAGTCAATCCTTTCATTGGGCTTTTTTTTTTCTGGCTAATTTGCAATATTTCTCAGTTTTTTATAATGCAAGCCCCCACAAAGTTTTCTGATTCCTTCCCTGCTGATCTCGACCAGGTAAGAACATATTCTGTCTGGCTGTATATTCTGCATTTTGAATTAAGTTTATAAGTACTGTGTTTAAAACTGCACAAATCACTTCCCAGAATACCTCCCTTACTTCACCCTTTCTCCTTCCCTTATTTCTGTGGCATTTATTCATGTATTAATATGACAGCATCTATTGTGTTCCTATAGTTCCTATAGGGAGAGATAATCATATAAGTGATGCTCTGGATGACTTCCTGACCCTCAAGCAAGTAAGAGGTCCCTTTCATGCAGCAGGTCCTTGCTCCTGGTTGGGGTAGGCCTGCATGTCTTCCCACTACTCTTGCAAGATGGATGCCACTTATTTTTCCACATTCATTTCAAAGCCAGCTCCTCCGGGAAGCCTTTTTCAGACACCCCATCCTTCCTCTTCCCCCACACATACAGGGATTAAAACAAAACATTCCCTTGGAAAGGCAGAAGAAAATCAATTTGGAAAGACAGGTGGGGCCAGATGGAGAAAGGCCTCAAGCGATCGGCAAAAGAGTTTGGCCTTAAACCAGTAAGCATTAGGAAATGATTTGGGGTATTTGAAGATAAGAGCAGCATTTTAGGGAGATAGATTTAGGCTACAGGCTCTGGGGCAGGTTGGATTACTGTTAGGAATGAGTTTAGGAAGAACCAAACCAGATCAAGGGGTGCAGTGTGAGGAGGAGGTGATGGGAAGCACCCTCAGAGAGGAGAATATTCTTATTAAGGAGGACCAAATGCTGCTGGGCTTTGGAAGGCATGTGGAAGAGCTGTCCAAGGGAAAATTTAGTGAACATTAAAACTATCCTCTTATTCCCTATGTCTCTCCCAAGACCCATAGAAGTTGTCTTGAATGCAGTGGTCCCAAAGGGCAGGAGGTTGGCACCTGCTGTTCAGTACAGATTTTGCTTTCACCTCTATACTCACCTGCTCAGGGACATGGTATTAATATTAAGCCATGGTGAGAATACAGTCTATTCTCCTCTCCTTCTCCCGGACATCTCCATTTCTAATTCTCTGCCTGTGGAATTTCTTCTGAAGGTACTGAAAAGGCCTTGGAGTTCTGAAATGTCTAAACATGTGGGTGAGAAAACAAGCCCCTGACAGCAAGAAAAGTGGGGATGGGGCACTTGCCACTTTCCTGCTAACTGCTTTGAAAGGAAAAAGACAGGTGTGGGTCCTGCTGATTCCCCAAGTCATCACAGACGAGAAGCAGCATGAAATGGCAGGACAGCTTTGTAGATCTCAGTCTGACACCCTTGCCAAGATCACAGAGATTGGGAGAGGAGCTGTTTCAATCAAATATAGCAGCTATTCTTTGGCAAAGGCGAGTGAGAAGAATAAGAAAGGGATCGACCCTGACTATTACAACCAGTGTTCGCGTTTTAAAAAACTTGGCCAGCACTCACTTCTTTGGACAGTGGAGGGTTGTCAGATCCTATCCCAGTTCTGACAGTTGCTAGCTGTGTGACTTTGGGAATGTGCTTGACCTGTCTGGTTTGCAGTTGCTTCATACTTATTAAGGAATAGTAATAATACCTCCCACACAGGGATTTTTTGAGAAAGTTAAGTTAGACAACATATTATACCTTTGGCCTAGTGCTCGGCAATATAGAATAACTCTATTTTCATTGCCGTTATTTAGAAAAAATATATTAAAATCACAAACCCTTTTATTTAGGTAAAATTGTATATGTCGATAACCATGGTCTATTGATAATAACCCATTTTGATTAAACAACAAACTAGAGAAAATGAAGTTATGATTTTCCATATACTTTATAGATGAGGAAAACCTAAGGATGTTCTATAGGATGGTGAAAGGAGATATGAGAGAAGGCTAGGAGACAGGTATCCTGCCCGTGCCGGACAACCTCTGAGGGAAATTCTAAGACAGGAGAAATCAATTCAGACCCAAGGTGTGCCTCAGGCCACAAGGTAAAGTATGTTTAAGAGATTCAGCTGGTGCTCAGGTCTTCCAGGTCTCTACCCAGAGCTCTTCCCATTCTCTCTGCTCCATTTAATCTACCCATGTAAATATCAGAGGTATGAGTAAGAGATGGCTACCATCCCTATTTTCAGGGACATTGGCCAATAGTTAAAAGGTGTCTAAAATCCATCTGCTGAAACATGAAATGTAATATAAAGAAAGATTTTACATCCTCATTTTCATTCCTTTCATGCTGAAGGGGACCAGTACACTACAGTTCCAGTGGAGACTGTTCTCAAGAATTTGTCACTAAGCAGCTAGAATGAACAAGAGTGTGATAGTCATTCAGACTTACCCACTAAGATCAAAGGTTATCTTAATTCACACAAATTCCAACCATTTCAAAGTCTTGGCCCTTTTTCTGGCCACAGAGAGTTCTAGCCAGCGTAGTACAGATGACAAACCTGCTTTTCTTTGAAGGTCAGTGCTAATTGCAAGGTAACATTGACCTTGGCATCACCAGAGGGTGATGAGTCAAAGACAGCTGGGTTCTTTTTTCCTTCAGCGAGATCTGAATTTCCTACCCAACAGCTGTGGGTGCCTAAAATTGACATATGAGCTAAGTATAAATTTCACTTGCTCTCTGAAAAGGTGGCAAAGTGAGCCCATATATAGGAACTTGCACTTTCCACTCCAGCCTAGCTCTAAATATAATAAAGTCCAACTAGGTTAGACAAGAACCTAAGATTTAGAAGCAACGTTAGAGGTCATTCAGAACTACCTAATACAAGAATCCCCTTCGCAAAACCCTGCAGATGGTCCTGCATCCTTAACTTGTGTACTTCCAATAACAGCTCAGTATTTGGCAAGCTAATCAAATCCAATTTTAATTTTTTTTTGCTTAAATTGAATCTCATCTTTGGTGTTCTATAACTCTCACCTGTTGGGTTCCTTCCCAGAATAACATAGCTTACATCCTCACAGTGGTACTCTGAGTTATTTTGAAGTTAGCTCTGTTGATCCAATTAATTAAGTCTTATCTTTTCACTTTTGTTCATTTTCCATTTATTTAGCTATTCCTTATGATTTTCATCCTTCCACTGTCCTTAATGCCCTCTTCCAGGGTGCTGGCTAAACCTTGTATGAATGCTTTCCACTGGAGCCATGTAGAGGGGTCAGATATAAAAGAAAAGCTTTCCATCGAAGGCAGGGTGCCCAGGGAGAAACCTCACATGTGGGAAGGAAGAGTCAAAGTTGTGGTCATGAAGATCACTCAGAGCATGAACACTACAGAGGAAAGAAATGAGAAGAGGAAAGTGTAGCAAATGAGCAGAAAGAGAAGGCAGAGTAGATTCAAGACAACTAAAAGATTTAGATTTGTCTTTATGCTAATAAACTAGGCTCCCTCCTTTGCATAGATTTAATCTGCTGATTCTCTACCTAAATACAACATGTTATTCTGAATCTATTTCACAAAATTAATCTTGGACCATTTTTCTCAGAGATTAAGATCTTTTTGAATCCTAATCTGTCTCCCTGAGTGCTAACTACTTTTCTCAGCTCAGTATAGTCCACAGAGACATTTGGATACATTCCACGTCTTGTCTCAGGTCAATGATTAAATTAAATATCCAGTAAGACAGGGCCAAGCACAGAACCCTGAAATACATCCCTGTGTTTGGCATGTATTAGACATGCTGAAATATACCTATTGTAATGTTTGGTGAGTGAATATGGGTTAAGGAGACGATAACAATATAAAAGAAATATCAAATCATCTAATTACAGCATGTGGGCATGTAAACAAATGTGCACAATAAAATTTAACATTTCTCTCACTAGACCATGGAGAATATTTTATTGATCGTTGCAATCTTGGCAGCTAAGCAGTGCCTGGCACATAATGAGAATTTACTCTGCGTTTATTTATTTATTTTTTTAAATGAACACATAGGCTTTCACAATACCCTGGGAAAGAATGGGAATTAGGGAAGTCCTCAGTTCCATTTCACTGGTCTTGAACAGTGTTCATGCCACCCCGGTGACTGACCTCTCCTCTTTCCCACTCTCAACTTGTAAGTAGATTTTGAAGTTTGAGCTTATCAAGGTCTCAATTATCTGCTCAGGCTTTCATAACACAATAAAAATGGGTTATTTAAACAACAGAAGTTTATCATCTCACAATTCTGGAGGCTGGAAGTTCAAGACCAAGGTGTTGGCAAGTTTGGTTTTGCCATCTTCTCTTTTCGACCTCACATGACCTTTCCTCTGTGTGTGTATGTGTGTGTGTGCATAATACGTTTCTCTGTATATCCTAATCTCCTCTTCTTATAGAATTACTAGTCAGAGTCTATTAGAACCTACCCTAACAAGCTCATTTTAACTTAATCACCTCTTTAAAGATCTTATCTCTAAATACAGTCGCATTCTGAGATACTGAGGGCTGACACTTCAACACATGAATGCCAATAACAGCGGGGCATGTGAGAGAAATAGCATGCACAGGTTAAGAGGCTGGAGATGGTGATACGTCTGAGAAATGACATGGGAATAGCACAATGGTCTAGACTAGACCTGTTCTGGCCCATTTCCTGACTCTACACCACTGGCCTTGTTTTGTATAAGGGGTCCTGTTATCTATCCATTTTCTTCTCAGCCTGAGCTGGAAAGTGCTGCGTAAGCCTTTAGGTCCCATTTTCCTCCTCTTCATCTTCCTCCTCCTCCTCTTTTTTTTCCCCCCCTTCATCCAGAGACTGAGCCTGAAAATGGGGTTTGCTGGAGAGATCCATGAACATACACCTGCAATACTATTTTTCTGGTTGATGAAGTAGAAAGTTTCTCTAGGAAGAAGAAGCTTTGCTGCCACCTTCAATAATGTGAGAGGTAGTATGCCAGGCCACCCTGCACACTCCTCTCCTGTGGGGCTGACTGCAGCCAAGATGAAGATAATTATGAACAGGAGTGGAAGTTAGCATAGCCCTCCCTCCATGTAAATCAGAAGGGACAATGCCTATGGAAGCTATGTTCCCAACCAATCTCTGCTTCCCATCAGGGTCATTAACCATCTGATGTTGAAGTGTCACATCAACTTGACAGAGTTGAGGTGGGGTATGCGAGAGAGGATGAAAAGGATGATAATCATTGCAAAGGTGTCCCTTTCATCATGCCAGGCTTGAGAACCTGCCTTTGCTGATGCCTGTGGGAACTGGTACTGTCAGAGTATGGGTGATGAGTGCAAGAAAAAAGAAGATCTTGGCTCCAGAATGGAGAGTTTTTTTAAGTTAACGGTTAAGCTATACCTCTTTTATAGGCTCTGTTCTTATGCCTTAGTAACAATGAAAACAATAAAAACAACTAACTTTATTAAGCATTTATTATATCATAGTCACAGTTCTAAAAGTTCTTTATATCTCATTTAATTCTCACACTTCTTGATATGGCAACATCCTTCACTGGAGAATACTGAGGCACAGTAAGGTTAAGCAATTTGCTCGAGATCACAGAGTTAGAAGGAGATAAAGCTGGCATTTAGCTCTAGACAATCTAACTCTAGATCCTATGCTCCTAAATTTCTACACTTTGTATGAATAAAACCTTACATTTATTAAGCCCTGGATATGTGACAGGCACTGGTTTAATGTCATACAATTAGTAATTGGCTTTTCAGTGTCATATACATGCTTTTCTCTCTCACTCTTGCTCTCATGCTCTTACACAAATACATAGCTCCACTCATCTTGGGGTAGCTTCTTGGGATATACCCCTCCAAAGAGAACCCCGGACTTGGGGTTAGTGAGGATAGCAACGTGCTAAGCCTTCAGGACTGACCAAAGTAGCTTACTTCCTGGAAAAGCATTCTCTCCATCCTTTTTTTCAAAACAGTACTGGTGCCATCATACAATGGTGAACACAGTCTTTCACACTTATTGAATGGGATTTATGCATAAATTAATTGCTATACTTGTGTCAATCACAACTAAGTCTTTAAGGAGGCAATCAAAGATGACAGTTAAGACTACTAATTTTGGAGACAAACAGACCATCCTGCATCTTGCATGTGTTAGTGAGTTGGCTCTATGAAAATTAGATAATTCAATTATTTTCTGAACTATAGTTTTTTTATCTTAAAGTGGGGATATCACATCTACCTCAGTACTACTGTGAGATGGATGCCTATGACTGCAGAGCTAGTAGGTTTGCACAGATAGGATTCAAATCTAGGTTTGTTTGAATTCATATCAGTAACAGAATAAGTCTTCTTAGACTCAGTGTTCCCATTTATAAAATGGGCATACTTATTCCCATCTTACTGATTTGTGATTATGAAATGAAAAGATATATGTAAAAGATAATACAGTGTTGGGAATATCGGGCTCAACATGGTGGCTATTTTAGAAAGAACAGTATAGGATACAAGAAAAGGGTTATTATATGTACATTGTAAATAAGAAGATATTTACATAAAATTGTTTTCTAATATCTATTGTTTTTGACTTTAGAATGTATGGATACACATCTACTTTTTGATTTCAGGATGTGTAGATATGAATGATATGTGTAATTTTTGTAGTGTCTGAGATTTCAAAGTAGCCAAAAGATCTAGACTGGTACAGAAGACAAAATGAATGCGTAGTCCTAAGTGAGCACACATTTTTTCTTCTTGAATGTGGCCCTTACACAGAAGGAGAGGTGCATTGGGTGCTACTATGGGGATGGAGTTTTCAAAACAGCCAAAGTATTTTGTCTTGTCAGCTTGCTGGTAATTTGTCAAAGAGAATAAATGAACAGAGTGCCTTGTGTGAATCTAATTTCCCCTAACCTCTCAGACTCAATTCCCAAGAAGCCAGGATACAGAACTCAAACTAGAACAATGGGTTGGAAAAGATAAAAAGGACCTTTCTGTGGTAATATCTCTACATTCTTTTTTTTAATGAATGCTTTTTTAGTCCTTTAACAAATGGACATAAATAATTCCAACCATTAGCAGCTAAAAATGGACAACCATTTCTGTATCAGGAGTGAGACAGACTAATTATATCAGTGTAAAGTAATTCTATATATTTATGTTTAGTATCCTTACTGCAGTTCTGAGATAAAATTCTCTTCAGGAGGAAATAGATGAAGTTAGAGAAGCTGTAGGGGACTAGGCAAATGTTTGGGAAATTTCTGCTGTTTAAAGTTGAAGAAATGACTGCATCTGAGGCTTTGACTTGTACAAATGCCAGCCAGAGTCATGTGCTGGTTGCCAAGGAGCCAGCACCAGGTGATAACTGTTAGATGTCAGTTGCTGTGACAGTCCATGGGGAGTTACTTTTAATTCATATCTTGCATGAGTTTCTTGGTTCTAAACAGAGTGGAATTCCACGTTCTACATGTGCAGGGTTACTGCTGTAAGAAAATGCTTAGGTCGAATCCTGGTCATTTATTGCTGTGAGTTCTAGACTGGTTGTCCCTGATTCTCAAACAAACTTGAGGATTTAGCCACCAAATGATGTCCCCAGGCTTTTATAACCAAGACAAATGGGAGTACATGATGATTTCCATCCTTTTCTGTGTCCCTTATTGATTTGCAAGAGGAATGTGTGTACTTAGCTGGGCTCACCTACACATTTGGCATGATAACTGGTTCTACCAATAAAAGCAGTGTCCAAGTGCAGGTGCATTGATTTGGACCTCACTATCCTGTGCAGCTGGAGCTACTATGCTGGGTCATTAGCTAAATAGAAAAGTGAGGAAGCTGTCTGATTGGTTAGACGTGGGTCATATGCTCAAATCATTTGGGCCAGAGAGACTAATAGTATTATTAACTAGGTCTGGGTCACGCGCCTGCTGTTCCGTGTAGAGGAGACTAGCCCCACTAGAATTCAGGGAGCAGAGAAGGACAAAAGGCAGTCTCCATTTTTAGAGCAGATTAAAAGAAGGGATGTTGGGCAAATAAAACTACTAGATATTCTTTCTAACTATCTTTCACTGTGTGATCTTGGGCACAGAATGCAATCTCTTTTAACTTAAGATAAATGACAATCATATTTTCTCCCTCATAATGTTGAAGATTGAATGAGTTAACATACATAATAAACAAAATAATGTGTTTGGCATTGAGTAGGCACTCAATAAATGTTAACTCATTTGGTACTAATATTTTATACCTAATATTTGATACCTATATTTTAATTTCTTTCAAGATGTCTTGAAGTGCTAATTTGAAAGCTTGGTTCTGATGTGTCTGACTAGGCTGTGATTCAGGGAGGCAATAAGTAAGAGGGGGAAAAAATGTTTCCTTTGCTGTACTTCCCTATATGACTTCCAATAATTTCAAAAATTCTGTTTGCTTCAGCAGCCATCACTGAATCAAAAGCTATGGTTACTCCTTCTATTACCATATTTGTTTCTTGCCAACTTCTCATCCACCCATCCCTCTTTCCACCCATCCATCCATCTTGTCTGTCTGTCCATCCATCCATCCATCCATCTATTTATTCATGAGGTACTTTCTGAACACTTATTAAATGTTAGACATTATACTGACTGTATATTAATACTTTAAATGAAGTCCATGTACTATGGATCTAGAATGTGAGGTTGACTTTCAGAGTTTATATACTATAAATGTCCAAGCAATCTTGTACATTAGAGGGACAAGTAGGGGAGAAACAGACAAAATTTTCCCTAATAAAAGATAATGAAACGTTTAAATGCGTAGTTACCATAATGCCTCCTTTGGGGAGGAAAGCTTCTAAATTTTGAGCATAGTACAAAGGTTTAGTGGAATAATTTGGGTTACCACTACTTAGTAAAAAGAAATTCATTAAGGCAAAAAAAAAACAACGCAGAATCAGACTTTCTTGGATAGCTTTTTAAGAGGCCTGGACCATCAGAAATGTCTCGCAATAACCTTTTAAAATATAAAAAGAGCAATCTTGTTAGTTAAATGTTTAATGCATATTATAGCTAGCATATCAATTTAAGGTAAAATTTATGATTCAGTGGGCTGCATTTTATAACTGCATTATTTTATGACTGTTGTGAATATTAATAATACCTTAAACTTTACTGTCGTGGTCTCAGTGTGGGTTCTTTTCTCATATTCACATGATTATTCTGTGAAGTAGACAGAGCGAAGTGCTCATTTTTATGTTACATATTAGGAAATGAAGCTCAGAGACCTTGATCATCTGGTTCAGGTATAGAGCTAGGAATGGCAGAGCCAGAATGTGACACGGCCCTTTCGGGCTTAACTTCCACACTATTTCCAGTCTACCACTGCAGAGTCTGAGGAAGGGATGGCAAGATGAGATACGAGGTACACATTTTTACAGACTTTTGAATATAACTGCTCTAACCTAGCGTTTCAAGTTGCCTTGCCTGTATAGCACAATGTTGATCATGTCTAAGACTTCTTAGTGTTGAGACCTTGATGAAGGCATGACCCAGGATTGCAATGTTGTTATAACCAGGAAGTTCATCCACCCCGGGAAGACTTAAGAAGCATCACTCCCCGCATCTACCCTTTATGTTATATCAGAAATTGGTCTCTGGAGCCAGTTGGCAGGTCCAACTCAACCAAATTATTTCACCTCTCCCCACTTGATCTCCCTTTTCTATAAAACCTAGATTGCTATGGATATTAAACCCACCTTATCAACTGTATGGGGGAGCTAAGTACTCAAAGTATGGATTTAGGAATCTCTTTCTCTCTCTCTCTCTCTCTCTCTCTCTCTCTCTCTCTCTCTCACACACACACACACACACACACACACACACACACACACAAACAAATAACTCACATTGGTATGGATGTTACAAACAGGTTATATACATTTGTACCACACAAAAAAAATGATGTGTGCTCTTGTTAGAATGAATGAAATGATGAGATCTGACTGGGATAAATATCTCGGAAAGTTTCATGTGAGCAGATGAGACAAGAGCTACCTTTTGGCAACTATCTTGAGGAGAGAGTGATATGGAAACACATACTTTCCAAATATATCTTTCCCAGCCTGTCAGTGCCTGAAATTCTACCATTAGTAATTATTCTTTGGGTCTTAGAATTTTTTTTTCTCTGAAGGACATGTGAAGTGCAACACTTCTAAGAAACCAGATTCTCCAGAAGTATAACAATGAATGGTGCCTAAATTTGAAGAGACGCAAGTAGCAAAAAAAATCACTGGTTGAGGAGAGATGTGGGAGTTGTATAGCTCAAGATAAATTCTTCAAACTTCACTTTTGTACCTGAAGGACAGACTAAATTTTCAAGTACCTAGAAAGTAGCTTTTCCTTTTTTTTTTCTTTTTTTCTTTTATTTTTAAAAATTCATTCATTACATGTTGGAGCTATAAAAGCACATTGACACTTCATTGAGTTCTAACTCAGGCTTTACCAACTTCCCATCAGCTTTCATTCACACAGGAAAGGCTTTAATGGTAATGGAAATGCAACACACACATACACACACACACCCCCACACAATACATCACAAGTATATACATCACACACTGTATACACCACATGAACCCCACACACACAATACACCAAATCACACATACACCCCATATACCACATACCCCCATACACATACACCACACACACTCACATATACCACATACACATACACACAAGTGCCATATACCACACAGTATACACACCATAGGCTACAGGTATACATACTAAACACCTCACTGCCACACATATACACAATACACCACAACTCCCCCACACATACACATGACACACATATATATAGACATATGAACCATACCTCACATACACACCACACACTACATGTACATATACTGCACAAACTATGCACATCACACCATATGCCATACAACATACAAACTGCACACACACACTGTACACCATGCACCATACGCAAAACCCATACTATACACCACACACACATATAGATACCAGATACACACACACTATACACCACACATGCACCCAAGACACACACACCTCATTCACCATACACCACCCACACCCATACCCACATGACACATTTACACCATACAAACAGAAAAGGATGCAGAATCTGTGGGTCCTGATACCTATCCTGTCATTTCTTGCTGTGTGACACTACACCAGTCATCTAACCCTTTTGAGCCTTAGTTTCCTCCTTGGAGAATTAGAATAATTAATATCTTTCCTACCTCCATCACAGAATTCATATGAGGACAGGGATGCCCCATGGAACAGTGTCTTATAGCCAAGCAGAGCTCTACAGTGGTTAGTCAGCATCATTCCTCACCAAATGGGGCCAACTGGTCTTCTCTGAAAATCCCCATAAAGGGCCATTCAGACTATCAGTCCCTCCCAGCCCTAGCTCAGGGCTGGCACAGCTGATTCACTGATGGCATGGCCCTGGACACCACAGGCCACCCAGAGGCTCCTGGACTATACTGCCCTGGCTGCATGGAGAAGCCCCTCTGTTGTAGGGAAAGTGTGTCTTTGTACTAAAGTTATCAGCTCTGCATAGTCTATGAGTTGGGACAACTGCCTACTTCATTTTGCTTTGACCAGCAAGTCTATGATAAGTAATTTTTTAAAAACTGTATTGAACTAAGTCATATAACATAAATTTTACTCAGCATTTTCTTAGCACTTATTGTGAATTATTTCATGACAACCCCATGTGGCACATATCATTACTACCATCTCCTATGTTAAATATAAGGAAGGAAATTGGTAGGATAACCAACCATCTCGATGTGCCTAGGACTGAGGGCGTTCTAGGAACATGAGCCTTTCAATTTTAAAACTGTAGAAGTCCCAGGCAAACTGTGATAAGTGAGTCATCATAAAACTGAGGTACAGAAAGGCGATGTCATTTTCCCAGAGTCACGCAGGTAGTAAGTGGCAGAGGTGGGATGTGAAGCCACTCAAGTGTTTTAGCTATAGATCCCTCAGTCTTAACTTTCCATTTGCACTGCATAACCTGGTTCAGCAATTTCGTTACAATGTTTCACCGTGGGAAGTTTCAAGTTAATGATATTAAAATTAATTAAAATATTATCGAGGCTAATGATGTATCTCATCAATTATTGTTTATATCAGGACACTAACATATTTGTGTAAACTACATATCGATTAAGAATAGTAAAAGTTAATACATTCTATCTAATAAAATATTTTTAAAATAGAAAGCACAAATACACAGGCATAATATATAGTCCTGAAAAGCTGAAACTGATTAAACTATTTAAAATTAATTACTGCTAAACACACAGGCATCCAGGGAACAGACACAGCAGTGAGAGGCAGGTTATGAGAGAAAGCGCAATGGAAATACAGGGGCATTTGCTGGGGAATCTGTTTAACTTACATCAGATTTAGATATTTGGAAAGGAGCAATTTCTCGGTGGGAAAGTAACAAGAGAAAAAGCCTGCAGGTGGAACAAAAGTCACTGCATGGAGAAAGCTCAGAATGAGGTTGGGATATAGTTGGGAACGACAATGAGATAAGAGGATGCGAACAGTCTTAGCTAAAGAAGAGGCCAGTCAGATGACCAGTCAGGATTTTATAGCAGGTCACTCTCCAAAAATTTGATAAAATGTTTTATCCGGTGAACAAGCCAAAATTCCAAATCCGTTTGGACTCTTTTTCACATGTATGTATTTGACTGTGGGGAGGGGGAATTCTACAATCCACTTCTACGATCTGGCTCAAAACTTTACAGATTACAATTTTTCACCATTTTGAAGACTATTAAAACAAACAAACAAAACATTCAGAGACATGGTGTTCCTGTAAGTTATTATGTGTAAAAAAACTTTAACATATTTGCTGCCTTAACTATGCAAGTTGTGACGAAGAAAACAATAACTAATACATTTAAAAAATTTAAATAGCATGAAAATATTCAGTCAACTCTTTTTCAGTTTCCAGCCTTGTATTTATCTGAAGAATCTGGTGTTCCTAAGATATCCTATTGACTGACTTACCAAATAGTGAATATCTGTTAAGTTTGAATTACTTAAATACAGTTACTAACCTCCATTTGAGCAACACATTTTAGGAGAATTTTTGCCCAGCAATGGTTTTAAACCAAAAGACACCAAGCTGTATAATCAAGAACTTAATAACAGCCATAATTATCCACACAAATTCCAACATTAAAAACCGACAGTCCCAATTCTTAGAGGTACCATTCTCAAGTAAGAAGAGTCTACATATTTGCACAAAGAAAAATAATTTACATTTCTGTGAATTATAGAATGAGTCACTCCGTATTTATATATTTATGCTTACCATGGGCATGTATATTTCAGTCAATCTAATATTCTCATTACTCCTCAAATCAATTCCATTTTTCTCTCTATGGAGGGAAATGAGCTATAGGCTCATCTATGCATATTCTGCATAGATACCTCAGCACATCCTACAGTATGTCTTAAAGTACAGGTTGAGAATGTCCTACTTCAGAATCATCAGGAATGTGTGTTAAAATGCAGATTTATAAGCCATGCACAGAGCATAAGTTCAAGAATTCAAATATATAAAATCTATTATCTAGGTGATCTTTACATACTTTGGTTTGGAGAATCACCAGCAAAGAACATACATGAAAGCAGCATTTTTGTTTCTCACCAGGTTGTCCATAGCAGTGATAGAACTGAGCTCTGGAAGAGTAATTTCACATTCCGGATTTTAGTTAAAATGGTTCAAATGTGTGAGGACTGGCAAAAACTCAGTATAAGAACTGTCCTCCAAATATTTTATTGAAGGAATGTCTTCACCACTATCAGAATTGTCTGGGGGAAAGTATGGGACTTATTGACATGTTTAGCAAGTTGAATTAAATACTCAGAGAGCAAAAATTTATACATAGTTCTTTATAGTACATGAATTATGTGCAAAGGGTATACTATAACAGGCAAATAGCATTTCTTAAACTGTGCATCTTATTGACCATAAAATCCAACCCCATCTGCCCTGTGAGTATCTGCTCTTCTTCTTCTCTATCTGCAATTTCTCCATGCTTACACCCCTCCAGAAATCTCACATTCTAATGGTTAAGCCAGTAGAAATGTCTACAGTTCCACATATTAGCTACATACTTTTCTCCCAAAGCACTCTTCCTAACTTCTAACAGAACTTCTCAACTCACTTGCTCCAGTAGTTTTATTTTCTACTCCTCCCCATCAATATGTCTACAGTTTCTGGTAAAACTTCCCACCTTTTCCACTTTCCTTCTCCTATAAAACAGCATGGGGTGTCCCCAGCTTATTATATATACAAATTTCTGTAATGTATGCTCATGTGAATTGGTATTGTCTTAGTTTTCTCATGTACCATAATGATCGCAAGGGATGGAGGTGTCTCCTACTTCCTTTATAATAATACCTAATGATGCCCAACTCACTACTGTGCACAATTAGCTCTGGGTTTCTGTACGAAGCTGGTGTTACATCAGTGCTGCCCACAAATTCATTCCTTCACTTTATGATGCATAGAAGGGAAATGTTTCCTGCCACCTACAGAATTAAACTCGATTTCTCCAAGTGTTAATTTTATAAAACCAGGAGAACCAAGCTAATGTAAGTCCATCACTACAAGTTAACCTCATAGCTCACATCAAGTAGACTCATGCAGGCATTTCTTTTTCTTTATTTTTTTCCTCTTCACAGTCTGTTTTCCAAAACCCTCAGTAAACATATTTAATAATCAGTTGGTAGATTAGCATACAAAACTAGTCTTAACTAAATTTGAATTCAATCTTTATTTGAGGCTGTGATGGCTAATATTGACTGTTGCATAGAATTATGAGAAACCCCTGAATAGTCAGCTCCAGTGCAGCCCAGATCTATTTTTTAAAACCAGTTATTGATTTCTACAAATAGGCTTTCCTTGAGGCTCCAGCAGATCACGGTCTTTAGGTGAAGTGTGGTAAGTTGATGGATAGTGAGGGTGAGTACATTTTCCCTTTGTTCATCTATATTCTTATTAATAATAATATCTTTCATTTATAACTCCTTTCATCCCCAAGCATCGTGAAGTGCTTTGCAGATGTAATAATGCTGTCTAGAGAAATACATCACTTAGAGGCAAAAGGCAGCAGTTGTCTAGCTACCCAGCCGAGCCAAACCATAGCCTGGGACACCAGGAGGAAGCCAGCGGCCAGCCACAGCTATTTTAGGAAGACAGCTACAGGTGCCTAGATTAGAGTGGGGTTAAGCCTTTTGACCTAATAGGCACCAGTGTGGTGAAGAACTCTGCACCTGCTAATGACACTGAATCCCCAATCTCTGTACTATGTCAGGGCAGCAATGGTCGAGGTTATTAAAGAGATAATCACCATATTTAGTTTCTCATTTCCAAAAAAAAAAAAGGAAAGGAAAGGCAAAATTAGACAAGTCTGATGGGATGTAATATGTGTACAAATATGTTCCTACCCTCCCTCGGCGGGTAGGTAGAATAGCAACAGCATTTTATGTAGCACTATGATGATCCCAGCATTTTCTCTTGTAAGTATAACCTCTCTTCAAAGCTCTTGTTTCTGTCTCTCTTAACTGCAGAAAGAGAAATGTGGCAGAATTATTGTCATATTTCAAACAGGAGGTTTAGGTTAGATTAGGTCGCTTTGTCACTGAATGATTGCATAAGCTTGGGCGAGTGGCTTAGCCTCTGTGCCTCAGTTTCCTCATCTGTAAAAAGAGAGTAACAGTAGACCCTATCTCATAGGACTGTTCGAAGACCGAATGACATAGTCTACCCTCAGTGCATATAGTAGTGCCTGCCACACAGTAAGCACTAAACGTCGGTTAGTTAGTGTTACTGTTATTTTTCCACAGATAAAATCAAAACATTGTCCAAAAATTGGAAATTCATCTTTGAACCCTTTATGATTAATTTTTATTTAGATATTTTCTTCCATCTTGGTGTATAGCACATTATAAATATTAAAAACACATTGGTTAGTTTCAAAGCAAAATAAAACAGAGGAAAGGCATGAGTATGAAAGAATAAGTTCATCCATTAAGGTTCCCTTCACAAGAGTTTGCCATCAGGATTTATAGATGATTTCTTTGAAATGTTTACTGCATAAAGTCATTTTTCTCATCATTTTGATATCTCCTGAAATCCCCCTTCTCCAGGAGAACTTGCCAGTCTCCATCAGCAAGGAAATTGCCAGCCCCTCCCACCCTCATTGGGAGGTCACATGACAAATCTCTCAGGCCCTTTTGCTCATTAGCCACCCAGATTCTCCCCACCCCCAAGCAATCTATCCACTAAATCCTGTGGGGAATGTCAGTACCTTTCTCTATTTACAGCTTAGTTTAATGGTTTTACTTCACTGAAGTTTGACCTATCCATGTGTATTCAGATCACTTCATGTGCTTAGAAAGCAGAGGCTTAAAAAGTAAGCATTCAGTCTGCTTTGTTCTTTAGTACAGGGCCCAGCACACTGCTGTGTCGTGGGCAAATGGATGCTTAAATGTCCCCCGATGCCAGTGATTCAGGGTGCTATATTGCTGTATGCACTGGGTGCAGATTATTTTCAACCAGCTCAGTAGTGGCTGTGTGAGCAAAACACTGGCTTAATTACTTTTTCTAACAGCTGATAAGGATCAAAGGATGGGTGAGTTGGAATGCTGAGTGGCACCAGCTGCCATTTTCCATTTCTTTACTGCCCTGAGCTTTGTTCATGAGGAGGAAGATTAGAAATGACATGCACTTATTAACACTTTTTTTCCCAATGACACGTAGCTCATACCTTTAAGTGAGCAAGAGTCTCTTCCTTCTGCAGGTGTCAAAGGGAGAAAGCTATATACTCTCTACTCACTGGATTATCTTCTCTCCAGCTGAGATGCAGACACCTAATTGCTGTCGAGTAAATCTTACCTACAACAGAGCTGACCACACAAAGCAACTGAGTCCTCAACATGTGAACCAGGATGTATTACAGAAATGCTGGACTATGCAACAGGTCTTCTTGAATAGAGGCATACACTGAAGATTCTCTTTCAGAGTCTCTTTTTTCCTTTTGAGATTGTTAACAAAGACAGTCTCTTTTCTCTCTGAAGTTATAATTGTTTTTAAGAAAGTGTTTTTGTCTGAAAATCTGAGAAAACATATTCCAGCATCAGAAGTTAATGATCTCTACATTATTGTGTTCTTTCATTTACCTGATTGCAATATGTCCTCTTCCTAGATTGTAAGCCCATGGAGACCATGTATTATCAATTTCTAATGTCTGGTCCATGACTGGAGCTTGACAAATGTTTGTTAAATGACTGCAGGAATGAGGAAGTTCTACAATAGACATAGGAATGAATACATCGATGAATGAACAAAGATGTATTTGTATCTTAGGCTAAATGTCCTGCAATGTCGTATGCATCAGTTAGAACAATCTATACAAGGGACCATGTATGCTGAGATGGCAGGGGGCATTGAGAAGAAAAAGTTTAAAATCCATTTCTTGCTCAGGTCACTACTGCAAGATTTTCCAAAAGACAAGGGGAAATTTTTTCTTTATGGGATTTGTTGAAATTGATGTGCACAGACCCACATCTCAAAAGGAAAGCCTTGCTTCTCCCTCCCATTAAGTCATTTTTTTTTTTTTGACCCTGAAATTGTTTGGTCTCATCACCTTAGTTCAAAA
>NW_011889069.1:2922974-2933504 GCF_000151845.1 Pteropus vampyrus | reverse complement strand
TAATGTTTCCAGGTGCCAGCCAAGGGCTTCAGAAGTTGGTTTATTTTTATCATTCTTGAACACTAGCCTTTGCCCAGTCCTCTAATCCTGAGTTCCCAGAAAAGGAAAGGAAGAGGTGAAATTCCAGCTGCTTACTCTGCAGTGCAGACAGTTCAGGGCAGATGAAACCACCACCTAAAGCTCTCAGGGCCACTGACACTTTCACTCCCTGTAGAATGTACTAGGGCTCCTTCCCAGGAGATTTCTAATGTGCAATGCTCTGAACTAGACCCTAAAGAATATTAACAAATTGGGTGAGAGGCAGCCAAAAGGTTTTAAGTGAGCTTTACCAGGCAGACAAGCACAGAGTCTTTGTAGGGAAAGAGATGGGATGACAGATGGAGAAGGGGTGTACCGCTGAGACCCTAATCCAAGGCAAAGTAGCAATGCATTTTCAATCTAGGGCAGCCACACCTCAGGTTTGGCTTGTTGAGATGGCCAGGTTGTTTCTGAAACTGTTTTTTATATTTATGTAGAATGCCCAGCACCCCTACAAGGAGCTGCTTCTTGTTATTTTGACTGATTACAGGCAAGTGACTGTGTTGTAATGGCAGCAGCCACTCATTAGCTCTGGTGAGCCAGACAGAAACCATCAGCTCATTCTGATCACATCTGCCCTTGGAGGTGAATATTTAACAGGAATTGATCTCCTTAATGAGAACAAAGCCCATGCAGCTTCGATTAGCAGCAGCGGAATCTTAAATAGTTAATTATGACAGAGTTCAGCATGTATACATGTGTGTACTGGGGAGCATGCATGTGCATGAGAGAGCTCACAAGGCTCACAAGGGTGGTGAGTGGGCACTCAGCCAAAGCCTGAGCCTGGGACCTTGCAGTACATCGAAGCAGGGCAATGTCTCACAATAGCACTGAGCCACTGATGTTGGCACAGGAGTGGTCCTGCTATCAGGGGAAACCCTTAAGGGAAGCACTTGAGGATGTGCCCTTCACTCTGTACCCATAGGGCTGCCCAGGGATGCTCTCCAGGCCAATCTGTCCATAGCCCATTCAATGACTCTTTCCTGTGACGGACAGCCACAGGACCCCACGGGATGATGAAGATGAATGCTGTGGCCTAGCAGGGCAGATTTGTCTGTTCAAAACAAAGTAGCTCCTTTTTTCTAACACTTGGCTAAAAGACCTCCTTCCCAAACCCAATGCACATAATTAAGAATAGGCCGAAATGGACAAAAAGACATGATAATTGATTGTGGCCTTTTGCCTGGCAGCTGCACTTAATTAACCTTTAGATTTAAATATCAAGTGGTGTCTGCATGGAGAGGCATGAGAAAGGAGCCACCTGACCACAGTTATCTCTGCTCAGAGAGGCTGGTTCAGATGTCACCTTGGGGCTGGGCCAAACCTCAACTATGTATCCCCATTCCCACCCAAACATCGTTCAGATACATAGAGTTTCTTCTTAAGTCCTTAAGGATACAAAGATGTCTAACTTATGGTGGTGCTATTTCAGTACGGCCTGTGGCTCTGAGTCATATCACCTGTAAATGGGAGTCCGTTACTTGGGATCTTCTTAGCCAGGCCTTTTAAAAGGCAACCAAAGGCACCACCCACAGGCCAGATGCTATGTGCCCAGGAAACAAAAGTGTGACAGTCCTGCTCTGGTCTTTGTCATTTCACCAGCCTGTGCAGATCATAATCACTCACAGTGCATCGCCTTTGAGAACAAAGGCCAGCAAATGTAAGAACTGCAGGGGAACTCTGGGGATTTGGGACTCTGCTCAAACTCACTCATCCAACTGAAAAAGCAGGAGTAGCCAGTCTCTCGGTGGCATCGTGTGGCTCATGGGGGCCAGACAAAGCAGAGGACTGACCCTCGTGAAGGCACATCAGTTGCACTCATCTTTGAGGCATGTTACTAGAGGATGACCCAAAGTGTGCCTCCGGGAATACAGGGCCAAGGGGGATGCACTGTGTCCCCAGACACTTCTGCCCTCTGGGATTGGGCCTCGGCTGTTTGCCAGCCCAAGCACAGCTGGAGCTCTTTTACTGTATGGCTTCTCAAGGGCTGGTATGAACCCAGACACAGCACAATGAACTATATGACCTCTTAAACACAGCTCAGAGCACAGTCCACATCTCTTTTCTTCTATCTCACTGGTAATCTGGCTTCAAAAGAGTCAGATTTTTCTGACCTGCAAAAGGACATGTCTGAATTGCTATACATTTTGGAGGTTGGTGGTGGTGTTTCTGGCTGTGCTTTGCCTATTCTGGCTGGCTGCATTTCAAGAAGAAAAGACAAAAAGAGAAAGGAAAAGAGAGAAGAAAAAAAAGACAAAAAAATAAAAAACAGAAATGAAGAGAGGGAAAGAATGTGTGTGTGTGTGTGTGTGTGTGTATTCTATTTTTTTTTTTTTTGCCTATTTCTTTCTGTGTTTAGGTTTGGTCCCATAAGTTTCCATTCGGTCCACATCTTAATTGTGGACCTGTTCCTTCCCCTACACATCAAGTGAGTTTTCCTTTTTCGAAAGCAAGAATAACAACCCTAGCTCCTCTCATCTTAAATAAGAAAGTAACTACTTTTAATCAAAGGACAATTTACTGTGTCACAACAAAGACAGATCCCAACTCTTCAGCAGAGAGCCAGCTCCCTCCTAGGTGTTGCCCTCTAGTCATGGCTACAGTTGTCAAGGGTTTGGTGCCCTTATCTCCTTTTCTTTGGATCGATTTTACAGTTTCTGCAAAATCGGAGACTCATTCAAAATGACTCCCGGTTAGTTATTTATTGATCACTCCAAGAACATGTATATTATTAATTCCTCCAATGGCTAGCAAGCCTAAGATTGTGGTAGAGTCATCTGTCTGCTGAAATTCAGGTATAAAGATAAGTAGGACATCAGCAGGCACCAACAGAACATTGACTGGTATCATACATATGCATTTAAGATAAAAAGTATTATCTAAAGAAGAAAGGGATACAGAGTGGCCAGAGTGGTGATTCTCAACTATTAAATTACTTAAGAATCACCTAAGGAGCTTATTAAAAATGCATATTGCAGGGCACCACCCTCAGAGATTCTGATTCATTAGATCTGAAGTGGGGCCCAGACCTATGCATTTTGAAAAGGACTCTGGGGTGAATTTTTTTGTAAGTCATTCTGGGGTCTCAGTTGGAAAGACATTACCAAAAGTTTATGATGCATTCTTACTCTTTTGTCTTTTCCGAGGACACTTTTCCAACATTTCTTCAGACTAAGAACATAGACCTAGTTAAAAAGGAACGAGATATACTCTGCTTTCCAGGATGTCACAGTGTTTGTGACTGTATGTGAGGACATTCGTGTGCATGTATGGGGCAATGAGATGTGCTGGAATAAATGCTAGAGATTCCCTTTTTCTCTCTTCTCTCTCTTCTTTTTATTCACTGTGGTAGAGACTGAATGTGTCAGGAAAAAATATCTTAAATGGCCTCATAAAGATGTTTTATCCTAATTCCAGGTACCTGTGAATATAATGAGATGTCACTCCTGTGATTACTTTATGTTCTGTGGTACTGTTGACTTTAAGACAGGAAGAGTATCCTGGATTATCCAGGCAGGCCTGATGTAATCATATGAAGCTTTAGAAGTAGAGAACTTCTTCTAATTGGTGACAGAAAAAGGTCAGAGAGATTTGAAGCACCAGGGAAATTGACAGGTCTTTGCTGACTTTGAAGGTAGAGAGTGCCATGTGCCAGGAAATGCAGATGATCCTTTGGAGCTAGGAGTCAGCGAGGAATCAAAGACCTCAGTCCCACAACTCCAAGGAACTGAATTCAGGCTTCAGCCTGAATGAGCCTGGGAGCAGGTATTTTCCAAGAGTCTCCAGATAGATGCTAGGCTGGCCAATACCTGATGTCAACGTGGGGACACCTTATGCTGAGAATTTAGCCAAGCCTATCTGGACTTCCAACTTAAAAAAACTGTGAGATAACAAACTGTTTCAAGCCACTAAATTTCTGATAATTTGTTACATAGCAATAGAAAACTACTATATTCAGAGAATATCAAACGCAGAAAATATTCTGTCTTTCAGGATCTCATAACTCAAGAGAGGCCAATGACACACAACCAATTACAATAGAATATACTAGGTATTTATGAAAGAGATTAACTATGGAAAATGGGAACAGAGTCAGGTCATTCTTGCTTAGTCAGCAATATTTTCACAGAGAAGGTGACATGTGGGCTGGGTCTTAGAGGATGCATAGGGTTTTGTTAGGTAGAGAAGTGGGAGAGAATGTAGATGGAGGAAACAGAAGGGCCAAAGGCAGAATGGTCTGAAAGTTCCTGTCAGGAGTGGGGAAACGATCAGAGTGAATTGCAGCTGGAGCTTGTAATACATGAGCAGTGCCCATAGACAATGCTGGAAGGATCATGCCAAAGAGATTCGTGCCAAAGAGATTGGGTGATATTTTGCAGTAATGGGGAGACCCAGAAGTTGGTAAGCAAAAGAGGGACTAGTCAGATTGGAACTAGATATACAGAATTAGAGTAATTATAATTATGTGTTCATGCCACACTCTCACAGTTGTTATGGCCTTTTTTCTCATTCTTGCTTCCTCCCACCCTCCCTCCTTTCTTCCCGTTTTCCCTCCTTCCTAACAGAATGCGTACATTTAAATACTCCGCCCCACACAGAAGCCAGAACATTGATAACTTCTATCAATGCCTACTCTCTCCTATTTTATCTATTGATTTATTTATGGATAATCCTATAAATCTATCAATAGAGCTATCATCTAGGCTCCTTATCTATTTGGTTTGTCATAACTATGCACATTTCTTAGCTGTATATTGTTTAGGTTTGTCGGGTTTTGGTTTTTTTTTTCAATTTATAAGAGGATGTCATGCTGTTTGTAATCTTTTATATTTGTAATTGTGTTGTTAAGTTTCATTCTATATGTTGCCTGTAGCTATACTTCATTCATTTTGATTCGATTGAGTGCATACACTGAGATGAATTGATCCATTTTCTATTCCTCTAGCTTTGGGAATTTGGGAAGTTTATGCCACAAAACTAGCGCAATAGATGTGAGTTGGAGAAGAGAGGGCAGGCCAGAAACTTATAAAATGGCCATGATTAATACCCAAAATGGCTAACATAGGAAATATTTTCATTTTACTCAGATTAAAATCATATACTTCTTCTCATTTTCTTGCTGGACCTCACATGTCAGTGCAAAAAGAAGCCTCAACTAGCTGAGCCCTGAGGTCCAAGGGTACAGAACAGATTATGTATTTCAAAGTATCCATCTCAAAGTTTCAGAAAACAAGCCATGTATCTGTGTATATATCACAGAAAACAAGCAATGTATCTTTTTCCTGCATGGAAATACAGTTGTGGCAGCAGGCCTCTGGTTTCTACTGGTGGATAGATGGTGGTATTAGAATGAACTGTGAGGCATTTAGAGCTGCCCCACCCTAAACTGTGAGGGGATGACTACCTTGAAATAGAGAAGTGGCAGGCACAGAAAAACTTGTAGCCTAATGGGCAAGAATTGGAACTAAATATTGCACTACGTTTTTCTGACACTTGTCCTGGACCAGTTCATCTTCTGCTGCCGGTATGAATACTACCTTGTGGTTCCAGTAGGACACAGAGCTCTTCATTGACTCTCCTAAGCAACATTGCAGTGCCTGACTATACACTAAGGGGATCCATGAGGAAGTAGAACAAGGGCTTTTTGACCATTTCTCTTTAAAAATATGTTATAAAGCAGGGTCGTAAAAGAGAGGTTTTAATTTTTAATTTTTATTAGAAATTATCCTTACATTTTAATTCCTTCTGTCAAGTGGACCATTATGCTTACAATGAATAATTATCTTTATTATCCTAAAATATTTCATCTTCAAAGAAAATGTTTAAATAAACCTTTAGAATATTTAAATATGCTGTACTGTGTTTCATTTTAATGAAATTTTGCCTTGTTATGGGGCTGGCATAATTTGGACGTGTGCATCGTTTAAACTAGTTTTCCTTAATTCATTGCATTATTTTAAACATTTTATTTTTGAGATATTGTACAGTAACAAAAATGTGTTTTAGGTCATGAGAAAAGAGAAGGTTCTTATGTTTTTTTTTTTAAATCAAGAGAGCTTTTATTTTACAATAGTTACCTGCCTTTTTTTCTTTGTACGGCAGAGACAACATGATGTGTGGAAGCAAAAATGGGCTTCCCTGGAAAAATGGTTCTAGTGTCAGTTCTACAACTAAATAGTTATGTGATCAAGAGCCAGTTACATAGCCTCTCAGTGTTTGTCTTCTTGTTTGTAGACTAAGGGAGCCGATTAAATAACACTGATGCTAATTCCTTTGGTAGAAGCCAGCTCAATTCGGTTGCAGATAAACATCCAAGCCAACAGGAAGTGAGCCATCTGGGAGTTCTGGTCAGAAATCTAAAAATACCAGGGTGCTAAGGGAAAGTCCAACTGCAAACCTGTTTTTTCAGCGTTAGAAGATCTCTTGATTCGACCTTTGTTTTTAATCTAATTTAAACTCTGAGTTTTGCTATGTGCACTACACAACATTATTAAAGAAAACTCTGAAAGTTTATACTAAATTGTTTTACAGTTGACTTGAAGTAACCAAAGGGTTCACATTGTCCTCTGTTTTCCAAGTACTCCCAACCCAAACCTTCTAGAATTCTATAGTAACTTGGGCTTCAGAAGTCAATAAGGATGTTGTTCGATGCTGAATACCTCAGAATACAAAGGATTATTTATTTTTTCTAGACCAGTATTTCTCAACCTTGACACATTTTAATCTGGATAATTCTTTGTTATGGAGGGCTGATTGTGTTTGGTTGGATGTTTAACATCCCACCTAGATGCCAGAAAAATGACACCATTACTCCTAGCTGTGATAACCAAAAATGCCTCTAGACTTGCCCAATACCCTCTGTGGGGAAAAATTGCCCCCAGTAGAGAATCATTTGTCTAGATCAGGAGTCAGTAAACTATAGCCTGTTGTCCAAATCTAGTCAGCCACCTGTTTTGTAAATAAAGCTCTATTGGAACATAGTCGTGCTTGTTTGTTTACATATTGACTATGGCTACTTTTATTGTACAATAGCAGAGTAGAGTAGTTGAAACAGAGACCATCTTACCCATACAGCCTAAAATATTTACTATTTAGCCCTTTCTAGAAAAGCTTGTCCGCCCCTGCTCTATACCAACACAAACAGTGAGGCAGCTGCTTTCTCTACCTGGCGGGAATTATTTATAGCTCCTTAAAAGATAGTGAGTAACGCTGGGGATGTGATGAAGGTGAATGAAGGAGCACAAAGATCTGAATAGGGGTAGCACAAACAATGACGCCAAGAACACACTAATTTTATACTAAATCAATTTTTCTAGAAGCTTTCAGTTCATGCTATTTTATTTGAATTTTTAACACTCTTGTAAAATATGCAGAAGTAATACTAGTCTCATTCTACAGATGAGCACACCAGACTAAGAGTGACAAAGAGACTTGCCACTCGTCAGAACTTGGACTATAAACTGATTATAGTCCAAGTCTTCCAATTGTTCAAAGTCTTTCCTCAGAATCCTGGATCTTGAAGGGACTTTAAAGATCACCTATTCCAGCTTCCTACCAAATACAAAGGCTCTTGTTATAACAATATCTCTAGAGGGAAAGAAAAATTACTGTTCATTCAATTTTTATAAACTTTTAATTTTTAGAAAGTTTCCCTTTAAATTAATCCTAGTCATGACTTCTGGAGTTTTATAGCATGTCTCCTTCAGGTAGACCATGAACTCCAATTATCCATGCAATGCATAAATCTACACCAGAGGATCTCCACTGGATATTATTCAAGTTGTAGCCTCTGTGCTTGTAGTCACTAGTAATAGTGGAGTTCACTTCTCCCACTGTGGTCTATGCCATTATTGCACAGCTGTGACTAGAAATTCCTCCCCTTTCCATTAAATTGAAATCACTTTCCCTATACTTGCTGCCATTAAACACCTTTCTATCACCTAAAATCGACAGAAAGAGTCCAATTCTACTTGCTAGATGTAAATAGTTCAGCTCTTATTAATTTAGCAATAGGATCTCTACTAAACGTTTTTGTCTCCCTACATACTCTGCCAGCTTCTTATCTCCTTAAACAATGTGGTTTGGTTGCCATGTTTAGTTGCTCTGCTTTTAATACAACTGCAGCAATTTTTCTACATTCTTCTAAACAATTTCCACATATTACACTACAGATCATGTTTCCTAAGTTTGCATTAACTTTTTTTTTAAGTCGATCCATGATGTGAACTCATTATGAACTTACATTCAACTAAACTCCCTGTGGATTTATACAAACACTGCAGCTTAGCTTCATTTTTCTCATCTTTTATTTTACAATTGTTTCAGCACTGGATGGCATAGCTTTCTATTTCCCTCTCTTTAATGTCAGTTTGGTAAATTCAGCTCATAATTCTAGCCTCTTGAGATATTTTTGGATCCTGTTTTCATCTTCCAATTTATTTACTATTCCACCTGGCTTCGTGTCATCCATAAATTTTGACAAGTCTACTTTTTTGTATCTTTATTCAAGACATGGATAAAAATATTAAAGAGGATAAGGCTAGAGACAGTCATCACTAGAGACCTCCTTCCAGATTGCCAGTAATTCATTAATCAGAAACTTTTGGTCACAGTTATTAAATTAAGTACAGATTCACTTCATTAAATTATGATCCAGTCCATATTTCTTTATTGTGTTACAAGGATACTTTAATAACTCTTTAAATATTTGAAGACTCTTCTACCTCTTACAAGTCTCCTTACTCCCAAGCTGCCCCCTCTTGAATTTAATATTTGCTCCTTCATTTTTTCACCTATTTATTCACACATCCAATTCATTTATCAAGTAGCGATGAATACTTTCCATATGGCAGACATTCCTCTAGATGAGGGCACTACAACAATATGATACACTGACAGCTCTTGTATAGATCACCATAACAAGAGGGAGAAGCATTGTAACAAATACTGTGATAGACTTGTGGACAAATTGTTCCTGGGTTGCATGGAGAAGAGGGCTGCTAATACCCCAGGTGTGGAGAAGTTAATTCCAGTTAGGGGGTAACTTTCAAATTGTTTCTTGAAGAATGAAAAGGACTATTCCAAGTGGAAAGGCAGAAAAGAACATTGAGGACTAACTATGCAAAGGTACTGAAATAGAAATATGGCTCTGTGAATAGGTTTAAATTACAAGATATGAAAATGGACTAACTATGAACTAGACCTCAAATAATTGAGTTTCCAAACATTTTACCTTCTGGGCATCCTCCTCTGAACAACCTCTAATGCTAGCATCTAGCACAAAAGCAACATCTACCCTGGTACAGTGTTGAGTGGACTAACACCTCCCTTGAGCTGAATACTATTTGGCTGAATGCAATCACCTCAGTTTTTTGCCCTTTGTTAAGCCAGATTTACCAATCTTGTATCAGTGCAGCTGATTTGGGAACTAAAGTACCAGACTTCTTTAATGTTCTTCTCATTATATTTGGACAGACTGTGAACATCTTTTTCTTTTTATTCTAGAGTCTATTGTTTTGCACGTTAGCCAGCTCTGCCAAACATATACCATTACATTTCAACAAGCAAGTCTTTTATGTTTGTTTACTTACAAAATTTGAAGTTTTGTAAGATCAGGGATTATATCTATACATGGTGGACACAAAGTGTACTTTTCATGAAAATATAAAAAGTAAAAAAATGCTAATCTAAGTCATCGTTCTATGTTAAACAGGACAGCATCAAAGAATGGTTTTAAACCTACTGGAAACTTTCCTACATAAAGACTCTGATTAAGTAATTGAAACTTTTGATATAGATGTCCAAGTAGCGATCAATCCATGTCAGAACATAATCCATGCTAACATCCTTAACCATGTGGAATATTTATCTTTTCTTCTTACTGTAACTCTTTAATCAAGCGTGTTTATAAACAGGTCATTCATTTACCAGATACTTTAGGGTGGGTTCCATGCAAATAGACTCTCAGTTGAAGAACTTTGTGCAGAAAATTTATTCGAGACTGCTGCTGGAAATAATACATGAAGCAAGGGAGAAAATCAGGATGGGTCAAAGGGAAGAATAGGGTTTTGTCACAGTTGTGCCAGAGTTCTCAATCAATTCTATGTGATGGAGTCGACATGTCTCTTTAAGTTGCCCCATAATGAGGGAAAGGTGACACATTTTTATAGTTCCACACAATCCAGGCCCCGAGAATTGGCTATGCTCTTGAGACAAGGTGACTTCAGATGAGACAGGGTGACCTCAGATAATATGAGGTGACAGCGAGGTGACCTCAGAAGAGATAGCTCCCTTCTTCTGAGGGCAGTTCCTAGAAAGGGTGTTAGCTGGTGAGAATCTTCCACAGCCAGCTTCTGGCATCTGGAGAAATAAGTGCCTCCATCCTGAAGGAGGATCTGGGTAATACATCATAGCATCCAGTAACAGAAAGAAAGAAAGAAAGAAAGAAAGAAA
>NW_011889069.1:2889142-2922739 GCF_000151845.1 Pteropus vampyrus | reverse complement strand
GGAAGGAAGGAAAGAAGAAAGAAAAGGAAGAAAGAAAAGGAAGAAAGAAAAGAAACAGAATATCCTCAGGAAAATCTTTGCTCTCTTCTAAAATTTCATTGATTTTAATGGAAATCACTTTTTAATTTTTATTTTAATTGTTTACCAGTCAGCAGGGATGTATAATGATCAATTGTCAACCCTTTATGATGCACTCACTCTCTTAATATAATCACAAATGGCTAACCTATACTCTAACCTTAATTCTGTGGCCAGTAGGATGGCTCAGGGATTCTTTGGCCACCAGTGTTATCTTTAAGCCATCTTCCTGCCCAAGACACTTTTAAAATTGAAGAGTTTTAGTAGTTGGTAAATTCCTTTGAAAACAAGAGAGCATGTAGCCATATTACAGGATCCCACCAACACAATGACTTATTGATACAGAACCCCTGGGCACTTGAAGTATGTGTAGACCTGTGTCTGCCCTCAGGGAATTCTCTACATTTCTAGGAAGATAAGAAAATATAATTGAAATAGCCCCCGATTAAAGACACTATATGAAAGAAAAATATAAACCATTTTCCTCAGAATCCTTTGTTCTTGGATAGAATCACCATCCACGTACCAACTGAAAAAAGCTGAGAGAAGATCTGGCCCCAAGAAGATTTGACACATGTGCTAAACTATTCAACATTTCTATGCCTGGCATCTTTGTCCCAGTCTGCATGGTCTATTTCTATCAGACACTGAATTTTTTTCCAGCCTAATTTCTTTGTCTCTCTATGTGCCTACTATTTCAGTAAAGGATTAAAAGAGAACAAAAACAGAAAATGAAAACCAGCACGTGTCTCTGAGCTTCCACAAGCACTTCCAAAGTTTTAAGCTTCAACTCTAAGGGCTCAAACCCCTTTGAAAGCTCAATTCCCCCACCCTATCTTCCAAAGGAACAGAGAATCTGTCTACTGGACAGGTTCATTAACAAATTAATAGAATAATCAGCAGAGCTTTGTGTGCATTTAAGAGATAAAAAACTGGTAACAGCATTCTTTGACTCTTTAATGGGCCGATAAGCACCAAGTATCTGCTCTGTGACTGAGCTAATCACACAGATAACAGAGGTTAAATCAATGCAGAGTTCTGCTGAGGTCATTTATAGATGGAGCAGTATCTGCAGCAGCCAGAAGGAGCTCAGGCATTTTTGAATATGAAAACATTAAAGAAAAGCAGGGGAGGGGCAGGCAAACCCAAATTCTAAGAGAAGTTGTGTACTGTCAGGGACAAAATGCCCAAGGCCACAAGGCATGAGACTGTACCAGTACAGACATCTGATAAGTTCAGGGGTAAAAAAGCTTTTGGGTTATGTCTGCTGTTGAGCAGATTTGACATCTGATCCGAAAGTTGGGAAAGAGAAAGATTTTTCTTTCTCTGACTTTTCCACCCTCCTGTTTTAAATTAAGTGAATATGATTGCTTTGAGAGTGAAGGATTAATAGCTCAGGTATTTTGCAGACAATTATTAGGCGGGTCTCCTGCTCCGGCTGCAAGCACTACTCTATCTGAACCAGCTCTTGACAGGTACATGCAAGTGTCTGTGGTCCTCCACCTCTGTCCAAGCATGTTTGCAGCTTTCTGATAAAGTTGTCTTGTCTCTCACTTTGTGCCTGGCCACTTCCAGGGCATTGTCTATACCCAGGCGAAAGGAAGGATCTGGGAGCATGTATAGGGCTCATGTTATCAGGCCAATGCATAGGCGTTCACAACTGACACTGCTAAGTGGTGTGGGAACAATCCTATACAAGAGATGAAAATGACAGGTACAAGGAGCTAGGGAAGGGCATCAACCACCTCCCAGACAGTGTGTTTCACATAGTTCTGTCCAGCTGATGCAGGACAAGACAAACTTCCCCGATTTGGTGGGGAGACAAAGCCCTGCCCTGAGAAAAGAGGGTCCTTTGGTGGTGAGTGTAGATAAAATTCAACGTACATGCCAAAGTGAGAGTCAAAAGGAAAGTTTATTAGAAAAGGGGTAACATTCTGCACAGAGTAACATTCTACCTCTTAGAGGCAGAGAGTGAGAGGGACATGGAAAGGAAGTGAGCACCGGGCTGAGTGTTCAGGGAATTCAGTTTATATGTCATTCTTTAGTTCTCATTTCCTTTGATATGGACTCACAGTGAGGAAGGGGAAGAATATGTAGAGTGAAAAGGTAAAAATATGTAGAGCGAAAGGCCTGCTGGCAGTTCTCAGCCTTTAATCCATAGGTTCCCCATGGTTTTAGCCAAAGGGAATGACTCTGTTGGTTCCTGTTTTCCCTTCACAGGTGTGGAGAATAGGTTGTTAGCAACCCCAGCAGAAATCTTTCTTTTGTTCTGCAGGTGTCCTCCTGGCCTGGCTGCAGGGTTGATCAACACATTTGCAGTCTCTGAATGTAGCTTGATTAACATTTTTAATTCTCTTGCCTCCTCCCTACATTACAGGGAGGCATGGCAGTTAGCCAGCAACTTTCAACTGCACTCTGCACCATCACTTGTGCAAAATCTCAGAGTTTAATTCAAATAAAGTTTAATCTGTGACAAAAAGAGTTATGATGATTAAGCAAGACAGAATTCCTTCCAAGATTAGGCAAGAAGGAGCTCCTTCCAAGGTTTTATGGTGATCTAGAGAGCTAGTTCTCATCATTCTGCTGGGCACCCTCCATTCCCAGGGTCACTATGATATCCCAAATGCCTAATCTTGCTTGGTCTATGAAGTCCATCTTCCAGATATAAGAAAGGAAGGAGTGCAAGGAAAAAGATGCTGTCGCTTAAGAACTTGTCCTGGAAGCTGCATACATCTCATTAGTCAGAATTTAGTCACAGAGCCACAGCTAACCCAATGGATGTCTAGAAATTCCAGGATCCTATGATTAAAGGCAAAGATAAATGTGGATATTAAGTAGCAATGAGCAGTCTCTGCCCCTCAGGGCCAGAAGTAGCTGTAGATGTGAATGCCTATCTCCAGAAATGAAGGAGTTTATAAAATAATAGGATTTGTAAAATAACAACAACAATAATAATAATAAAGATAAGAAAAAAGATGGGATTTACAGAAGAAATCCATAAGGAAAATCTGGATCAGATATGTTTATAATTTTGCTAAGTATCTATCCATGCCCAACACTTTCTTCTTGGATCACTGAGTCACCAGAAAGGATGGTGTAAGGGCTTTGGAATACACCTGTGGTCCCTGAGAAAATGTTCACATACACACGAACAAGAAATTTAAAAGTATGTTTTATCCCTGGAAATGCAGAGGAGACAAGCTATGCTGGTCTTACCAAATATAATTTGTCACATGTTCCCACAGAAAGAGCTAAATATCCAAGTGCTATGAAGGTAGTTGGGGTAGAAATGGAGAACACAGGGATTGGGGTGAAAATGCATTAATTTAGACAGAAACCTCACTGGCTAGATGTAGCCATGCCACATTGCTGTCATGTTGCTTTCAAGCAATCAGAGGGAAAGACATTAGCCATTCATTTGTCCCACAATTAATCTTTCAGAATCTATTCCTCCCCAGGAACTATGGTTGGAGATGGAGACACGGTGGAAAACAGAGCCCAGAGATATTATTTGGAGAGGCAGGCACCAGAGTGGGCAGGGACTTGATTATAAGTTTGGATTTCATTCTAAGCTTCATGGGAAGCCACTAAGGGTTTTAAGCAAGAGGCTTAAAATATGAAAGGTGGCTCCCACTTCTGCAGGAATAGATTAGAAAGGAAAAAGGATGGGAAGTGGGAGGGACAGTGGAGTAGCATGCAGCAGTTCAGGCGGGAGATGATAGCAGTGTTAGATGAGCTGAGTGCAGTGGAGGAAACTGGAAAGGACAGGCATTGGAGAGAGTACACAGAGCATCATGTGAGGGTGTAAAGGAGACAAAAAACATCACAACCCTTCGATTTCTGTGTGGAGGATGACATTAGATCCAGCTTCCCTCAGGTACAAAGAGGAGGTAGAGCCAAGAGGGATGCAGTGGAAGGAAGGAGGTATGGTTTAGGTTCTGAGTCTCTGTTCACCCAAAAGTCTGGTGTAGACGAAATGCATAGAAAGCCAAAGTCAACAAACATCAAGGGGACCCTGATGCAAAGCAGGAGCACAGGTGCTCTCACCTGTTGATGGGTAGAATAAAGCAGAGCAGGGACCTTCCTCCGAAATGGGCTATGGTTGTGTTAACTTTCAAAGGAGGATTTTAGAAAAACTATAAGGTGAAAGCAGAATGACATGATGAGGCCTCAGTGGCCTGCAGAGGGCACTGCCACACTGGTTGCTGCCTCCCTCAATCAAGCACCTGGCAGCTCTCCTCTCTCCTCTACCTTTCTAGTGCTTAGCTGTCAATTGCAGATGACAGACAGGATTCTAACTGCCTCCGAGGAGAGCACAGAACCATTAATAAAACATCAACACCACAGAAATCCAAAAGAGCCAAAAAAATAAAATAGAAATTAAGTAAGAAAGCAGAGATACAGTAAAATCACACTTTCCTTCTTCCCTGGAATCCTGTAAGGAGATAGTTATGTCCCAAGTGGTGTTGACTATGGGAAATGACTTTCAGACAAGGCAGATGGTGGAGGCCTTGGATTAGACAGCAGAGGAAGAGTGAGACCCACTTTCTGGGCTGCCTGCCCCTTCAGTGAAAATTCATAGGCCCCCAACTTACTTAGAAACTAGAACACAGATACCAATGTCTCCATTCTTTTGCCTCTTCTCCTCCTCTTTTCCAGCTGGCTTTTCTTACCAACTCCAGTGGGCTGAGAAATGTGGGCCAGCTTCACCAGGAGGAAAAGATACTTGCAGTGATCTACTTCTGATGGGGCAGGGTGATGGGTATTGCCTACTTCTGCATACAGAATGCTTGTCACGAGTGTGTGGGGATTCTGACACCTGTCAAAGATGGGATAGGAGCACAAGATGTATGCAAAAATCTGCTTTGTTGCTTTATCCATCTCTTGGGGAAGTTTTGCTTTGTAAGCAGCACAAAGGACACTCTCCATTGATCCCCTATTTGGACTTCAATCTATTCCGTGGCCTCCAGAAAGTTAGACATTCAAGAGTTAGGACCTTAATTCACTATAAGAAGCAATAGTATGCAAATGTTTTTCAAGTGTGCTCCTGCAAAACAATAGAATACTGTGATAGCTGAAAAATGGACCTAAAAGATGTTTACATCCTAATCCCTGAAACCTGTGAATGTTAGTTCATGTGGCAAAAAATAAAAAGTGTATCACGAATGTGATTACTTTAAACATCTTGAGATGTGGAGTTTAATTTTCTTGGATTATGCGGATGGGCCCTAAACACAATCACTTGCATCCTTATAAAAGGCAGAGAAAAATTTTAAATAGCACAGAGGAGAAGAGGATATGAAAATACAACATAGAGAGAATTGAAAATGCTGGCCTTGAAGATTGTAATGAAGTGGACACAAGTCAAGGAATGTCAGCAGCCAGCAGAAGCTGGAAAAGGCAAACCAAGGATTCTTCCCTAGAGCCCCAGGAAGGAGTGTGGAATCACTTGATATTGGCCCAGTGATGCCAATTTCAGACTTTTTGCCTCCAGAACTGTGAGACGATATATTTCTGTTGTTTTAAGTCATCAAGCATATGGTAATTTGTTATAGCAGTCACAGGAAACTAATACAAGTACCAAATTGTGAAATTTTCTCAATTTAAAGAAAAAATAAGTTAATGAATAAAATTTTCTTTAAGTTTTCCATCACGTTTGTCTACTCAAATCTATGGCACATGCTAGCATTCACAAAGCAGCGAAGAAAGTGTTTTATGGTATCAGTGTTTTACGGTATATCAGAAAACACACTATGACTTTGGGTTTCATTTTCTCCCATTGATGCCAGGAAGATAATAGCTACAATTCACGGGATTATTTCAGTTCGAATGAGATCAAGTGCTTGCAAATAGTCTTAAAACTGTCTAGCATCATGCAAAATTTCAGTATAAGGTCTTAACAGATTGGTTAATTTCCTTAATAACCTTAAATCACCCAATCGAGTTTTCTCGCCCTCCGCCCCCATACACAACCTATGTAAAATAATTCTATGTAAAGGTGAACAATAGCATTATAATAATTGTCTTATATTTGAATAACATTTTAGAGTTTATTCACAGGACTGGCACAATCCTCCTCATTTTATAGGTGAAGAAACTGTTAAGAGCCTTAATAGAAACTTAGTAGAAACTGTTAAGACCCTTACTCAGGAAAATATGGAAATAAGCTGTGAACCAGAATTCAAACACAGAGCTTCAGGAATACATGAATGAAGAACGGAAAAGACTTTCTCGGTTGCCTGAGTCAGTGACAATTGAGTAGAAACTACATTCATGCAGACCTGCCTGGAATCGAATCATGACTTTGTCCCATAGAAGCCCTGTAACCTTGGCCAGCTATTTAACCTCAGCTCCATCTTTATCTATAAAACTAGAAAAATAATACATGCTTCATCAGGCTAGGTGCATATCCAAATAGTCATTAGGATAAGCTAAAGGGAAATCCTTGGATCCATTCTTGGTTTTAAGAATTCCTCTTCCAAAAGTATACTTCTTTTTTAACTCCTCTCTAAATCTCAAGAGTTTCAATCTCTGTCTTAGTATCTGATCAATTTATTTTACCCCTTTGAAAGCATTTCTGTTCAAGTTTTCTCTATTTTTGTTTGCTAAACACAAGGTTACAATCTCAGCTACTTGTAAATTCAAAGATAAAATGTATTACTTATATCTAAAATTAAGGCTCTTATTGCAATAATTACACCATACAGAAGCAAGGGCATTAGGAGCACCCTTGGCAGATTGTGAGGGTCTCTTTGAACACATCCCTCTTATGTCACAGCTGCACAGGAGTCCTTCTGGAGTTCAGCTGAGACTAGGGTCAATACATAAGTTCTCTGAAGCTGAAGTGACTCATAGACCTCCAGGATCTGATCTCAGTACCCCTAGTGTATCTAATTTAGGTGATGTTTGATTAAAGTACACCTGGAAGGCTGATATCCACTGTGGCCCCATCCACGTTATCATCCATTCATCTCACTAAGTCTGTGACAAAATCACTCTCCCACTCTCCAAGCATGTAATAATGATGCAATCAGCAATTGGCTGGGTTTTGACCAGTAGGGAAAGTTTGACATGGACTGCTGTTACTTATTGTTCCATTACAACTGATCACTAATGTGTTTAATCCACAAAATAAAAGAGTCTACGTGAAAAACACAACCCTCTTCTTTCCTTTCTCCTGAGACTCCCTTCTATCAATTCAGCCTAAAATCCAGAGACTGCTTTTCTTGTTATAAATGTCAACTCTTAGCAAGGAAAGGAGACACACCATCTCAGGAGCACGGGTGTGTGTATGGGTACGCGCGTGCACACGTGCGCACACGCACATGTAGGTATGGGTGCACTAAACATTGAAATAAGGACTTCCACTATGTTGAGTATAGTCATTAGTTATTTTTTCTTTTTAAAGACTCTTGTCTAACCAGTTCATCTTCTTTTCTCAAGACCTTTTATTTAAATTGTGGGTCACTATTTTTCTTTAAATATTAGTGAGATTTGTGGTTTTCATATATCTTTTATTACTTCTGCTCCTCCATTCTGGAGTTTTGCTTATTTCTGGGAGGATTTTGCTAGGAAGAGGAATGATAAATCCAGCTGTAATGATAGATTATGGACAACCCCCTCCATTAGAGACCTTGAGAGTGACATCGTTAAATATCGGTTACTATCTATTAAATATTTGACTTGGTTATGGGTATTTTGTAGCAGCTCTATAGCTTCCAGGTCTGTATGCTGAAGTTCTAACACACTTTTCTCTTCTGTCAACTTTAGAATTCAGTCAATTAGCTTACTGAATTATCTACATGAGGAAGATGACTTCCCAAGTCTGGTGGGCTGAGTCCAGGCAGGCTTCCTGAAATAGGTTGCATTTGAGGCGTTCTGTTGTAGGAGGTTGGGATACTTTGAAAAAAGGAGGGAGGGCCTTAGACTTTCTGCTCTGAGATAGACCTCTATCTCCTTTCCACTGTGTTGCTAAGGGAATCACCCTAAAACTTCATCGTTTTGCTATCTGGTAGTTCTTTCCTTTGGGGAGACTTGAGCTATTTAAAGCCAGGTTGGCAGCCTCCTTGGCTCCTGAGTTCCTGACACTTCTGACTCTCGCCTCTGGCTGCACCACATGGACATGCTCATGGCAGCATGCAGAGCTACAAGAGAAACCTAAATTTAAATGTTAAAAAGCTTTTGTTCATTACTGGTGGCATTTCCCACCGCCCCCCCCCCCTCCATTTGTCACTTGGAGCGGAGCTGTGACTCTTTTAATATCAAACAAATAATAAGCTCCCTCTAAAGTGATTTTTCTGACAAGGAGCTCAATATATTAAACTTTATCTATATTTTAATAGCCAATTTCACACCAAACTGCCTTCTTAATAATGTATTTACCACCTGGGGATATTATTCCAACCCATCTGGAAAGAATTGGAAATTAACTGTCCCTAAACTAAGTCTGCGTATGCTTTGTACTTGCTAAAGAAAACAGCAGTGTCATTGGTGGTGAGGGGATCTGGGACTAGAGGGGGACTCCCCACCTGGGGAGGGTGCAATCTGGAAGAGAAATGATGGTAGGTTTAGAGGCATGAATTCCTTCTCCAGAGAGAAAGCTCATCCCCATGATAAACTGAGAAGAGCTATTGCCAATTAGGAACTATCTCAATTATGTTTTAAGGAAAGTTAAACTCCTTTTGCTACCAACAGGTAACTAGTTGACTTGGATACGTGTCTTATCATCAGACCTTTACTCAGGAGAAAGAAGAGATTTGGCTGAATGACTTCAGAGATCTTTTGTGTTCTTGTAAGCACATTTGAGGTTTGGAACTCTCTCCAGAAAATGCTTAATCACACCTAATCATAATGTGAATTGTTTGGGGAACTGTTTTTTTTTTTTTCCATTTTTTTGGTTATTAATACCTACGGAAATGGACAAAAACTGAGAGATCTCAGAGACACTAAAAAGCTTCTCAGTGAGGGATGGGTGGATTGTGAACAGGCTCACAGTAGGCTCTCTCCCAGTGACAAGACAGAGAAAATGACCATCCGTATCTGACCAAGCCATTAGGTAAGTGCCCTCAAATCACTCAGCTCTATTTAGCAAACACTATCAAACTCACACTCTACTGATAAAGACACATAAACAGATTATTGCACAATGATATGATACATTCATAAGGAAAGGAATGTGACAGAGCACAGATGATCTTCTTGGGGAATTCAAAGAGGATCACCAAGAGAAAAAAGGTATTTTATCTGGGGCCTAAAAGATGGACAAGTGGCCACAGGGCATACAAATCAGACAGTGGACATAATCCCAGTTGTATGGACTCTCACAGGGAAGCAGGAAGAAGGGTCTTTTGAGTAGGCAGGCAAGTTCATGTCCTATGGGCTCCAACCAGCTAGGTTTCAAAGAGCTGGCTTTTGTGAATCTGAAGATACAAAATGTGTGTCCAAGATCATGCTGGAAAAGTACCAGCTCTAAGATGTGGCTGGTATGGGTCAAAATTTCCATAGTAAGAGAAATAGGTAACTTTGTAAGGAACAAATTGAAATTTGTGGGAAACACAGCTTCTTTGAAGCAAAAACGAACAAACTAACAAACATAAGATAAAGCCTGATATTGCTCCTATGAGCCAGCCCCAGCCAAGGGTCTTCTCTTGAGACGCTATAGTAGAATGATAGTGAGAGGTCACCCCTCTCACTGCCATCCAGGTGTCCTGCTCAGCACCCTGCTGTCTGAGGAGCCAGAGGCCTGGAACAGTACAGTTTGGATGCCATGTGCAAAAACACAGAATTAAGTCCCCAGTCAAGTGTGGGCTGTGCAAAGCAGAGGCGGATGAAAAGAAAAGCATTCCCAGGAAGAATGATGACAGGGCAGCAGCTCACCACTGTTCTTCTTAGAGGGAAATGCATTTGAGTAACTAAGACTGATATAAAGGTTTTCATGGGCTGGGAAGACATGACGAGATATTTAATGGCAAAGCCACAGAAAGACCAGAAAGCAGTGGTGTCAGAAGCCTGCCCCATCTAATCTTGTGTCTCTGTTCCCTTCCCAGGGCCTTGGGAGCACTCACGTACAGATTCGTGTGAGGGTTAGGGGACAGGAGTGATAGCAATCTCCCAGGTCCTGGGGACCCAGAGTCCCAAATTAATCAGCAAACAAGATGACTAACTGTGACAGACAGGTCAAGTAGGAGAGGGGTGAAAGACTCATTTAATCCTGCAATGGGAGGATGTGCAATATTGACAGTTACCCGGGGACCCTGAGATACCAGATTCCCTAACTTAATCAGACAGATAACAGGAGCAGCCCTGGCTGAGGCCCTACCAGGAAATGCAGAAAAATAGGAGGTAGCCCCTCAGGGCCCTATGCTGCTACAGAGATAATAAACTATATAAAAATCTGTCACCGAGAGATAAGTGATGAATTAGAATCAATTATATGTTTAAAATAATAGACATCCCTGGCTTCCTACTGGAAGTGTGATGGTTTTGACTGGCCTCAGAGGTAGTAACTGAAGGATGACTTCCCATGATACTGTCTGTACTAGGTAAACAAAAAGTACCACCTAGACAGACTTTTCTTGCCAGATTGTCTGTTTTGTAGTTAAAGGAAAAAAGATACACAGAAATATGTGAGCCGAGTTCTCATCTTTATCCTCTACCCCACTGGTATATCTGTCTTCATATCCTGTGTGCTGGAACCCAAACATTAAATAAGCAATTGAATAAGGAGGTCTCAAACAAGGCGTTTTACCTGCACCTTTATTTGCCTAGGTGTACATCATGTTTAATAACTAAATCTACGATGAGGATTAACTTCTGAAATATATGCTAAGGTCTATGTAGCATTTTATGTAGAGTCCTCATCCAAAATGAATATGCATAGTAAAGGTAAATTCAGGGTGTTTGTTGGGGATTTAATTCTGTTCTTCAGTATCTTCTCTCATTGCTTATTCCCTTACTTAATCATATGAACACAGCCAATGTTAAAAATTAAGTAAGTCAGTAAGTAAGTAAGTAAGTAAGTAAGTAAATAAATAAATAAATATAGATAAAGAAAAAAAGTAAGTTTTAGCTTCTTCAGTATTTTGGATTGCAGTTCTAACTTTCCACATTTTATTATTAATAAATTACTACTACTTAGTAAGAACCTTAGTCCCTCAATCCAAGTTCTCTCTTTATAAATAGTGACGGTCACAGCTCATTTAGGTTGTCATACAATCTAACAGTAACACCTACCCTCTCCCTCCTGGCTGCCTAGCAAACTTCTACTCACTCTTCACATCCTAGTCACCTTGGCAAAGCATCTCTGACCACGATTTCCCTGCCTGATACAAAACGCTATCTCAGTTGCAGGTGACACCTTTGGTTATGATGCACCTGCCAGGGTGCACTAGTAGACAGTACAGTAGTGGTTACGTAGGGGCTAGAGTTTCATGGTCAACTCTTCACTTTGTGGTCTATAAAGTCATTTGTCTTTTTAAATTCAATTTTCCCAGCTGGAAAACGGATATTACAATAACAGCATTCAACTCCTAGGATTGTTGCGCATACTAAATAAAACCAGGCATGTAAAGCGCTTGTATCTATTATGTGCTCAATAAATAGTGGCTGTTGATGTTTTAATTCTTTCTTAGTGTTTGCATTAGTTTGGTTACATGTCTGTATCATTTATAATACTGTGAGTATCTTGAGTTTAAGGACTATGTTCCATTCAGCCGGTATAATTACAGCACCAAGTACAGAACTTAAAGTCACGCCCCCCTTTATCCCTTTGGGCCGTCAGGGACGACAAAAGCGTGTTGACACATGAAAATCCTGCCCTGGCCTTTTACCAAATTTAGGACTACCTTGCACCGCCCACCTCGTCCTGCTCCGGCCCCCTGCTGCGGTCCCGGCCACTCCCATTCCTGCCCCTCTCCTCCCTCCTAGCCCTTCTCCTCCTCCGCCCCTTCTCCTGGACGGTGCTCTGGTTGTCCGTTTCTTCTCTAGCTCTCCTTTCTTTTGCTCCTCCTCCGTGTACTCACGTTGACCTGATAGATTTCGTCTTTTGTGTGGTTCTGTATCAAAAGTTTAATTAGAAAATCGCGCCTGGGCTTTTTAATAGCCTGAGTTTTGGCCGTCAAGCTCTGGCCGTGGTCCCGAGCGCGCGAGCCGATGCCGGCTAATGGCAGGAGCACGCCAGCCGCTGCAGCGCGCTGGGACTCCCGCGCTGAATCTTATTTACATTCGGACTAACAATAGCTCTGGAGCCTGGCTATAAATAATTTCTAGGGAAGAGTTGTCTAATTAAACGTGCAGCGGTAAGGAAAGTGCTTTAACCACAAGGCTGGTGTCCTAATGAACGTAATCACTGGATGGGGACAGCTTAGGAATCACAACCAGACATCTCCCTATGGAGGAAGAGAGATGGAGGGAAAAATACTCTGAGAGAATTTCCAATCAATATTTAATTGTGGAGTGTGTTAAACTCGTTAGAGGGCCTCTTTTTTTAATTCCCGTTTCCCACACTCAGAGGTAAAAAGGATTTCAAAATGTAGCTTTGTGGGGTGGCCTCAGCCTCAGATTCCAGCCAGAAAATTGTCTGTGGGCTGTCAATATTGAATAAAAATTACCTGAACACATACAATTTATGAATTAAAAGTAGTGGCCAGTAATATTGATAGGTGCTAAATTTAAAGATAAAGATAAGTGTAATGTCTCATTCCAGAATCTTTTTCTGCCCAGTCTGTTTCTAAACTCCTGACTCTTCCAGGGCACTGTGTGATGTGTTCTGCCCTTTCTAAGTATGGAGTTAGGACAGGGCGCATGCTCCCTGAGTGAAAGAAGAAAATGAAAGGTGGTGTCTTCATGGAGGGTACCATGCTCCTGCTGCTCTCTAAGCTGTGGTAGCCAGCTAAGAAGGAAGTAAACTCAGAGCAGCCATGCTTTTTACTGCATTCAAAGTGGACAATAGTAACATCAGCCAGATGGAAAAGGACAAAATCAGGATGCAGGGTCCTTATCTCCTCAACTCACTAATAACATGCTCCTGAACACAGAGAGGGTCCCATGCGAGGAAGAACAGCACACCATCAGGCTCATTATGTGTAAGTAACATAGAAAACACATATCTACACAGATTCACATAGATGCCTAGTAAACACATGGATGCATATGTGAACATCAGGTGGATAGATCCATACGTGCATAACATGTGATAACATGCATGCTGTGAAAACCAAGTCAGTCCAGTGCAGTAACAGTGTAAGAAGGTGATGGGAAGCAGGAGTTGGTGACTGCAGAGGAACCCCACTGAACTGTGGTTAACAAACTATTAACCAGTACTCACAGCACTACCATTCAAGGAGACTAAAAAACAAGTATAGGCACCTGTGATTAATCTAATTCACCACTGGATGTCAACGTTGCTCTAGCCAATTAGAGAACAAATAGAAATCCCAATATCCCTTTGTCTCCTAAAAGGAAAAAAGAAAGTTTGAGCTTTAGGGCACCATGTGTTGATGGTATGAGTGTACTGGTAGGTGGGGCGGGGTGGATGTAGGGGATGTATGTAGCAATCCTGAGAGATCCCAAAAGGGAAAATTACCAAATTTTAAATTTGTCATGTTTCCCTTTCATGACAACCACAGCACTTCCTCCAGCACAGCCTATTCCCTTTCCCCACTTATTACTCCCCCTCAATTAGCACTTTCTAATATACTATATAATATACTCACTTATTTTGTTTATTGCCTGCCTTCTTCACAATAACATAAACCCCACGAGGACAGAGAGATTTTATCTTTGTGCTGTGCTGTATCCTTGATGCTTAAAACACTGCTGGGCTTAAATAGGTGTTTGATAAATACTCCTCTGGAACAAATAAATGGATAAGTAAGTGAATTAATTAAATTTGGCCAATAAATACAAACGGAGACAGAGGCATTATTCCAATAGTAATGGAAGTTCTCTTTCTTTTCTGAAAGATGTTTAGATGACTATAGAAAGGGATGCAGAAGCACATACCTAAACTCCTGAGATACCAAGTTTGGAAGAGATTTCGAGGCAAGCCTTTGAAGATAGAGTATCTTCTCCAAGCCTTAGCTTCCTTGTCAATACAAAGGAATAATCATGATACTGACCCCACCCACCCTCTGAGGGTTTTATGCGATCAGATGCCACAGTGTTAATTCAAAGTGTGTTTCCCCTTGATTAGTATATGCCAGGTTCTCCCCAACTCCCCACAAGCATGCAGTAAACACTGAAGCCCTATACACATAGTATTGCCAACATAAATATTATAATCCTTTTCCAAATATGAATATGGAATATATAAACATTTTTTAAACAATTCACTTAACCTAAAGGTCTTAACTCTCAAGGTAAACTACAATGAAAACAGGCATCAAAAATCAATCTTGGGGTGGACAGTAAACAGTTTTACACCCCAAGATATGAAGAGATTGTAATAGAGCCTTTCCTTCAGAGGTGTGAGTCTAGGGTTTGCTGCTGTTTCTGTCTCTTCTGTTCTTGGCATATATAGAAAGATCGGGCTGCCATGGCAGCAGAACTAGCATCCTTCCAAATCCATATGCTTAATTTTTAATACATAAATTAAATTAAATTAAATTAACCAAAAATGGGTCTACAATGTACAGCCCTTTCAAATTATTTACTATGCTGTCACTTTGAGCTCATTGATGCTTGTTAATATTTCAGATTTAATGATAAGCACCATTTATAAGCTAAATAAGACATTATTAGCACTATACTGGCAGAAACATACAAGGACACTGCTAAGCTAAGGTGAAAAATGCATTATTGAATGAAATTTAATTAGTAGATTTTGTTCTATTAGTGGCTTATATATTGCATTTATGAAAATGAATACAAATATGATCCAGGCAATTTTCCACTGAGAAAATGTCACTGATAATCTAACTATACTCCTACTCTCTAAAGCAGATGCAGTATAAAAATTGATGTCCTGGTCTCTTGCCAGTCAAAGATTTTCTAGTTTGCGGTTCTAATAATATCCAAGGAGTAGAGCTATGCCTTGATGGAACTCTGGCATGTGTGGAGAAGGGCATCTGGTGAGAATCAATTGTGAGCTCTTTTCTTATGGTACTCCTTTGGGTGGTAGGTCTCAGAATTGGTGTGCAGTTGTTCTTTGCTTAACTGGTCAAATCTAACATCTGCATCATCTGTTTCGATTCCCCTAGTGGGCGGCATGGCTTTAGTAGAAAAGGCGGGACTTGATATGACATAACCATGGGTTCAATCTTCCACCATTTATAAGCTTTGCGCAGTTTAATTTTTTCAGTAAGCACATTAGTTACCACATCTCATTAATTCTCTTAATAACTCCATGAAGTTAGTTACTATTATAATCTCTATATTTTAGATCAGGACATGGAGCTTAGAATGCTTGAGCAACTTGCTCTAGGTTACACAGATGATAACTTGAACTTTGAATTTTCCATTTTCTTATCCTTACAAGAGAGAGAATGACAGCGCTTACTTCCTAAGGGTATTGTATATATTAAATGAGATAAAGACTGCAATGCACTGACATGTGTATTTAATAAATATTAGTCCGAACTCCCCGTTTCTACCTGGCCCCTTCTTTTATGGATGACATCATGAAAAGGACATGGCAGGCCAGTGACGAGAATTCTCATTTCTAGGTGAAGTCTCTCCAGACCTCGGCTCTTTCTTATGACAATAAGAAAGCAGAATGCCTACCTTTCCTACTGTAGGTGTTGTGAGAATTAATTGGACAGCATACAGCATGGTGGTATACAAATGTAAAGTGTTGTTGTTGTTGTTAGTACATATTATCATTCTCTGGATTCTGCGTCAACTTGAACTGACAGAAAGATTGGGAGAGGAGATGCCTGAGACAATGCCATAAGAGCATTTCTTTGCCATAACTTAGGCCTTAAAGATAAATACAGGCACTTTGCATCACTTTAATCAGCCACGCTGGCAAGTTGTGCCTGAGATTCTGTCTCCCTGAACATCTTTCTGGAATTACTCAATCTCTGGATAATCACTGCTATGAGTCTGTAGTCGGCAAGGAGATCCACCTCACCTAAGTTTTCATCTTCACCAGCTCCTGTGTTCCCACAAAAAGATGCCAAGCCCTTTTGCCCATATCTCAAGATTCAGTTAACTGCAGACATTCTCATCCATACATATCCTTTCATACAGTTGCTCCTTCTGTGTCCTTGGTACATAAGGAACATTATTCAAGGATGATAAAATGAATGCATTTTTTAAGGAGCCACCTAAATTAATGATAGAATAGAAGGATTTCTTTTTTCTTTAAAAACCAACTATGTAAGGATAAAAGACATTTAATGATTGAAGTTTTTTCTTTTCTAAATTAACCTCAGATGCACAGAATAAGATCATTTCTAACCATTGGTACAGGATACAGTCTCATCAGTACTCTATGTGTGACCTACCTATTTTATTTTATTTTGTTTTTTAATTTAATTTAATATTTTATTTTATTTTTTTAAATTTTATTTTAAGCAAATAGATACACAACAGCTCTAAAAAACACAAAAGATAAGACTTGGCATCAGCCTGTATCCTGATCACATGGTCCCTCCACCAATTTCTTTTCTTGCCTCCTTCCTACCCAAGGGAATCATTATCTAGAATTCTATGTTCATGTCATGCTTTCATTTTTATACAATTTCATCACATATGTAGGAGTCTTTAAAATTACTTTTTTGTTTTGTTGTTTTTCATCTTCATAAAAAAAGGGCATGCATTCTGATATATGTAATTTTGAGGACTTTTTTAACTTAATATTTGTAAGATCACCCGTATTTTTGTGTTTTGCTATAATTTATTTGCTTGACTGCTGTATATTATACCAATTTGTGAGTATATCTCAGCTAATTTGTCTTTTTTTTATGCTGATAGGTATTTAGATTAAATCCATGGTTTTTTTTTATTATGAAAATGATTGATAAAAACATACATAAAGAAATTTCAGAAGTGAAATTGCTGGGCCACAGAGTTTGGGGATGCTTAAATATAGAAGATATTGTCTCACTGCTTACCAAGAGCAATATCTAAAGATCCTGAAGAATCACAGATTCTCCAATATTAGTAGTATCAGACATTTAAATTTTTGCTGATTGATTCTGTGTAAAATGCTAGGTAATTGTAGTCTTGAATTAGGATCTGAGGGACATCTCTTTATATGTGTTTCCTCCTCTCTAGGATGCTTGTTCATTTATTTTGCCCATTTTTTAAATTTGTTTGCTATGCTCTTCTCACTGACTTATCATTAGGAGTTTTTTCAATATTTTTGACGTTAATTTTTGTCAGTTTTATGAATAGCTCCATTTTCTATCCAATTGAGATAATTAGTGCAGAGAATAAAAGAAGCATGGATTTATTTTATTCTTTGATCAAATAAACTCACTTTTTTTGACCTCACCTCATCACCTTTAATCTCCTATCCTGTGACACTAGCAGAGGGAATGAAATTGTGTAAGAACTAGAGAGAAACCTATACTCATTAGTACATTCCAAGAGGAAGTGACAGAGCTGGTAAAACCTAAAGCAAAATCTTCATATTACTTATTCTAAAAGAAAGGTAGAGTAGCCTTCCCAATTTCTGTTCAAGTTTAATTAGTGGACCTTCTTGATACCTTTACCATCTTCTGAGAAAGTGGACTGTCTCCAAAATTATCAAAAATTACAGATGAGTATTTCTTCTTTTCTGCACTTCTCTTGGCAGAGATGAGACAGACTTTGGAAAAGTCATATAGGGATTCATTATTCATGCAGATGAGTCTCACAATTCAATAGTGCTAATTAAGAAAATGATGGAGTAAATTAGCACTTTATGCAAGTGTATTAATATTAATAAAATTGCCATTTTATCCTGAGGTTAAAATAGAAGAACACAGACATGACCAGCTAGTGAACTATGAATATGGTTTCTTGCTGGGACACTGACCACTGCCATTCATCCTGGAGAAACTTGTTTCTTTCCTGTTATCAAAATTTTCTTAATAAAAAGAGAAAATTTCAAAGGTTTGGATTAACTATCTTGACTTTGTTATTTAGGCTGCTTGAAAGAAAATTCCCATTTCCCACCTCGTTGACAATAACTAGCAGCACATTATTATTCATATGTCAATTTCAAATCCATTATCTTATTTAACTTTTACAACAAATTTTTAAGGTAAATTGTTAGTATATTCCCATTCTTAATTTAATAATTTGTCTATATGTCTTCAAATCATTTATTATTCTTCATAACTATTCTGTGACCACTGTATTAGCTCTAGCTACCATCCTGGTCTCTACACTTGCTCTCTAAAATTCATTCTCTAAACTTTGGCTAGAGCAATCACTTGAAATCACAAATCTGATTGTGTTACCTCCACCCCAGGTATAAACTTTGTTTTCAGAATTGACCGAAACTCTCAAGCACATGAGATGTCTTCCTAAACCAGCCCTATGTATTTCTGCATCCATATCTTGGGCTAGCCTCACTTTCACTTTCTAATACTCCATCTTCCAGCCACACAAAACTATTTGCATGCAAGAACCTCTGGGTCTCTGTTTATGTTTGTGTCTCTACCATGAAAGCTATCCTCCCTCATGCCCTCATCACTTGGCTCCTCAGGATATCTGTGGAGAGGTCATTCTTTTCCCAATGCCTTCCTTTGCCCCTCTCCCTCACAAAAACTGTGTTTTCAAAGAACTCTGTAATTTCCTTCTCATAGTCCTTACAGTATGTTATCATTTCTTATTCACTACCGAGTATTTTATACAGGAGAGTAAACCCTTCAGTACAGGAGTCAGTTCTTGTTCACCACAGTGTTCCCCACTACCTAGCACACTAGTTGGCATAAACCATTGTCAAAGTAATAAATGAATAAGTGAGAAAACAAGTGTGGATGCACTACATAGTTACCTATTGAAGGAAGATTTGGAAATTTATCTTGAAATCCTATGCTTTTTTCTAATATTCACATGGTCTCCTTGACTCATTTGAGGTTTATTACTTTTAGGGTGCTAGTTTGGATAAAATGTAAGATTATTCACTAGATGGAGCTTAAAAGGTTCAAAATTTACAAGACTCATTATTGGAATTCTTTCTACATCTTCAGCAGATTTGCTTAATTTGCCTCCAGAGGGTCCTGGAATCTATAGGAAACTTCCTATTTTAGTTACTAGACTTTTATTTTTCCCTGATTATAATTAACTCTCTGCTACCCATTCTTATTTTGGTATTCCAAATCTTAAACCACGATTCAGTTTTCATTTCATAGGAGAAAAATTTTCTATAGCTACACAGAAACATAACTCTTATAAGCTTAATTCTATATATAATTCCCCGATTCTAATTATTTATTTGTTTGAACAATACTTGATTTCACTAAAAAATCTTTATCAGATAGTCACCTAATAAGATCCATGCAAAATGCCAGATGTTTATTCTAATTTGGAGATTAAATTTGCTAATAATCGTGACAATCAATGATCTCAAATGTCCATTTCTGAATAGCTAGGTGCTCCCAAAGTCTGTTGGAGATACACTTTTTCCCTACTCTTCTGACTCTTACTGACTGTGTGATATTCAGAGGCTTACTTAGCCTTAATTATCTTCAGTTATTTCATCTGTAAAATGATTATTTTACTTTCATTCATACAGAAAGTTTTTATTGAGTGACTCCTAAGGTAGAAAGTATAATTTAAAATACCAAGTAAGATATTGTATGTGATCTCAAGGGATCAAGCCACAGTGATAGATGAGTAAATAAGTGATTATTTTTCAATAAGTGCTACTTAGAATATACAAGAAATACTATGGGAAAATAGAGGTCACACACCTCCATTAGGCTTAGGGGAAGGAGAATCAAAAAAAAGAATTTCTAGACAGAGTCTATATTTGATGTGATTTCTAAAGGATAAACGAAATTTGACTAGAGAAAGAAGAACATGTAGACCGAAGGATAGAACACAAAACAAAACACAACACAACAAAACAAAACAAAATAAAAAACTTGTGAAGAAGGTGAAAAAGAAAAGCCAGAGATATAATTGAAAAAAACAAGAGAAACAATGGCAGATTGGCAGAATAGAAATAAGTATTCAATGTGAGAAAGAGGGAAGAACAGGCATATTAGAAGAAGGATTTGGAAATATGAATTCTAAGAGGTCTATACATCCTATACAAACTTCTCCTCCTAAGTATGGGTAGGACTTGTGAATATGTTAGGATTTCATGTATAGGGTTAGGTTACATTAGATGGGAAAAGGAAAGTATTTTGCATGTGTAATTAGGGTCCTTAATCAGTTGATTTTGAGTTAATCAAAGGGGAGATTATCCTGAATGGCCTGACTTACTCAAGTGAGCCCCTTTGAAATGGGGTTTGAAGTGAGAGAGATTTCTCCTACTGGCCTTAAAGAAGCAAATAACCATGTTATGAACTGGAAGCTTCCGTGGAAGCTTCTTCCTTCCTAGGCTAGAACCTATCTACTATCTGAGAGTGTTGGCTTGCTAACAGCCAGCAAGAAAATGGAAAGTGTAGCCCCATAGCTGCAAGGAACTGAAGTCTGCCCACAAGTAGTGAGCTTGTAAAAACACTCTAAGACTCAGATGATACCACAGCTCCCCACCAACCACCTTGGTTTCAACCTGATGTGGCTCTGCAGAGAACCCAACTAACCTGAAACAGGACTCCTGATTTGTAGGAACTGTGAAAAAACATATTTGTGTTATTTCAAGTTGCTAAATGTGTGGTCATTTGTTACACAATAATAGAAATCTAATATAGGAGGCCATGGGTGTCTTGTGCAGGGACATTTTAGTGGAATGGTGAGAATGAAAGTCAGATTTTGTGTGTTGTGGACTAAATGGAAGATAATCAACTTATGGTGGGTAGAGAAGAGTAAAATAAATAGCTTTTTCTTGATGTAATAGAAGAATCAGGTGTCTCATTGGAAGAACAGGAACAAGAAGGTGGAGAGATACTTGTAATAAGATTGAGCCTATGAGAGAGTTTGCTTTTAATAAATGTACCATGCACAGTGTAAGGGAAAAATAGTAAGAGTAGAGGAAGTAGGTGGCAGGGTATACAGAACATTATTAGGTTGAAAATGTGAAAAAGTATAGACAACTAAAGAGGTTTTCTAGTTCAACAAGACACAAGGTGACAAAGGTTAGATATATGATGCTATTAATTGCACTCAAGATTTTTAGTGTAAATATCATATAAAGATTTCAAGCCAGTGTAGGCAGAGGCAATAGGTGATCTTTGCTTTGTTCCATAGCTGACTAATGTTCACTGTTTGGGGTCCAATCAGCAATTAATGGCCTATGTTTGGAACCTAAGAAGGCCATTGGTGTAGGTTGGAAGGCAATATATACAGTGAGGAAGAACATGGGACAATGCACTTAGATAACCAGTGGTCCTACTCTGGCTCTACCAGTGGGTTCCTTTACCTTACACACGTTACTTAACATTTTAAAACCATATTTTCTTTATCTACCTATGAAAGAGGAAAATAATGGTTAACAATGCCTATTGTTAAATATTTTAAGATTAAATAAGATCATAAATCTCGTGGTGCCTCATAATACAATTATTAGTATGTCTTATTTAGTGTGCCAAACAATAAATGTTGCATCTTTGTTTCCCTAAGTTTCCCACACTGAGGAATATAACATATTTATTGAGATTACATCATAAGTACTTAATAAATATTTGTGAAATACATTCTTGAATTAATAATAACAAAGTAGCTCTAAGGACTTTAAAAGCTCCACTTCTGAAAAATAATAAGTGTTCAATAAAACGGCTCTCATTTCTAGTTGTTTTATGTCTCAGTTGATCTAAGCTGCAGGTGGAGAGGTTGGCTTATCACACCAGAATCTGGACATATCCAATAGGCACTTGGTTTTCTGCCCTTGACATGGATCACTTGGCGGGAAAGCATAAGCCCCACTGGAAGGATGGTGCTTTCCTAAATTTTAGGCCCCTGCAAAACTTAGCCCTGAGTGAGGCTTCATTTGCAATGAAAGGTCATTACCCTCCAGGAAATTTCTGAGGAATCTTACAATTCTAAAATTGATGGATTAGAACCTCAGAAAGTACTACTGGCTGACACATTGTAGTACTTATTGAGAAGGTAATTACTTAGCATCCACTTTAATCTCTTTGTTTTTCTTCAAGTTTACCAATAGAACAGTAACAGAAAATTAACATAATTAGATTAGCCTCATAAGTACACATAGCCATGTGTGGGCAAGACATGCAGATATTTTTGTCTTTTAAAAAAAATGTGTGTAGACCATTTACAGTGCTTTGTGGAACATGATGTAAGTAAAGAACTTTGCTTGGTGATATGAGAGATCAGAAAAGAAATATAAGATACAAGCCTTGCTCTCAAAGTGTTTGAGCTATTTAGCTATTGTTCAGGGATGAAGTGATAGAAAAATGAGACATGATCTCTGCTCTTCAGGAGTTTACGCAGTAAATAAGACAGGATAATAAACAATTACAGCACAAGCAGCATGAGGAGCAGGAACAACACCCATTACACAGTTCATCCTCATCGCTCACCAGACTGCACTCACTGCATGAGTCAGTATTGTGCCTTTTTTATCTCAGGTGGCCAGTGCCTAGAGCAATGCTGGGCACAGCAACAACATAAAATTGTATTTCTTAAGTAACTACGTGACTTCTGTTAAAATGAAAACGTGGTTGAACTTGCACAACACCTGGACCAATCCCAGAAGGCATCTATCCAGCATTGTAGTGGTTTATCCTCCAAAACTGTAGCACTGTGAGTGCCTTTGCTGCCCTGCTTGGGAAAAGTCACTTAGCAATGGCTTAACAGAGATTTTGACATGGAGAAATTCCAGGATATCTCTCTTTCTTGGAAAAGAAACTTTCAAATATGGAAAGAAGTGGGTGCCATTCTCCCTGTGGTGATTGAAGACTGAGCATACCACCAGCAGCTGTTCAGAGACAAGAAAGGCAGCTTCATTCAAAAAGCTATCATAATTTGGCAAGGAACAATCCAATCAGTAGCCTTCCTAATGCATGTAATTATGCAAATAAGCCACAGCACATTACCCAGACTGGGAACAGGAATATCAACTCTGTGGTTTACAGGGGCCCAGGGGCCCAAGAAAACTCTGGCATGTGTCCCACCTTAAGGGTGTCAGCTGAGCTTTCTTGATGCTGGGCTTATGGTGAAGTGGTTTATTAAAGCTGGCCTTTAGAGTGAAGTAAATTTTTCAAAGAATGAAAATGTTGAGTTTAATTAGGTAATCAAAACCTAGATTTTTACTCTCTGCCTCCAAATATCAGAAAGAGATTATTAAAATTGAAAATAATTTAAGGTATTGCCAGGTGTCCAAACCTCTTTATTTTTAAGGAAGAACTGAGTCCAGAGTGATGACGTGACTTTTCCAAAGAACCCAGCTTTCTTGCTTCCAAGTTCAGGGTAATTTCATACCCCATCACACTGTCTCTTATATGCATGTAGCTAGAAAATATTTTGTTTTTCTTCTTAAGTCCTATGTGTTTTCTTTTCTCCTTTTTTACTTTCTCTCTTTTTAAATTATAGTTGACATACAATGTTATATTAATTTCAGGTATACAACATGGTGATTCAACATTTATATATATACCTTACAAAGTGATCATCACGATAAATCCAGTAACCATCTGACACTGTACAAAATTATTACAATTCTATTGACTGTATTTACTATGCTGTACATTATATCTCCATGACTCATTCATTATATGACTAGGATTTTCTACTTCTTAATCCCCTTCAACTGTTTCTACCCTCCCCTTTGGTCACAATCAGTTTGTTTCCTGTATCTGTGATTCCATTTCTCTTTTGTTTTGTTTGTTCATGTTTTGCTTTTTAGATTCTCTATATAAGTGAGATCACATATATTTGTCTTCCTCTGTCTGACTTATTTCACTTAGTGTAATACCTTCTAGGTCCTTCCATGTTATTACCAATGGCAAAATTTTATTATTTTTATGGCTGAGTAATATTCCATTGTGTGTGTGTGTATATATATATATGTATATGTGTATATATATATATATATATATATATATATATATATATATATATATATATACACACACACACAACATCTTTGTGCGTTTATCCATAGATGAACAGCTAGGTGGCTTCCTTGTCTTAGTTATTTTAAATAATGACGCAATGAACATAGGGGTGCATATATCTTTTTGAATTCATGTCTTCATTTTGTTCAGAAAAATACCCCAAAGTGGAATTGCTGGGTTGTATGTAGTTCTATTTTTAATTTTTTGAAGAATCTCCATACTGTTTTCCATAATGACTACACCAATTTATAATCCCACCAATAGTGCATGGTGGTTCCTTTTTCTCCCCACATCACCCTAACCAAAACTTTTTTGTTGTCTTTTCAATAATAACCTTTCTGAAAAATTTGTGCTGATATCGCATTGTGGTTTTGATTTGCATTTCCTTGATGATTAGTGATGCTGAGCATATTTTTTTTTTTTTTTTTTATGCGTCTGTTGACCATCTGTATGTCTTCTTTGGAGAAATTTCTATTCAGGTCCTCTGTCCATTTTTTAAAAATCAGATTGTTTATTTATTTGATGTTGAATTTTTACGTTTTTTGAATATTAGCTCTTTATCAAATATATCATTTACAATTATCTTCTCCCTTTTCGTTTTATTGGTTTTCTCTGTGGTAAAGCTTTCAACTATGATGTTGTCAAACTAGACAAATAAAATTTTATTTTTGCTTCTGTTGCTCTTGCCTGAGGAGACATTTAGAAAGACATTGCTAATATTCATGCCCAAAACTTTACTACCTGTATTTTCTTCTAAAATTTTATGGTTTTAGTTTTACATATGTCTTTAATCCATTTTGAATTTCTTTTTGTATATGGTGTAAGAAAGTGGTTTGGTTTCTTTTTTCTTGCATGTAGTTGTCCAGTTTCTCCAAACCACTTGTTGAAGAGATAATCTTTTCTTCATTATATATTGTTGCCTCTTTTGTTGTAGATTAATTGACCAGATAAGCTTAGGTTTATTTCTGGGCTCTCTATTTTGCTCCACTGAAGTGTGAGTCTATTTTTGTGCCAGTACCATACTATTTTGATTACTATAGCTTCGTAGTATCATTTGCAGTCAGGGTATGTGATACCTTCAACTTTGTTCTTCTTTCTCAAGATTGCTTGGGCTATTCAGGGTGTGTTCTGGTTCCATACAAATTTTAGGATGGTTTATCCTAGTTCTGAGAATAATGCCATTAGTATTTTAATAGAGATTGCATTGAGTAGCATGGACGCTTTAACAATATTAATTATTCCCATCCATGAAAACAGTATATCCTTCATTTATTTGTATTGTCTTCAATTTCTTTCATCACTGAACAGATTTTTCAGCTTCTTAAATTTATTCCTAGATATTTTATTCTTTTTTAATCTTTAAAAATTTTTCAATTACAATTTGGCATTTAATATTATATTAGTTTCAGGGGTATAGCATAGTGATCACACATTTATATAACTTGTAAAGTGATCTCTCTGATAAGTCTAGTACCCACCTGACAACATGCATAATTATTAAAATATCGTTGACTATATTCTCTATGCTGTACTTTACATCCCATGACTATTTTATAATTGCCAATTCTTTTTGATGAAATTATAAATGGGATTAAAAAAATTTCTCTTTCTGATAGTTTGTTATTAGTGTATTGAAATGCAATGCATTTTTATATATTAATTTTGTATCTTGCAACTTTACTGAATTAATTTATTAGTTTTAATTGTGTGCGTGTGTGTAGTATTTAGAGTTTTCTATATATATAGGATCATGTCACCTGTATATAGTGACAATTTTACTGATTTCTTTCCAATTTCAATGCTTTTATTTCTTCTTCTTCTTCTTCTTCTTCTTCTTCTTCTTCTTCTTCTTCTTCTTCTTCTTCTTCTTCTTCTTCTTCTTCTTCTTCTTCTTCTTCTTCTTCTTCTTCTTCTTCTTCTTCTTCTTCTTCTTCTTCTTCTTTTTTTTTTGGTCTAATTACTGTGGCTAGGACTTCCAGTACTATGTTGAATAAAAGTAATGAGAGTGAGTAGCCTTGTCTTGTTCCTGATCATAGAGGAAAAGTTTTCATCTTCAATTCTGAATGATAGATAGCCTTGCCAGGTATACTATTCTTGGTTGTAGGTTTTTTTTTTTTCTTTCATCATTTTGACTATATTATGCCTCACCCTTTTGGCCTGCAAAGTTTCTGCTGAAAAATCAGCGGATAGTCTTATAGGTGTTCCCATATACATTACAAGTTGTTTTTCTTTTGCTGCTTTACGGTTTCTCTTTAACCTTAACTTTTGACATTTTAATTGTGATGTGTCTTGGTGTAGGACTCTTTAGGTTCATTTTGTTTGTGACTCTCTGTCCTTCCTGGATTTAGATATCAGTTTCCTCTTCTAGGGTTGGGAAGTTTTCAGCCATTATTTCTTCAAATAGGTTTTCTTTCCTTTTCTCACTCTCTTCTCCTTCTGGAACCCCTAGAATGTGGATTTCAGCACACTGTTGTTGTTCAGAGGTCACTTGAACTATCTTCATTTTTTTAAATTCTTTTTTTAATTTTTGCTGTTTCAGTTGGGTGATTTCTACTACTCTGTCTTCCAGATTGCTAATCCATTCTTCTGAATCATATTATCTGTTGTTTATTTTTTCTAGTATATTTCTTATCCCGGTTATTCTCCAACCTGATTGTTTTTAAAAATATTTTCTATTTCTTTGTTAAAGTTCTCCCAAGTTCTGTTAGCCACTTTAGGATCATTATTTTGAACTCTGTATGGTAGACTGCTTATCTTTGTTTCATTTAGTTCTTTTTCTGGAGATTGTCTTGATCTTTTGTTTGAAACATATTCATTTGTCTTTTCATTTTACCTAATTTCCTGTGTTTATTTCTACATATTAGGTAGATAAGCTATGTCTCCTGATTTTGAAAGAGTGGCCTTATGTAGATAGTGTCCTGTGGGGCCCATTGCACAATCCCCATTGTCACCAGAGCTAGGTACGTTAGGGGTTTACTTTATGTGGGTTGTTTGCATCCTCCTATTGTCATTGGGCCATGATTATTGTAAATATGCTGGTGAGTGGATTGGACCTCAGGTTGACTAGCAGCAAGGCCTGACTGTGCCTTCTGCAGGCATGCTGGTATATGGGGTAGACTCCACTATGGCTGACTGAAAGGTTCAATCTCAATTGTTGTAGAATTACTGGTGTGTGAAAGCTGACTCCTCATAGTGGGAGCTGCTTATGAGGGTGCTGGTGCTGGCCAAGACTGTCTCCTTGGTGAAGTGGGGTGGGAACCTCTTTGGAGGGGTGCAGGGTGCGGTAGGCTGGTTAGACAGGGTAGGACCTTGAGGAAACATTGGGGCTGAGCCAACAGTGTTAGCAAGGTTAACTGAGAATGTCAGAAATGGTGTCAGGTTAGGTGAAAGGAGCATTAAAAAATGGTGTTGACTAGTGCTTCTGCATCTGGTGAAAGTTCCAACAGATCCTTCTGGAACTGATCTTAACATTGGTCATTGTATCTTCTTCATGTATGACCCAGGTGCTTTTCAGAAAGCTGCTGCCTCTGCATTGAGACTCAGAGAGAGTGAATTTGTGCACAAGAACTTTAAGAGGAGAGTTTTGGTTTCCTACAGCCTTTGACTGTATCTGGGGTGATGCCCCAGGGGTTCGAGTTCTGACAAAACTATATCTCTGCTCTTCCTACCTGCCTTGATGTGTTTTTTAAAATTTATATCCTTAGTTGTAGAAAATCTGTTTTGCTAGTCTTCAGGTCATCCTCAGGGATAGTTGTTCTATGTCACTGTAGTTTTGTGTGTCTTTGGGAGGGGAGCTCAGAATCTTCCTACTCTGCCATCTTAAACCCTTCTCACCTTCTCTCTTTTCTTGTACAACAAATTCCTATTACAAAATAATTATGGAGATCACCAGAAAGATAACAAGTCTTATTTTTCTCAAGAAGCTGCAGTCTAATATTATAGATGAGACCAAAACCTAAATACTACAATGTAAGTAGAATGAAGAAGTAGGGAAAAGTAGAGAAAGTTCAGAAAGGTTCAGAAAAGAGAGCGATCATATACATTTGGGACAAAGGGAAAAACTTCATAGGAAGATAATATTAGAAATGAGCCTTTAGATTTTAATAAAGACAAGAAAGGGAGAAGGGAAACACTGAGGAGATGGTAAGAATAATAGTAGCAGAGGCAGAGAAAACCAGGGCTAGCATGAGGAAGAACAATAATAGCTGACTTTGCTTGGAGTAGGAGTAAGGTATAATAGTGTAGAGGTGGATAAGTTTAAAAGTGTATATTAAAGCCATAAATTAAGACTAAGTGTTGGCAGAACGTTATAAAGTGGAAAGATCCCTGGGCTTGGAGCTAAAAGGCTTGTGTTTGAATCTCACCTCCTTGAATGCCTGGATATAATGATCTTATACAAATAACTTAAACATCTAAACCTTAATATTTCTTCTACTTACAAGGTATTGTGAAGATAAAATATGATAATAGTGTGAAACACTTAGCACAGAACATAGAATTTGATATGTGTTAAATAAAAAAAATAATAATAATTTCCATTTGTTTCTTCATTACCTTGATTTGGAAACTTAGAGTTATCATTGAACCCTGACTTAGCTGTCATGGTTTTCTGTCAGTTCTTATTTTGTAATGTCACTTATTTTTACCTGTAATTCTTTTTTCTAGAATTAGCCAAGTCCAATCTCACTTCATAAGCTAAGACCGTAATAATTGTAGTCTTTTTGGTTCCCATTTTAAAATCTCTCTTTTCTAATTATTTTTACATGTAACTGTCAGATTAATTTTCATTAAACACTTCTTTAGCTCATAGTCAATTGTTAACTGTTAATAAATATCCAAAGGTTCCAACTTGTGTTCATTTTATCGAATTCACATTCCTTCTTTAGGCCCAACAAGTCCAACTTATCTCCTCCCTGCTCCCCCCAGTTGTCCTCTATGTTTATGCTGAGCTATTTTCAGTTTTAGCAATTTTTAGTTTTGGCCTATTTCAATAGTTGTTGTCAGATATTATGACTATTTATCTATCTGTCTGTCTATCTATCTATCTATCTATCTATCTATCTATCTATCATCAATCATCTATCATAATATCCTCTATAGTTTTTCCCCTTCATTTGCTGATCCAGATAGGTCTCGTGTATACAGCACACATATCTGTCATCTTTGTCTTTGTGGTAACCACAGTGTAGCCTATCTTACACTTGCTATAACCATAATGTGGCCTGTCTTACACTATTAGGTAAAACAATTCATTTCCTAATAATTCCATTATATCACATCTGTATTATGGCTGTTATGAACTGAATTTGAAAGACTAATATCTTTTCAATTTCTTATGTATCTTCCCAGTGCCAAACACTGTGCAGGGCATAAAATAAGTATCTAAAACATCTCGTGAAATATAAAATCACTGTATACCTCAAAATTTACAGCAGACTTTTCTTTCTTGCTCATAAAGTCATAGTAAATTGAAGGGAACACCTTGGGCTGTTTTTTGTTTGCTTGTTTTTTATCAACCAAGGGAGAATAGAGATGGAAATATACAAACTTATTTAGAGAGTCAATTTTCTGACTATATTATGCACTTAAAAATTAAATTTGCTAAAAACACTTCAAATGCAGTTTTTGCTAACACTAATTTTCCTTTAAGAAAATAAGAAATACTTAGAATAAATAAAAACATCTTGCTTTGTTTTCGCTTCTGGAACTATTTTTGTTCTAGGGAAAACAAGTAATTTCTAGTTGAGTGGATTAAAGATATCAGACTATTATTAATATAATATTCTTAATAATAACAAAATGCAAACTTCCATTTAATTTTTCTTGCAAGAATTTAATATAAGCTGCAATTTAAAAAGTAAAGGTGGTTTCTTACTGATATTGTATGCCAATTTTTGATTATACAGTTACAATCTCTCTCTGACTTTCTTTTCCTACTTCCATATTTCTTTATATCTCATTCTTCTTTCAAGTTTCTATAATGCAGCTGCTGCCCTCTCTGCTCAGCTGAAACAAATTTCCTTAAGGTTCCCAACATCTTCCTAAAATCCAGATGCAAGGTGCAGTGTTTAATTTTACCTTACTTAGCTACTTAATAACATTTGAAAAAACGGCTAAGTCTTGTTTCAAAACTCTTGACTCTTATTCTGAATGTTCTCTGCCAGCCTGTATAATCCCTATATCCTTCTCCGTTAGCTTCCCTCCTCTCTACTTCTCTTAAAAATTTTTTGTCCCTGTCTAAACTTTTCCTCATTAAACACACCCCTCTTGTTGTAGCCGCCAGCCCCCGAAAGACACACGGACCATCAGAAATCAGTGAGTTATAGGAAACATGCTCTTTATTTAGCCAGCTGGGTCTGCCAAGGGCACGCAGACCCCAAATTAAGCAGCCTCGAAATGTAGAGGTACAGGGTTTTTAAGCCCTAAATCCCATTCCTCATTCTGTCTTAAACATAAAGGTCTATTTTTCTCCTATTCAGTACCTGTCAACCCACAGGTCGGTTGTGCAAGCAGGGGTACAGAAGCAGAAAGCTTATTGTTAGAATGTTATGTTCCCATGGGTGATAGCCTATGTTCCCATGGGCGATAGCCTATGTTCCCATGGGCGATGGCCAAGCAATAATTTTCCAGCCAGCACATTCCCCACTGGCCTTTAGCAGAAAATCAAATCCTCAATTCTTCATGTGGAATTTGCTCATAGCTTCTATTTTGTAATACTAAAAGTTTAATAGAATTAATTTTCTTCCATATACATGCAAACAAGAAATCGAGGAAACATGGGCCAAAAGTTAACAAGAAGAGGAGGATTAAAGATCCAGCTATAGCAGATAGAAGGGTTGTTAGCCATGGTGACCAATTGAACATCCTATGAAACCAGTTATCTGATTCTAGTCTTTGTTTTTCCCTGGCATCTAAATTTCTCTCTAGTAGTTGTAAGCTCTTTCTAATTACTCCAGAGTTATTAGCATAGAAGCAACAGGTTTCACCGACAGCCATACATAATACATCTTGTTCTAAGAATAATAAATATAAATCTCTTCTATTTTGGAGGACTACTTCTGCTAGTGAATCGACTTGAAATTTTAGCCTGCTGAGCTCAGTTAAGTTTAAGGGAGTTCCTACCCTGACATAGTAAGGGGGTTTTTGGGTTTAGGCACAACCAGCAATCTTGTCCTATATTTGGGATGGTCTTATTTAAGACCTTGTGTATTGTCGTTAGCAAAGTTATTAATGCTCCTTCTGATTTTGGTTGTGTCTGGTCGAATGCCTGAGCTAAAGAGATAAAAAGGAAGAAACAAAGGGTTATACTTATGTATGCTTGAGTCTTAGTCTTAAGGGCCCATCTTCCTGAGCTGTCCACTCTCATGCTGCCTTCACATGGAAGTGATGAATCCATGATGGGATGCTGTCTACTTTAACTGCAGTGGGCGTTGTCAGGTAGATAGTGAAGGGTCCTTTCCATTTGGGTTCTAGTCCCTTGGAAGTGAACTTCCATATCCACACAGAGTCTCCAGGCTGAAACTGATGGGGAAGTCTGTCCCTTGGGGCTGAGTGGGCAGCACGAACCCCAGATCAAATCTCCTTCTGTACACTTTGAAGGGCCTGTAAAGACTTAAGACAAGGTTACATAGTTCTGCCTTTTTCTCATCGTCTATTCTAGGTACTAAAGGTGGGGGTTTTCCAAAGAAAATTTCAAATGGGGTGAATCCATTAATATATGGAGTACACCTGGCTTGGAGAAGAGCAAAGGGGAGAAGTTCTACCCAAGTCCCACCAGTTTCTAATCCTAACTTGACTAATGTCTTTTTTAGGGTCTGATTCATTCACTCTACTTGGCCTGAACTTTTGGAGCCAGTAGGCACAGTGGAGTTTCCATTGCAAATTTAGGTAGCTAGCCAATTGTTGTGATACCTTTGCTACGAAGGCTGGCCCGTCATCTGACCCTAAAGTTCCAGGGAGACCAAATCGAGGGAGAATTTCTTGTAGTAGTTTCTTAGTAACTACTAAGGCAGTCTCTTTCCTAGTAGGGAAGGCCTCTACCCATCCTGAAAATGTGTCTATAAAAACAAGTAAATATTTGTAGCTGCCCCTCCGACCCCAGTCGGGGTTATCTCAGTGAAATCTACTTCCTTGTGGTCCCCTGGATAAGTTTCTCTTTCCCTATGCCTAGGTTCTTCTATCTTCCTCCTCTTTGGATTAATTTGGGCACAAGCTGGACATTGTGAGGCAATCTCCTCTGCAGTTCTTCTCCCTTTTAACAAGTTAAAGTAGGGGTCTAAATCTTGGAGCATCTTAGTTCACCCTAGGTGTGTGGTCTGGTGTAGTTGGTGGAGGAGAGTCCTTCCAAGGGCCGTGAGAGCCCGATTTTTCCATCTGGGGTTGTCCACCACCCCTGTTGGTTCCTAGTGGCTCCCTTATCTTGAAAATATATGTTCTCTTCCACTGTATAGGTCGGAGACGGAGGCAGTTCTGGGTAAGGGAAAAGTCAGTAGATGTGGTGGGGCCCCACTGGCCTTGTGGCCACTGTTCTTGTCTCTGCATTGGCTCGTCGGTTTCCCTCAGCCTCAGGACTATTCCCTTTTTGATGCCCTTTACAAAGAACAATAACAAGAGTCTTAGGCATCTATATGGCTTCAAGTAAGGCTAAGATCTCTTCCTTGTTCTTGATGTCCTTTCCAGCTGAAGTCAGAAGTCCTCTTTCTTTGTAGATGGCTCCATGTACATGTGCAGTGGCAAAGGCATATCGGCTATCAGTGTATATTGTGACTGCCTTGTCCTTTCCCCATCTTAGTGCCTCACTCAGGGCGATGAGTTCTGCCTTTTGAGCAGAAGTCCTATGAGGAAGAGCCTGTGACCAGATGGTGCCAGTTAGTTATGACCACTGCCCCAGCATACCTCCCTCCTTCCTACATGAAGCTGCTCCTGTCCGTGAACAGAACTTCATCGGCCTCAGGCAGAGGGGAGTCTTTGAGGTCTGGCCACAAGGGACACACAGCATCAGTGAAATCTATGCAGTCATGAATGGGGGTCTCAGGGTCTGGGTCTGGCAACAGATTGGCTGGGTTGATGACAGTAGCTTTGGATTTTAGCCATATGTTTGGGGTCATCCGGTGCCTCCCATTTTGTTGAACACCTTCTGGGCTATCTCAACAAGTTGGGACAGGTTCATCCCTTCAAAACCTTCTAATTTTTGCAATTTACACTGGATATCAGGGGCTGCCTGAGTAGCAAAGTCTATACTAATTGCCTGCTGGTTCTCAGGGGCCTCAGGATCAATGGGGGTGTATACTCGGTACGCCTCCTTTAAGAAATGCTCCAGGGGATTCCTGAGGTCCCTGTATAACTTCAGTTACCTTAGAAAGGTTAGTTGGCTGACGAGCAGCCATCCTAATTCCCCCAA
>NW_011889069.1:2882568-2889092 GCF_000151845.1 Pteropus vampyrus | reverse complement strand
ATGGGGGTCTCAGGGTCTGGGTCTGGCAACAGATTGGCTGGGTTGATGACAGTAGCTTTGGATTTTAGCCATATGTTTGGGGTCATCCGGTGCCTCCCATTTTGTTGAACACCTTCTGGGCTATCTCAACAAGTTGGGACAGGTTCATCCCTTCAAAACCTTCTAATTTTTGCAATTTACACTGGATATCAGGGGCTGCCTGAGTAGCAAAGTCTATACTAATTGCCTGCTGGTTCTCAGGGGCCTCAGGATCAATGGGGGTGTATACTCGGTACGCCTCCTTTAAGAAATGCTCCAGGGGATTCCTGAGGTCCCTGTATAACTTCAGTTACCTTAGAAAGGTTAGTTGGCTGACGAGCAGCCATCCTAATTCCCCCAAATAGAATCTGGTGGTACCGATCTAATGCCGTTCTCCCTGCCTGAGAATTGTGTCCCCAGTCTAGGCAGGTGGAGAGAAATTCCTCCTCAATCTGTTCCCCTGCTTCATCAACTCTCCTACCTACCACAGCTATCTTTTGTGTTTCAGTCCGCGTTCGGTCTGCGTTCTTCCTCCGTGAAGGGGGTAATTAAAAGCTGTTGGCAATTGTCCCAGGTGAGGCGGTGAGTTTGAGAGACACTTTCTAAGAGTCCTATTAATGCCTGGGGTTTCTCAGAGAAAGGCGGATTCTGTGCCTTCCAGTTGTACAGGTCACTAGTTGAGAAAGGCACATAAAAGGGCCTGTCTGTGTGATGCCCCTGGGGTAGTGCTTCTCACAAGGGGAGGATGGCCAGGGTGGTGGTCTTGGCTGGTGTCCCTCCTGGAGCGGGAGCAAGAGGCCCATAGAGGTTACCTGCCCGCATCTGAGGAGGTGAGGTGGTGCTATTGGGCCTCTGTTGTCCTGGATTATAGGGCAGGGGAAGGTCACTGTCCTCCGGTGGAAATTAGAGGACTGAGGGACTGGGCTGTCTTGGAGATTCAGTTGCTGCATGTTTTGGGGGGCCCACAACTAAGACTCGTGCCCCTAGAGAAAGGGCACATTGGCGGAGCCAAGGAGGGGGTGTCTGAACAAGGTTTAACCATTAATTGATGTAGGGAAACTAATCGGGATGTCCCAGGTCTCCCGTGACAATCTTCCAAACATTCCTCACTAAAACTCTGTCAAAAGAACCCTCTGGAGACTAGTTTACATCAAAAGACAGCCACTCAACTTTACACAGTGTTTTCAGTCTGCCTGGAGAAAACTTTCTGCCATAGTCAGCTCCTTCTACAAACCCTTCTTTGAAATGTCGCAGGACACAACACAAGGATGTCTTCTGCGAACTCAGGCTTCCCCTCATCACTTGCACAGAAAACACAAAACAGACACTCAGACAAGAACAATCAGACACTCAGACAAGAACAATTACTGGGGTGTAGGTGGACCCAGAGAAGTCCACCACCTACAACCTAGACAAGACCAGCAACCATAAACAGAACCTGACAACAGGGCACAGGAGGCAGCATCCTGCGGCCTGGCCATGGTTCGGGAGATATGACTGCGTCCAGTCTCTCCACAGACCCCCACTGACCAGTCAACAGAAACAGGAAGGTACCTTTTATCCAGACACCGAGGCTTTGGAGATTCCAGATTCCCGTCGGGACCAGGAACAAAGAGTGCGTCCTTGGTGATTGTACTGACCTGTCACAGCATTCAAGGGCCTTGGAATGTCTCTTTGAATCCATAACAGGGACAGCGACTGCTTCGGAGGCCGGTCCAGTCTTAGATCCCAGGGCTACTCCCTGAGATCTCGCTGGGGCCTCCAAATGTTGTAGCCGCCAGCCCCCAAAAGACACATGGACCACCAGAAATCAGTGAGTTATAGGAAACACGCTCTTTATTTAGCCAGCTGGGTCTGCCAGGGGTACGCAGACTCCAAATTAAGCAGCCCCAAAATGTAGAGGTACAGGGTTTTTAAGTCCTAAATCCCATTCCTCATTCTGTCTTAAACACAAAGGTCTATTTTTCTCCTATTCACTACCTGTCAACCTACAGGTCAGGTGTGCAAGCAGGAGTACAGAAGCAGAAAGCTTATTGTTAGAATGTTATGTTCCCATGGGTGATAGCCTATGTTCTCATGGGCGATGACCAAGCAGTAATTTTCCAGCCAGCACATTCTCATGGCCTTAAATATCACTTACATTCTGATGTCTATCAAATCCATGTATCCATACATAGTGCTAGTAATGCTAATCAAGCTTTTGTTCTAGTGAAAGAGACAATAAATGAATTTATAAATACATAAAGAAAAATACAGCATTTTAGATGGCAATCTGAATTAGAAAAATAAGGCTGGGAAGAGTGGAAAAATAAGAGGGCATCTCGTAGTCAGAGAAGATGACATTGAGAAGCTGACATTGAAATGGAAACCTTGTGCCTTGTGATAGAGCAGGTCATGTGTATGCTTTGAAGAAGAGGTTCTCATGAAAATGAGTTGCAACCTCAAATGCCCCAAGGAAAGAGTGTGCCTGGCCTGAATAAGAAATAAGGAAGTGTGGCTAAACTTGGGTTATGTGATAGGAGGAGAGGAATCTGTTAGGGGATGAAGAACCAGATCATGTAAGACTCTGCCCTTGAGTGAGATGGGGTAAGCAGAAGATTTGGGACAGAGAAGTAACAAGAACTTTGTGTTTTAAACAGATTATTCCTACTCCTATTCTGAGAATCATTTGCATGGCATACAGTGCAGAAGCAGGGAGACCATCCAGAGACTATCATAATGATCTAGGTGAGAGAGATGTGGTTTAGAACAGATTGATATCAGTGAAGGTGGTTAGAGGAATGAGATTCTGAATATATTCTGGAGGTAGATCTGGCAGTATTTGCTGATAAATTGGGTGTCAATTGTGAGAGGGTGATAGGAGTCAAGCGTGATTACAAAGTTTTGATTCTGAACAACTGAGATTAAGTTGACATTTACTGAGATGTGAAACATGTGGGAGATACAAATTTGAAATTGGAGAAAATGAGTTTGGGTTTGGACATGTCAAATATAAGATGTCTACTTGAAATCCAAATGAAGAGGGTAAGTAAGCAGAAAGATATCCAGTTCTGGAATTCAGAGAAAGATAGAGATAGATAGATGATAGGTTATAGATGATAGATATGTTACCGGAGAATGGGGTCCTCTTCCGGCGCGTTGTCCAGGTTCTTGATGTCTCGAACAAAGAACTGAGCAAGACACCGAAATACAGTAGAAAAGAAAAGTTTTATTAGAAAGGAAAGTACACTTCCAGACATGGAAGCAGGTCTTGAGCAAGAGAAGTGTGGCTCAAAAGGCCTGGTAACAAAGACTTCAGGGTTTTTATCCCTTTTTTGCTGTGGTTGGTTACTTTTCTTAGAGGTGTGGGCTTCCTTGATTGACAACTAAGATTGACAGTACTCAGCGATTCATCATTTTGCCTTCTGCGCATGTTTGTTCCCAGAATTCAGTCTGTTATAATGATATTAATGAACTTCCGGGCATATGCACCATGTTATAATGATGGTATAATGAGACTCGGGTGAATTGAAGGTCGTTGGGGTCTTCATTGTGCAGGTGTGAGTGACTGGCTTAAACTGGTACCTAAATCTCTGTCTACTGGTTTCTTCCTGTGAGTTCAAAAATGCCTTCTGGCTTGCTTAATTGTGGGTGGATTAGGGCGGACCCCTTCTAGGATAGGATGACCTCAGTGTCTTTGCAGGCAGACCTAAAACCCCCTAACTAACTTTCCTGCCTACCTCTTTTCTAAGAGCCATGAACCCTCTTATTATTAGTATGGATGTTGAGAGATGGGAGGTCTCTTCTTCCATATCTGATTCCTCCTGAGAATGGCTGTAGTCCCTGCCTACAGGGATTTCATGGAGCTCTTTCCTTTTCTGCCTCAGTCAGGGTGAGGTCTTGGGTTTCCTGCTGAAGTGCCACCTCAGTCCCTAGACAAGAAAAAGAAGATACAAACTCCTTATTTAAATCATACATCTATTAATTTCTATTATTGATTTGCCTATTAAGTGAGTAAAAGGAAACAGGCTTGGTTAACATGTTTCTTAAAGAGTAAAAGGAAAGAACTTTGGCTTAAAGTCTGCCCCACCCTCCCCTTTCAGATTCTAAGGGCCCTGCCTGGTTTAACACCATTTTTGCTTAACAATGGGCTGATGACCCTTATCAATAACCAGAAGATCTGAGTCACCAGGGCAATTACCAGGATTTGAAGGAGGAAGCCTTTTTCCAAAGAAAGGAGGGAAGAAAACTTAACCAGCTTTACTGAAAAGATTACAGATCTGCAAGAGATGTCCCATATCATTTCCTGCTAAAAGATTAAGAATTTACAAGTGATGTCCAGTCTCAGATAGATAGATAGATAGATGATAGAATCATATCTATAATTATGTATATATATATAAAATGTGAGTCAAATATATATAATTTGAGTCATTAGCCTAGTAATGATACTTACAACCACAGAACTAGATGAGGTCTCCAAAGGACAACATATAGAGAAAAACAGAGACTTAAGGCCTGACCCTTCCTCCCTCACCCCAAATATCCCTTTAGTTACAAAACCTTGCCAATTTAATTCCAGAAATATTTTTTATTAATATTTCCTTCAGAGCTACAAGCTGCACACCGCCAGGGAGCACCAGTCACTTTATAACATTTAAAGGAAACCTCTCTGGAACACAACTATAATATGACAAGTACCTATTTTGCAATAATGCTGGCCCTACTTTACAGCTCGTTCGTATTAATCTCTTGTCATTTTAAGCCTTCTTAATGGCAATGGCCTCTTCGATGATCTCCCTTCTACCAATCCCTTCTTTCCACTGTGACATCACAGTAACTATTTTAACCAAAATCTGATCGTACCACTGCTGCCTTAAAATCCTTTGTGGCTTCTTGATTGTTAGTGGTTAAAGGTCAAGTACTTTTAAAGCCTCCCCAAGCTTGGCTCAAACTATTTCCCTACCTTTATTTCCTACCTGACCACTCATTGTCATTAACTACTGACTTTTTTTTTTTTTGCACCATCTCTGTTGAAAATGTGATGCCACTCTCTTCCAAGGTCTGACAGGAGTCATACTTATCCCTTCCGCATCCGGCATTCATTTTTGCCTCTGCCAGTCTGCTAGTGCCTTTTCTCCATTCCTGCTCTTTCCTCCTAATCTCTCCAAGTCAACAAAACATTCTCATCTCAGTGCCTACATTTTCCACCAGGACTTCCATGTGTACTCTGGCCCATTTTAGCTCTTAATCAATCAGATATCATCTTAAAATGTCCTCCAGTGGTTTCCTGTGTGCATATTTTATCTCTCTAATGATATTATAAGTCCCTTTAGGGAATGAAACTACCATATTTATTTCTATTCATCTTAGCACTAAGAAGTAGAAAGGAAGTTTTATAAATACTTGCCGAATGGAATTAAAAATATTGAACTTGCTTCCTCTTTAAACAAGTTCATAGATCAGGCAGGTCACCAAAGCCTCCTACACATGCTCTGTATAATTCTGTCTGCCAGCTGTTGTTGGGTACAGCAGCTCTCACTACTCCTAAATATCTCCTCTTTATATTTACAATTCAAAGACTAGATGGCACAGGTTCTGCCAAAGTGTATTTATAAGAATATAAAAATATACGGCCACATGAGCATGAATGTGTGACTTCATGTGTAGAGAGTGTGATACATGGTTTCTTGTGATTTGGTAAATGCAGTATAAATAGATAGCTATCTATGAGCTAAATGTAGAAGGGAGTTGGCCTAGTTCCAGATTCTGGGTATTCTGAGGTATTATTTAGTTGTTATTAACACAGTTGAGAATTTGGCTCAGATATCCAGCAGAGAAAGAGAGCTAGATCTTCCTTAAGAGCCTAGGGCAGGGAGAACAAAGCAGCTGTAAATAGTTTAGCAATTAGTACTTTATATTTTCAATAAGTGTTTCCAACAAGGGAAAAACCCAATCCCTTCATAAAAAAAAGAAAACTAACATCCATTGAACCTGTCAATTTATAAAATACTTTCACATTTATTATTTTATTAGACATACCAATTGCCTTGAAAATGCATAATGACAAGAGATGATAATCCCACTTCTATAAACGAGAGAAGTAAAGCCCTTAGATACTGAGAGACTGGTGCAGTGTCACCCGGGCAGGAAGTAGAAGAGTAAGTATTTAGGACAGGGTCTTCAGAGTCAATATCCAATACTTTCTGCAATGTATTGCATTGCTTCCAAAACGATAGACTTTTTGAGTTTAGATGGCTTCAGTTAAGGATTCTGCCTCTTCTCTCCCTACTCCCTTTTGAAATAAAGAATTCCACAGAGACAGTATCACTTATTAATATATTTGGCAGCAAAATGAGAGCATTGCTTTTTTTTTCCTTGAACTTTACAACGTATTTTAATAAATAAATAATAAATAAACTGAGAAGAGTTGCTAAATGAGGTCTTATGTTTCTAATAGAATCATAAATGCCAGAAAGTGCTGGGAATGATTTATTATCCTGTTATTATAAGTGACTGGGAAGCTT
>NW_011889069.1:2852395-2881873 GCF_000151845.1 Pteropus vampyrus | reverse complement strand
AAGACATGCCTGCTATGTTTGGGCACATTCTGGAATAGGACAAGAAGAGTGAGAGGAAGGGAGCCAGCTGCTGGTAACAGGAAATGTCTAACGAGGTAAAATAAAGCAGAATTTTCAGAAAAAAAAATAAATTTTATAGAATTTAGTAATGAATTGAATGTGAATAGTGTGATTTCTTGCTTGAAAACCTGGATGGACATCCTGGAGGAGCTGAGTAAATCAAGAAAATATTAAAAGTTATATATTTTTTATGATGCCTATATACTTACTTTATATGCTCCAACTGCATTTGCTCTTGCTATTTTCTGTGCCTGGAATTATTTTCCTCCAAAACTTTAAGTGGTTCATTCCCTTACTTTGCTTTTCTGATAAAATGTCATTTCATCAGAGAGGACTTCTATTACCACGCAATTTAAAATAAAACTTCCATCATATTTATGTTTCTTCAGAGCACTGATCACTTGTTATTATTATATTTTATTTTTATCTTTTATTTATTTATTGTTTATTATCTCACTGTTGCCACATTGTTTGATGTAGCAATGACATTGTGTATTTCGTTCACTTCTGTATTACCAGTACCTAGAACAGTACCTAACTCATGGTAGGTGCTCAGTAACTGTGGAATAAAGGAACTAATTAGTCCCAGAAATGATGTCAAAATGGCAGTTGTAAATAGACATGTGTGGAGGGCTCTAGGCTTAAGAGACAAATTAGTGAGTTACTATTATATAAGTAATAATTGAAACCATAGGCTCTGAAGAAAATATAGAGTAAAAAGATAAGAGGGCCTTGAAAAAAAGCCTGAAAGAGTTCCATTATTCAAAAGCTGGGTGGAAGAAGATAAGCTTGCAATGAAAACAAAGAAAAAAAAAAAAACTTAAAGGTAAGAGGGAATAAGGAAAAAGTAGTGTATATAAGAGAAGAAAGTGTTGAAAGATATAGAGAGGTCAAGAAGATAAAGATTTAAGAGTAATATTGAGGTCACCAGTGACCATAGGAAAAAATGATTTGGTGGAGTGACGATTAAAGGGTATACTGGTGTGAGATTGGGAGATGAGAACTGGGAAGGAGCATGTTTGTAAAACTCTGAAATATTTGGCTGAAATAAAGGGAAGAGTAATACAGAAGAAGTTGAAAGAAGATGAAGGTCCAAGTCCTTTTTTTAACTTCAGTGTAATTTTTCATATATATAAAAGCCAAGGGGAAAGATAAACTTGAGATGGTGAGCCTGAATATACATTAGATAGAGAAAGTAGTTATTAGAATAATTTTCCTGAAAAACCAAAAATGATGAAATCTAGAGCAAAAATAATCTAAAGGTAGTGTTATTAGTCAATTTATGAGGAGTGACAGAATCTCTATATTAACCAGAGGGAAGGAGAATCCAAATGTAGGTAGGTTTGCATGCTTGGTAAGGGAAAGCTAAGATATTCTCATTTAGTGGTTTTTCTTTTTCTCTAAAGTAGGAGGAATTATCTGCTGAGAGCAAAATGATATAAGTGAAAATTGAAAAGACTGAGGTGAATGGAGAAGGTGAAAAAGCCATTTGTGGGAAGTAGTGGTATGAGTTGGCCAGTGAATAGTAGAAAAATTATAGGATAAGGTTGAGGGGCCACTTGACTTTGGTAAGCATGAACTTATAAATAAATCATTTGGCACTGCTGTGTCCTTAACTATGCCCAACTTCCCAGTAGTAGATTCAGAGCAGAAAGCTGGGTTCATGCAGGGTTGGAATTTGGCGAAAAGTTTGTAACAAAAAGAGTAATGAGCAAGGGAGTTTAAGATGCTGGACCAATTGGAATAATGGACTATGAAATCCAAGCTGATTTAGGAAGTCAAGAGAGTAGAGGTCTTAAGAGCTGATAGAAATTAGAGGAGTCAACAATAAGGCAGTTCTAAAGTGGTCAAAGATACACTGTAGTGGAAATAGTTGGACAAACACCTGGAGGAAGAGAGGATTGTGTTATTAGCATGCGATATTTGAATTTGTAATTTGTGGAGGGGGTGAGTAATTGTATTTTCTAACAAGGTCAGCTTGCTCAGAGCCAGGCTAGCATCATGCCTTAGAATGAGGACAACATTTATCTTAAATTCTAGGCCAGAAGTGAGCCTGAAGTGGGATAAAGAGGCTTCATCCACGAGTAGAAAATGGTTGCCAAGGCAGGCTCTGGCACTAGTGGACAAATTGATTAAAAACAAACAACAACAACAAAATAACAAGCAAAAAATACAAAATTCTCATACTTTCTGGCACTGCTTGGGGCAGAGAGATTTTTGAAGGTTGAGAGCCAAGTGTGGGCCATGTGTGGCTTTTCTTAGACCCAGGTACACCCGTGCTTCCTGACCCATGGTTCCAGATAGCAAGCAGCTCCAGGAAGTGAATGCTATTCTTTATCATCAACAAAATGATGTACCAAAGGTATCTAACCTCTGGTCTGTGATATGAGACTTTGTGCCTCAAGCAGAGAGAGCAGAGGACTACAGTTTTCCATGAAGATTGCATAACTCATAAACAACAAGGAAGGGCCTATTCCAAGTTCTGTTTTTGTCCAGCAGCATACAGAGCCACTTGTCAGGCTGATGGTGCTTGCCCACTGACACTGCAACAATAGAAAGTTTAAAAGAGGGTAGAGGGAAATGGAGGAAAAAGACATTAAAAGGGAAATGGAGGAAAAAGACATTAAAAGGAAAATGTCACCATTTCCAAAAGCCATATTATTTGACAGTTTCTCTTTATGTTGCAACAGCTGCTTAACATGACAAATGATGGCTTTAATAAAAATGCACATAAGGAGATGCAGCAGAAAATGAATAATGGAATTTTCTATTCTGACATGTTGTAGAGCACATTTACTCATCAATGAATAGACCTGTGTGTTGCCAGTTGCTTTCAGACAACCCTTGGTAGGTGGTTGGCCCTTGTGTCATTCGAGTTCGTTACAGAAAGTAGAATACATTGCAACTTGTTTTAGCAGAGACATATTTAGTGTGTGGCATTAAATGACTTATCCATTCATTGAGAGCTGACAAAATAGTTTGAACTTTTGGAAAGCCACACCATGGAACTAGGGTCACCAACAGATACTGTTTACAACCTAGAAACTGTCACCACTCTCAGTCAGAGTGACCAAAATCAGGAAGCCGCTACTTTCAGGAAAATACTATTTCTGGGAAGCTGCCTTGACCAGAAAGCCACACCATGCCTGCTTAGGTGACCAGCACCAACACAGACACATTTCCTCTCTCTGGGTACATGAGACAGCAAATACTTGTGCACTTGAACTTCTGCTAATGTTGTCCTAGAAAAAAAAAAGTGCCTTTATGATAACGTTTGTTAAGAGGAATAATACAGCAGCTGCAGCAGCATAGTTGCTCTTGTATAAGTAATTGAAGTATAGTAAGTTACATATGAGGTATGGGGGCTAGTTTGGGCTGGCAGGGTTTGTTATTTTTAAGATCCCATAAATCTAAATCTAAGACAAGTCCAACATTGGTGTGGTTTAGAGGAGAGAGAGGTGAAGTGAAGAAGATGGTAAGACAAATGAGAGTGTAATGACAAAGCAGCCTGTCCTTAGCCTCAGGGATGACAGTGGACAGGGCTTCCCTGGAGTTTTGATAACTATGTGATTCCACACTACTTGCTTCTTTGTCACATCTGTATAGTCAAATAGGAGAAGAAAGCTCTTCGCCATTCAAAGTTCCACAAAAGGGCTATTCCAAGTTACTATTCAGAGTTAGATGTGGCAAATCAAGAAAAGCTAAAGTGCAACACACATCGACACTGCAGAAGAATCAGGAATGGGATGGGGTTGAACATAGGGACCTAGTTTGTTCATGACACTGGTAAAGTCATGAAGGTCTGCTATTGTTTGTTTCAGCACATTAGAATCATAAGTATTAGTGGAAGGAACAAAATCAGAGGGAAAATGACACAGCAAACTACATTTCAGCCACTGGGGGTTTCACTCAATATTTACCAATCACCTATAATATGCACGTTATTATAATGAGCGAAATAAAATATTCTGTCTGTGTCTTCAAGAGAATTAAAACATTTGTTAATCTTGTCAGAGCCATTAGCTGAACAAATTTAAAGAACAACATTTTTCAGCTTTCTTTCTCAACATCTAGAAAAAAGATGTCTTAATTACTGGTGGTCACTATGTGTAAAGGGTTAAAAACACTATAGCATAGTGCTATGAGAAATAAAAACAAAAATTAAGACTATGTCACTGTACCCAAGGAGGTGATAGTCCACTTGAGGAGTGAGAACACACCAGAGAAATAATAATACACATTTCATTTGGCAAACACTTAGCAGAATAAAGGACACAAAGTTCATTTCTAACTGCAAAGGGAAGGTATACAAAATAAATTCTATAGTAGCTAAGAGAAATGAAAGATTATTGCCGTTAGGAGTACTGGAGGAAGTTTTTATAGTAGAGGTAAGATTTAAATTAAATCTTGAAGGAAGAGCAGAACAGGCTCTAATAGAAAAAAAAAAAAAGAATAAGATTAACCTGAGTAGGGGAAAACAACAGAGTGCAAAACACATATGGGAGGTAGTGTGTGATGTTAGGCTGAAATAAGGATTTGTAGAATACTCATAGGAAAACGATTTGTTAAAAATAGCTGAAAAAAGTGGAGATTTATTATAAAGAGCCATGAATGCCAAGAGAAATAATTTGGAATACTTTCTGTAGGCACTAAGGATATCGACATTCCAAAGGCGATCAGTTTAATGTTGTCCAGAATTAAGTGTATATAATTATGGACTTTTCAGGACCTTGATAACAGCTTGATCTCTGTTTAAAGTGAAGTAAAAGCTAGATATTTTTTAACCTTTCTCCCCTTTGTATTATTATCTGTATGATTCTCTGCATTAAAACGCATCCTCCTCAAATGAGTGCTTATGTTTCAGGCAAAACATCTACAAATATAAATAAAATATTTTGTATGTGCCTGTAAAAATATGTCTTTACGATTTTCAAAGCTAAGATAAATTTGAAAGGGAAAAAACGTGTTTTGAAACCATAAAATAGATGTATGAAGAGAAGGTGCTTTGATGCATCTGGCTTCTTAAAATGGAAGTTGAAAGAACACAAAGAACTGGAAACAATAAAGAAATATCCCACTCTAAACAAATTAATAATCAAACAAAACAAATCTCAGGGAGGAAATGGAAGGCAGCAGTTTCTAGAGTTGCCACAATATATTATGTAAAATATTCAATTTTCAACAAAAAATTATGAGACATGAAAAGAATCAGTAAAGTATGACTGACACAAGAAAGATATGTGAGCAACTGAAACTGATTTTGAGAGGGCCCAGATTTTATATTTAAAAAAATCTCAAAGCAGCCATGATAAATATGTTCAAACAACAAAGGAAATTATGCTAAAAGAAGTAAAAGAAGGTATTATGACAATCTCTCAGCAAATAAAGAATATAAATAAAGATATAAAATTGTAAGAAATAAAGATTGAAATGGTAATTTGTAATTGAAATCTATAATAACTGAAATAAAACATTCACTGTAAGGGCTCAATGGTAGATTTCAAGTAGAAAAAAGTAATTGAACTTGAATATAGATTGATAGAAATTATATACTATAAAAGCAAAAAGAATGAAGAAAAATAAACAGAGCCTTAAAAAATATGAAATATCTTTAAGTATACCAATATACATGACCTGGGGGTCCCAGAGAAGAGAAGAGAGAAAGAAGCAGAAAAAAAATAAAAAAAAAATACTGGCTGAAAACTTTAAAAAAAAGATGAAAAATATTAATCTACATATCCAATAAGCTCAAATCCAATAAGATAAATATAAATATATTCACATCCATATGCATTATAGTAAAAATGTTGAAAGACAAAGAGAAAAATTTTGAATGCAGAAAGAGAAAAAAGGCTCATTACATATAAGGAAAGCCCAATCAGACTAAGAGATGATTTTTCATTAAAACAGTAAAGGCTAGAATGCAGTAGGATGATATATTCAAAGTGCTTTAAAAAGTCAACCAAAAATCTTATCCCCACAAAACTAACATTTAAAAATAAAGTTGAAATAATGACATCTCTAGATTCAAATAATTTTTTTTTTTGAGATAATCTGTTGCTTGCAGATTGCCTTACAAGAAATACTAAAGGCTGTTCTTCAGACTGAAAGCAAGTAACTCCAGACAGTAAGGCAAATTTACACAAAAAGCAAACATCACTGGTAAAAGTAATTATATAATTAGAAAAACAGTATAAATGCATATTCCTTCTTTCTTTTATTATATTATTTAAAAAGCAAAGAAATCATATAAAACAATACCTATATTTCTTTTTGTGTGCTTATAATATATAGAAATGTAATATATTTGACAATAAAAATATAAGAGGTAGATAGGTGTAAAGCTGTTTTGGAATAAGGAAATTACACCAAACAGCAACTCAAATCTACAGTAACAAACAAAGAGAACCAGAAAAGGTAAATATAATGGCTACTGCAACAAACTCATATTACTGCTCTCTTTTCTTCTCTCAGATTTTATGAAAGTCATAAAAATAATTAAAACATAATTTATAATATTGTATCGTTGGATTGTAACATATACACATGCAATATGTTTAAGAATATTAGCACAAAAAGTGGGAAGAGGGGATAGAATTATATAGGAGTAATATTTCTATATTGCACTGGCATCAAATTAGTATAAATCTGAAGTAGATCTTGATAAAGATCAGCTAATAAAATATTTCAAAAAGGTAGAATAAAAATCATTAAAGGATTAAAGTCTTACACTAGAAAACATTCACTTAATGCAAAAGAAAGCAGTAAAGAAGTACTAGAATAACAAAAAAGCATGAGACATAAGAAAATCTAATTATATTAATAATAGCATTAGATATGAATAGGTTAAACACCCCAATCAAAAGGCAGAGACTATAAGAAACAACAAGATCCAACTATATAATATCTGTGGGAGATACACATTAGATACAAATGGATAGAAAGGAAAAATATAGAAAAGATATGTCTTGCAAATAGATACATAAAATCTAGAGTGGCTATACCACAAAATAGGCTTTAAAACCAAACCAAACCAAATCAAACCAAACTAGATTGAGGGACAATTTATAATGATAAATAGAAGCAATCCATCAGGAAGATATAACAATTATAAATATATGTGTACCTAACAACAAAGCCACAGAATACATGAAGAAAAACTGACATAATTGAATGGAGAAATAAACAATTCAACAGTAGTAATTGGAGGGTTCAATAACTCACTCTCGATAATAGATATAAAGCTAGACAGATGATCAACAAAGAAAGTCATGAACAATACTATAAAACAGCTAGAATCAACAGCCATCAATGAAACACTCCACTCAACCACAGCAGAATATAGATTATTCTCTTGTACACATATAATATTCTTCAGAAAAGATTATATGCCGGGCTATAAAACAAGCCTCCATTAATTTAAGGATTGAAATCATACAAAGTGTGATATCTGACCATAATAAAATAAAAATAGAAATCAATTACAGATACACATGTGAGAAATTTACAAATATATGGAAATGCGTGCACCCTTAAATAATCAATGTATCAAAGAAGAAACCACAAGGGAAATTACTGAATACTTAGAGATGAATGAAAATGAAGACATACATACATAAACATAGGATGTAGCTAACACATTGCTTAGAGATAAATTTATAGGTATAAATATCTATATTTAAAAAGAGCAAAAAATTCAAATCAATAATATAGCTTTCCACCTTAAAATAGAAAATAACAACAAACTAAATATCAAGGAACCAGAAAAAGAATATGATAAAAATTACATTCAAAGTTGGCAAAATAAACAATATAAAATAATAGAAAAATATCAATAAAACTGAAAGTAGATTCTTCGAAAATATAAACAAAATCGACAAATTTTTAGCTAGACTGAAGAAGAAAAAATAGAGAAGACTCAATTACTAAAATCAGAAATAAATAAGGATATTACTCATGACCTCACAGAAATAAGAATCTTAAAACAATGTTATTAACAATTATGTGCTAACAAATTATATAACAGATGAACTAGATGAATTCCCAGTGAGACACAAACTGCTGACACTGACTCAAGAGGAAATAGAAAAACTTAAATAGACAAGTAAAAAGATCGAATTATTAATTTTAAAACTTTGCACAAAGAAAAGCCTAGGAGTAGAAGACTTCACTGGGGAATTCTACCAAACATTTAAAGAAGAATTAATACCACTTCTTCACAAATTCTTTAAAAATAAAAGAAAAATAGAAGAGGGAGGACTTCTTAGTTCGTCCCATTCAGCTGGTATTACTCTGATTCCAAAAGAAAACAATGACATCAGAAGAAAGGAAACTACAGACCAATATCTGTGATGACTGTGCATTACAAATCTTTTAAAATACTAGCAAATTTAATAAAGCATTATGTAAAATGAATTATATACTATGACCAAGTGGGATTTATCCAAGGAATGCAATAGTAGCTTAACATCTCAAAATTAATTAATGCAATGCACCATATCAATAGAATAAAAACATTATTTTAATACAGGCTGAAAAAAGCATTTGACAAGACCCAAAACACTTCATATAAAAAATTACTCGAAAAATTAGAAAAAGAAGAAAACTTCTTCAACCTGTTAAAGGACATCTGCAAGAAACCTAGAGCTAACATCATAATTGATGAAGAACTACTGAATGCTTGGTCACTAAGGTCAAGAAGTAGACAAGGATGTCTGCTTTCACCACTTTATTCAACATTGTATTGGAGGTTCTAGGAAGGAAATTAGCCAAGAAAAAGAAATAAAAGCCATCCATACTGGAAAGAGAATAGTAAGATTATCTCTTTTTGCAGATAACATCATTTTATATGCAGATAATTCTAAGGAATCTACTAAAAAATGAATAAATCTAATAAAAAAGTTTGGCAAAGTTGCAGGATACAAGATCAATATATAAAAATAGTTGTATTTCCGTACACTACAAATTAACAATCTAAAAATAAAATTAAGAAAATGATATTATTTATAAAAAGAAAAGAATAATAAAATACTTAGAAATAAGCTTAACAAATTAAGTGCAAACTTACTCTCATAACTAGAAAGCATTGTTAAAAGAAATGAAAAAGTGGAACCAGGCAAAATGGCGTAGATGATAGAAGCTTCGCTCATCTCTTCTTGCGATCGCATCAAAGTTGAGATGGAAACATGGAACAAACAGCAAGCAGAGTTGCCTGGGGGTCTAGATGAACAGAAGCACTACAACTAGGTAGAGAAATAAAAAATCATCCTAGAATGGTTGGCGGTAGGAGAGGGTGAAGATACGAGGCTGCCCGATCCCCAGGTGCTGAGTAAGACAGAGGCTAAAGTGGCTGTATCCTGCAGCTGCAGCGGCCTCTTAAAGGGGCCGTGTCCGACGCCAGACTTTTGTAATAATGGACCTGCTTGCTCTGAGCACCAGTGCTGGTCAGCTACTGGCCGGGTCGGGGTAGGGGAACACCAGGGACTTGCAAGGAGACACCTAGTTGTCGGAGTAAGGGCCAGCAGCAAGAATTTCTCCTGGGCAGAAGTACTGGTGGTATCCATCGCTCCTCTGTTGAGTCCTTCCCACTTCCATTGTGCAGACACAGTGTCGCTATAGCTGAGACATCATTAAACTGGATAACAGAGGTCGCTTGGCCCAGAGGATTCCTTGAAACTCTACCTCTGCCAACTCATGGCCCCACCAAAGCCACATTTAGTTGTGTCCTTGGAAAGTCTTGTGCCTTGCTGAGCAGCACCAAGACCTACATTAGTAGCAGCTGACCTCAGTTTCTGACGTGGCTTCTTGAGGCAACTATAAGCACAGCATCTATGGATTGCTTGCTGAATCTTAACAGGTGGCCCTGGAGGGACATAGCCTGGGGCTAAACTTGGCCTACAGCTGAACCCCTCACTGGATTGTGCTGCTGAACACCTACTACACAGAGCCATGCTAATAAGACCGGGAGACTTAGGAGCTTTGCTTAGTACATAGAAACAGACACAGAAAGACAGCTAAAATGGGAAGACAAAGGAACAGAAACCATATGACAGAACAGAACATAGATCAAGAAAAAATGGAGTCAAGCAATCTAAACAGATGCAGAGTTCAAAACATTGGCTATAAAGATGCTCAATGAAATTAAGGGAAGTATAGATGAACTCAGTGAGAACTTTAACAAAAAAGTTAAAAAAAATATAAAAATGGAAATGGAAATTATAAAAGAGAACCAGTCAGAAATGAAAAATATATTATCTGAGATGAAGACTATATTAGAGGGAATCATCAGAGTGGAGGAAGAAGAGGATCAAAACACCGATATAGAAGACGAGGAAGCCAAATACACTCAACCAGAATGGCAAGAAAAAAGTAACCAAGAATATAATAATAATTTAATGAGCCTATGGGACAAAATTAAGAGTAACAACATCTGTGTCATGGGGTACCTGAAGAAGGAGAACGAGAAGTTCTCCTTCTTGAAGAAATAATTATGGAAAACTTTTCTCACCTGGTGAAAGAAATAGACATATAACTCTAGGAAGCTCAAAGAGTACCCAAAAAAATGAACCCAAAGAAGTCCACACCAAGACACATCATAATTAAAAATGCCAAAGGTTAAATATAAATAGAGAATCTTAAAAGCAGCAAGGGCAAAGCAATTCATTACCTAAAAGGAAGCTTCCATAAGACTGGCAGCCAATTTCTCAAAAGAAACTTTGCAGGACAGAAGGGTTTGGCACAAAATATTCAAAGTGTTGAAACCCAGGATCTATAACCAAGAATACTTTATCCAGCAAAGCTATTATTTAGAGTCAAAGGAGAGATAAAGAGCTTCCCAGACAAAAATAAGCTAAAAGAATTCATCAGCACCAAGCCAGTATTACAGGAAATGTTGGAGGGACTTCTTTAAGAAGAAAAACCATATATCAAAACATGATTAAGAGCTCCAACCAAAAGATAAGGAAGCTGAATGGATAAGAAAATAAGCCCCCTACATATGCTGCCTACAAGAGACTCACTTCAGATTAAAAGACACATAAAGCCTAAAAGGAAGGGGATAGAAAAAGATATTGCCTTGATGGACCTAGATGGTATTGTGCTGAATGAAGTAAGTCAGATAGAAAAAGACAAGTGCCACATGATTTCACGTACATGTGAAATCTAAAGAATAAAATAAACAATGACAACAACAAAAATGGAAACATACTCATAGATACAGAGAATGAGGGCTACTAGATAGGTGGGGTTTGAGAGGAAAGGTAAAAAAAGGCAAAGGGATTAAGAAGTACAAATGGATATATATAAAATATCAAGATATAAAGTGTAGCATAAGAAAAATAGTCAACAATCTAAAAAATATGTAAGGGGGAAGAAGGGTACCTGATTTAGTGAGGTGACCACTTTGTGAGTTATATAGATCTCTAATCACTATGCTGTACAACTGAAACGAATATATTATTATATCCCAACTATAATTGAAAAAACTCATTGAATTGTACAATGTAAATATGAGCAATTAATTGCCCATTATATTTCAATAAAGATGGGAAAAAAAACTTTTAAAAAAGAAAAAAATAAGATCTATATACATGGAAAGACATCCCATGTTTGTGGATTGAAAGATTTAATTTTCTTAAAATGTCAATATTCCCAAAATTAATATATGCATTCAATGCAATCCATATAAAAATTTCACCCAGCTTCTCTGCTGAAATTGACAAGTTGATCTTAAAATTTATGTGGAAATTCAAGGGATCCAGAATAGCCAAAGCAATCTTTAAGAAGAAGAAAGTTAGTAGATTCACACTTCCAATTTCAAAACTTACTACGAAGCTACAGTAATAAAGACAATGAAGTACTAGCATCTAGTAATAACCCCTGCCATTTACAGTCACCTGATTTCTATAAGGGTACAAAAAATTCTTTACAAGAGATGATGGTAGGAAAACTGGATATCTCATGCAAAAAAAAAAAAAAATCAAGTTGGTTCCCTTACACCATACACAAAATTATCCCAAAATGGATCAGAAACCTAAATATAAAAGTTAAAACTGTGAAACTCAGAAGAAAAAATAGGAGTAAATCTTTGTGACCTTGGTTTAGGCGAAGCCTTCTTAAATATGACAGCTAAATGGTATGATTTTTCTTTTTTGGGCAATGAAAATATTCTAAAATTGATTGTTGCATGACTCTCAAGATCTATTTCTTCACATAGTTGAGAGATCAAAGTCTCCAGATTCTGGTGAGATTTCCTTCCTGAAGGAAACGTAGAAGATGAATGTTAGTGAGATGAACTACAGCCCCCATCTCTGTAGTTGGTCTTGGGATTACAATTGATACTCATCTTCTTTTTCCTCTACCTTCAATTCTAGATACTCTCACCCTCAGCAAGTCCCTTTGCTGCTATTCATGGCTTATTTGGTGGTGTTGCCCAGACACTCATCCCTGAGAGATTTTTCAGGAGAGGGCTGCTGTATGTGTCCATTAATTATCACAATTTGTCAAGGGAATACCAAAAGGCATCCAAGTGGATTACCTGTATTTCATATACATTTCCTACTGCCCCACAGTGTCACAGCATTATTTCCTCTTTTTTTGTAACTTATTTGCTGCTCATTCATCTTCTTCTATCTACATATACACTCAAGTTCCAATAAAAAAATAAAAAAATAAAAAAAATTAAAATCCAAAAGCACAGTGGTGAGAACAATAACACACTTTTCACAGTACTCCCTCACCTTTAAGTCGTTCTATTTCTTTCTTTCTCTATTGTAAACCTCTGAAAATAATAGTTTATATGTTTTTCTATACTTCATCTCCAATTACCTTTTAATCCATTTGAATTTGGCTTCTCACTCTAGCACGATTATCTCCTATCTCAATGTCAAAAACATGGTCTACTAATTGCCAATAGTAGTGGCTAATGTTTGTTTCCCAGATTTGATTCTGCATGATAGAGCAGAATTGCTCATACATTTTTGACTTTCTCTTCCTCCTAGTTTTTCCGACACTGCCTTAAGTTTTCAGGCTAAATTTCTGAGGCTACTTTCTCCATCTTCTTCACTAGTTCATATTCTCTCCCTAGATGCTGCTGCTCTCCATGGTTTTGTATTATGCCTGCATTTTCTTATTAGCCAGGCGTGCTATTCATTAACAACCAATGTTAATCCTAGATATTTCCAAACTATCTCTCAGTCTTAGCATGATTAGACTAAAATATTGACAAAATGGATGACTTACATTGACTTCTTTCTTCTTCTTACTCTTGTTGATTATAAGTTCATTCATCTTGAAAACCTGTCTCCTGACTCATTTCTTTCCCTTGTCCACAGTTTTCAACCAGGGCCCACTGTATTTAGCAAATGTGGTTGAAGCTGATTATATTTAAGTCTGCCCTGCTCAGTCCTCTGCAGTGGCTTTGGGACTTGTTTTCGTCAGACAGAGCTCAGAGTCAGCTCAGACTTTGCTGGATCTGTCAGAGTTTTGTTGACTTTCCCTTTCATAATGAAAGTGAGGAGAACTTAAAATTCTATATTTCTACCAAGGGGGAGAAAGAGGGTTGAGACAAATTGTGAATAGCTGTCAGGTAAAGTGGGGTGGATTTGGGGTAAGTATACACACTGAGAAATAGATTTTTCAGATGTGATGATTGCTTTTCCTTTGAGCACATGGAGTTAGGTGAGTACTGGCAGTGTTAACATAGAATAGACACACATGGCATCTCTAACCCCAACCAAGGCCAAAATATTCATTTTCATTTATATATTTCTATTCTTCCTCTTTTTACAAATGATTTTAGGCAAGTGTTTAAAACATTACTCTTGGTATGAGGATATAATAATAATAATTTAAAAAGCAAAATTTCAGCGATGATGAAAATAATATGTATTAAAGATACAAAACACATGTATGTAAAATAGTTTGAGGATCTTTACAAACGTCTATGAACCACTGTGGTGCAGTGAGAACAAAGGGGCTACTATAGAATGTGGATTGAAGAGGCAGTGAGTCCTGCGATGACAGTGCTTCTGTTCTGGCATCTAGAAAGCCTAGCCATCATGTAGTCCTTTCCTCACAAAGCATTGCTGCTGCACCCTGTTGTCTCTGGATCATGCCAGTTAAGGCCCAATCGAATCTTATATATGCATGGAACTCTCTACTTGGTGTCCATGGCTGTGCCAGCCCTGTCAGATGGAAAGTCAACCAGATGTGGAGTGTGCTTGCAGGCATGAACACACAGTGTTTTATTTAATTCTCACAACTCTGTGAGGTAAATTTGCATGTATGTAAATAGAAACTTGGAAAAGCTGATAATGATCTTCCAAGTTTGGTTCTCTGAGGTGGTGTTTAGTGCACAAAATGTTTATTAGAAATTTCCTCGGCATCAACAATTATAAAGGGATGGGGGCAGAAGCAAGATGAGCAGAAGACAAAGTGTGACCCAGTCCAACTAGGGTTGTCTCTCATTAGGTGGAAATGGCCAGGCCTTTTTTCTTTACCTGGATCAGTCACTGGAGGTGGACTACCCTGGGAAGGGTGTGGCCTTGGGGAGGAATTTCTTTGCAGATGAAGACATTTCTAAAGGCTGGGTTCTGATAACACTGCCAGCAGCTGGGCCATTAAGTGTTTCCTTAAAGAGGATCGCAAGTAGCTCATCTCATGACCACCAACATCAGGAAGATTAAAATATATTAAGTATTTAAGAAGAATTAATTAATTTAATCCGAACAACAACCCTATAAAATGGACTGCTACTCTTTTTGTTCTTTCAAGTAAGCAAAATGAAGCTGTGAGGATAAGTAACTTACCCTAGGTTGTACAGCTTAGGGGTTGTAGGGTCCAGATTTGAACTCTAGTTAACTAAACTTATTTTCCTACAGTATGTCAGCTATGCAGTGAGGAGTGGGAGGTACAAAGAAGTATAGGAAATGGTTAATATCCTAAAAAGAAAACAAACCATCTGATTAGACAGATAAGAATAACATTTTTGAGAAACAAGAATGCTAAATATAACATGTTGTAATAGAGAGAAAGTGAGGATTGGAAGTCAAATGACATGAGCTTGAATTCATCACTTTTTGTCTGGCTGTGTGGCTTAGAACAAGTCACACTGACTTACTGAGTCTATTTTCTCATTTGTGAAATGGGCATGAGAATACTCTTCTCTTTGGCCTTCAAAAAGGGCCAATAGGATCCGCATAGCAAATAATAGTGTTACACGATGTTATGTGTTACATTATGTCATCCACATTACCTGCCAGAGGAGTTCAAAGAACCTCAGTGAGAACTGTAAGGCTATGGAAGAATGGGAGTTAGACTGAGCTTTGAAAGTAGTAGTGAGGAAGGAAGAAGGAGGATAAAGGGTACCAGGAAGGACTGGTGAGAAAGTTTAGAGATTGAGAAGTGGCCTCTTACCAAATGTCCTAAACAGTTCTATACTATCTCATTAAATCGCTTCATAGCCAAATATATAAGTGCTATTACTACTCTTCATTTTCAGATGAGAAGCCTAAGGCTCTCAGAGGTATGAGATATGTCTTCAGTTGATATGATCAGTGACGGAACCAGGATTTGAACCTAAATCTGAAGGACTGCAAAGTCCATACTCTTACCACAACGTCGTGCTAATGTCTGTTACATGTCTGTCCGTAACATATCCTTTATGAAAAGCCTCACTGTTGAAGGAGATGGTGAATCTTGCTTTTAGTTGGTGATTCTTCTTGGTCAAGTAATAGTTCATGTGTGTTTAGAGTCAGAATTATTCAGACAGGCCTGTGCAGAAAGGATTCTTTCCTTTTTTCATTTTTTCCCTCCTTTTCCAGCTTCATTTGCCACTTGCTTCATCACTCTGAGATGTGTCTGGGACTGTAACTTTCCTCTCACAGTTGTATGCATGTGTCCTGCCCTCGGTGTTCAGCATGGAAAGCTTTATCTGTCAGCCTCTAAAGCCTTTTCTCCTCCACACAACTGCTGCATACAGAATGGACACAGGCTAGATCTTGTAGTGCACATTCACTGACCTGAACTGACATTCAATGGGGAAATCACTAAACTTGATTCTAGAGTTGGTGAACCTGAAAACTCAGGGGTCAAGCTGCCATAACCAAGCTGTGGTTATGGCAGGGACAATGTTCAAATATAAAATAATTATAAATAATGATAAAACAACCACCACCACAGCCACAGCTAATATTGTAATTACGATAGGAAGAAGAATTAATATTTACTGACAACCTAGACCTTTGCATCCTTGTCTGCCTATCCTTCTCTTCTGCTAGGTCAGAATAATGGAGTAAACGAAAATAAGAAGGACATCCAAACAGCAAGAGCCTCCTGTCAACAACATAAGACCAGTATTGCCCTGTATTCAACTAGATGAAGTATGGTACAGTGATACCTATGTCCATGGAAATTTCCAAACAAAACCCGATGACCACGAGTCAGCTGTAGCACCCAGGAGCTTTTAATATTAACTTCAGGTTAGCAAAAATGATGTCTTCCTTAATCCAAAATTCTATGACACAGCAATTTCCCAAGTGGCCTGAAAACCCCCAGTCATGCCTTTGAGCTCCTAAATGTGAGGTAGATAATATGCCAATGTCCCACACCTTGGAGCACAAGGCATCGCAGTTGTAAGTCCACATTTGTAGGTCTCTGTGTGCTGTCAGGGCAAACTGCTGTTCATCTAGCAGATAAAACAGTCTCCGTCTTTGTTTCTCATCCACTTAGGGAAAGGCATATTGGTGGAGATGTGATATTCCTCAAGTCAGAGGTGCTGAAGCAAAAAGTGACACTAGTGGAACGCTCTTGATTTAAAGTAAATATTGTACAAAATAAGGGAAAGACTGAAAATTCGAATGCAGTTAAGTACCTGCTGGTGAATGGATCCAAACAATGGACTCTTCAATCTCTAGTAGGGCCTTCTTCGGAAGAGGGGCTGTCTTAATGTCAGAACAGTTCAGGTGCAACAGTAAAGGCTGGGTAAACGTGAAAAGTAGTTTTAAATGTGGATTTGCACATGGAAGGAGTATCTATAAAGAATAAATGATTATGTCCGTAATTTGGTGCCCTGTCAATAACAAATATAAGAATGAGAGACAGGATTTTCCTTCGGACCACAATTTTTCATTCTCTCACACTATGGTCTAGATTTAAAACCTTTTCCTCAATCTCTGAGTGGAAATCACTGATTAGGCAAACTGCTGATATACGGGCAAAATTAGTCTGTTTACCATGTGGAAGCTTGCTAATTGCAAAAAAAACATGAGTTCCCAGGCACATTCTCCTTTGTCTGCGAAATTCTGTCTTCTCCATAATGGGGGAGGGTGTACAGGCTGGGAGATCCTAGCCCAAGTGAGGTATGATAATTGGGCTAGTTCCTTAGTTACCGTGCTTTACTATCCTCTTGTTTAGTTTTCTTCCTGAGATGATTCATCAAGAAGCCTCTTTGGCCTTCTATTATGCAGTCCTAGAAGCATCCAGTTAAAAACAAATGCCGCTATGAAAATGGACCTCCTGCAGAAAAGTGTCACACTCATTCATTAGGCAAACCTTTATTGAGCATGTACTCTTTGCTAAACATTGTGCTTGCTGCTGAGAACAGAGACCCGATTCTCAAACATTAGCAAAGAAAAAGTATCCTGTACTCAACTAGGTCAAGCGTATTATAGTAAGATTATAGTAGGGAAAGATAAAATCCTGAGGAGGTGAAGAGGAGGGAAGAATTACTTATGCCTAGGAAGCTGGGAAACTGTCCGAGGAGAGAAATATTTGAACCAGGCCTTGAAGATGAGTTTTGGAATTTGATCTTCAGAGGAGGGCATTTTGGACAGGACAAGTAGCATGGACAAAAGCAGAGAAAGAGAGAGAGAAATGCAAATGTGAACATTTTCCTGGAAAAGCTAGTGGTCCAGTGAGTGTCATGGATCTATAAGCTACTGCAGTTGAAAGGGGATTTGTAAATCTTTTAGTTCAATGACTTATTTTACAGTCAAGGGAACTGAAAGCAGGATAGACAACGTGATTTCTCTAAAGTCAGAAACTCGGATCTGTTCAGTCCCTTTACATCATCTCTCTGGGTGTATTTGTATCTACCATTCTCTAGACATATTTATGTGATGGAGTTACATACATCTCATGTCAATGTGCTTGGCACGGGCTTTTCCCCCTTTGCCAAGTCTACAAAAAGCAGTCTCTTGGCACTTCTACCTTAAATGCGTCCATCAATTCAACAACCAATCAAGTCCAGCTATCAAATATGTATATAGAAAGTATCATGTCCAGCATTCTATACACTATTCGTTTATTTCTTTGAATCTTTAGAACTACCCATTTCTTTGTGTTGCTCATCCATAAAATGCACTTATTCTTGAATGATTTAAGATGTGAAAATCTCAGAATCTATTCCTCAACCGTTTCAATGTGCCTAGAAGCACAGGTATTTCAAGGCTGAACAGACACTGGGATATAGCTTGATGTGTTGTTTGTGCATCTGTCTCAGTTTATATATTTTCAAGAAAACTATTTTTAGAACTGCCTGTCCAGCACCATTAGTTTGTGTTAATTAAGATGAGAATGATAAAGATTCATTTCTGACAAACCCTTGCCACTTTGCAAAAGAAAGTCGCATATGCCTTATTTCTGAATTTTGGGATTTTTGCTGCTGGTAGCCAGTAGCACAGCATGTTTATCCCCCTGCTTCTGCTCCCTCAGTTCCTCTGTGTCCTCAGCCTCTCTCTCACTCAGCCCCACTACGTGGGTGGTTACAAGGCTGTCTAGCTGCAGACCTGGTCTCTCTTCTCTGCAGACCCTCAGGGACATGGGTTGATTTCATACACAAAGATGTCAGAACAAATAACTACGTCTGGGAGTTGTCAGAAAAACAGTCTGTGGGATAAGATGCACACACTGCCGAAGGGTGGAGGAGTTAGAAAGCAGAGTATCTTGACAGAGAGAGGAATGTGTTGGAATTAATTCATAAACGTGTTAGATGGAAATTAGCAGATGAAGATTTGCAACAGGAGAAGAGACAGAGGGAGACAGAAAAGAGAAGAGACAGACAGATGGAGAGGGGGAGGGAAATGGTAGAAAATAGAGCAGAAGACACAGCTTTATTTCACAGTCTTGCTTTACCCTCAGCTGAAGCAGCCTGTGCTTTTACAGGGATCCCGTCTTGCCTTCATTTTCTGTTCCACTCTTAACCTCCGCCATCCACAACCCCTGTTCCTGGCCTCACCCCAACTTCCCACTTCCACTACAACAGTTGTGCTTTTCACACATGAGGGATTCCCAGTTTCTTGATAAAGGGACTTTCTTTTGGAAAAAGCACCAAACTTCTGATATGCTCATGGTAAGGAGGAAAAGACTAGGCCTTAGAAGATTTTGCCTCCTGGCACTGATCTTGTACCAGTCACCCTCTCTGAGCCTCAGTTTTCTACCTGTAAAATCAGGGCTCTTGGGCAAGCTAAATGAAATTATGCAGAGAAGTCATTTATCTCAGAATTTGGTATGCTCCCAGTAAATATTATTATTATTATTATTATTACTATTATTATTGTTATTACTATCATTATTGGCAGCAGTAGGAGTAGTAAAGTCTAAATTTTGTCCCTGGTGTTCTATACCTCAAAATTCTATCTTTCTGATTAAAGATCAAGGGGTCCAAATGGTGTGTTTAAGCTCAGTTTCAGAGCAAATGGACACATGTATCCTTTGCTGAACTGATTATTGGAGATTTGCCACATAACAGTGAGTCTGTTGGATGATGTTCCAACATAGAACACAATATAAGAAGTAACTCAATTACATTTTGAAAGAACAATTGATATCACCACAGGTGAGATGAGATAAGGCTGAGTTTATTTTCCCCTCTATTACAAGGGATTGCCTTGAGGTATCTTCTCCCTATTTCCTTTCTACTTCCCCAGATTCAAGGGAGTACTCCTACATCTGTGCCTGTGTGTAATCTTATTGTACACAGATTCAGACATTTTCCCCCAAAGTGAAGCTAGATAAAGTAAAGCTGAGCACACACTTATGAGTCTTACGAAGTTATTCTGGCTTTTTAGTACTCCATTTTCTTTCTCATTCTCTATGGCATCTAATCCCTCGTTTCCGTACCTCCCTGCTTTAGAGCCATTTTCCTCACTTATGAAAAAGAATGACAAATTGTACTTTCCATAAAATCCATTCACACTGATGTACTAACTCTTCCTAAAGACTTTGTAATTTGAATTCTTTAAACTCTAATCAGCATTTGTCTTTTGAGAAAGAAAAGTTAGGCATTAGCTTGCCCATGATAAAACTATTTGAGGAGTGGGTAGAGGGGCTTGTTCTCCTTTTCATTTTCTGTAATGTTTCTGAAGAAATGCTTGTTTTAATCCTTTTAGGAGGGTAACTGCAAAGGGAAATTGAGAAGTGTGATAGTCAATTTTATGTGTCAACCCGGCTAGGCCACAGTACACAGATATTGGTTTAAACATTATTCTATATATTTCTGCCTTCCCTGTAGATTTTGAACTTTCCAGGCTCCATGATTACATGAGCCAATTCCTTAAAATAAAACAATCTCTCCCCGCCCCTCAATCTCTCTCTTGCTCTCTCTCTAAATATATATGTATACATATGATTTATTTATCCTTTATATATTCTATCTATCCTCTATTTCTATATGTGTGTGTGTGAAAAGGGGGGAGGGAGAGAGAGAGGAGGAGAGAGAGAGAGAGAGACAGAGAGAGAGAGATTGAGAGAGAGAGAGAGAGGAAATATACATATATAAAATTCTATTGATTGCGTTTCCCTGGAGAAGTCTAATATGAGAAGCTTGGATGCATCCTCCTTCCCTCTGTCATGCTCTCTTCTTTCCTTTTCTTCAGCCTTGATTTGCCACATCCTTTCCCTTTCTCTTTCTCAAGACTTCCTGACATCTGTAGGAAGGAGGGAGGGTGGGTCAAGAGTTGATTCTGTTTTGTTGCTTTCCAGTTCTCTGGACTGCATTTCTTGCCACCAAGCAAGCAAGTGAGAGCCTCAGGACCCAGAGTGGTGGTAATGTTTTTTTCTTTCTTGATCTTCGTCGATCTGAATTTATCCAGAAAGGTGACCAGGAGTTAAAGCAGCTGGGAGGAGATGAAAGAGAAATTTTGGAATCACAGAGAAAAATTTTGGTGCTAAGTTCAGATGTGGGAGAGAAGTATTAGTGGTGAGGAAAAGAGGCTGTTCACAAACAAATCCCAGAAGCTGTGTGGTGGCAATGATGCTAGCAGGCAAGCAGAATTTTAGAGATTGTCCAGTTTAAGATACCCAAACTTTTCTTGACCAAAATCTACAATAAAAATACATTTTAAAATGTGACCAGAACACAAGTGCACATGAGAGAGGTTGAAAACATACACAAATAAAGGAATAAAGGCTCAACTCTGTGATGTAATACTTTATGAGAGGCTTACTCTTTATGCTGAGTTACCATGCACCACAATGATTATGTAAATCAGAAGCTTTGTTTATGATTGATATGGTTATGTTTTATTAATTATAACACTAATATCTGAAGCCCATCTACATTGCCTGTTAGCCATGTGGTACAGCCACCTGCTTTTCTCCCATGATAAGCTTCTTATAATATAAATAATAGTGTAGTTGAACATCAGTAGTATATTTGCATTTTTGTGATTCAAATTGAACTGCTCTAATTCTTCTTCACCTCAAGCTGAATTGCTACCAATAAAATCTTAACCAATGTCCAAATGAGGACAAATATGTTTGATTATCTAATATTTGTTATGTGAATCTTGAATAGCTATAAAATCTGTGAAACTATAGGGTATGTATTAGGGATACATACCTATTTTTTCTTATTGGATGAATAAGTATCTACTTAAAATCTGCTAGATGCCAGGCACTGTTACGGGTGCAGGTGATATAGCAGTGAATTGCGAGGGAGGCAGGAAAAGATTTACTATTTTCTACTTCGAGTTCCTAGACATGAGTAGGAATAATCTTTCTTTTTCATGCATTGGTTTCTTAATCTTGAAATAATAATACATTCGTCATAGAAGTGTTAACAAGGATTACATTTGAGCAGGGGTCCCCAACCCCCTAGCTGCACAGTAGGAGGTGAGCAGCAGGTCAGTGAGCAAAGCTTCATCTATATTTATAGCTGCTCCCCAACGCTAGCATCACCGCCTCAGCTCCACCTCAGATCATCAGGCATTATATTCTCATAGCACTGGTCCCAGGTGCCAAAAAGGTTGGGGACTGCTGCATTAGATAGTATCTATGAAGTGTGCACACTAGTATCTGGCACATAGTAGAATGATAATGATGATGATGATCATTGTTATTATTTTTTAAAAGTTGGTTGAGTAGTCTGTCCCTGAGTGAGCCCAAAGATGGAACTTCTGACCTGAAACAATTCATCCTACATATATTTATTAATAATTAGCCACACACAAAATGCTGTGATTAGAACAGGCAAGTCTACAACATCTCCAAGGAACTCTTATTATTCAAGTATCTCACTCTGCAGATAAAATAAAACACAACACTAGCCTCTCTCAGACCCACATCTCTGTCCAGATACAGCCTGCACTTTCTCCTTTCTTATTCTGTCACAGCTGAACTGGAAAGCCTGAGCCACATTTGCTTTCTTCACTCTTCTGATTTCATCATCCCTCAGCTCATCACTGCCTAACTTCTGCTGCTAGCCTGGCAGTGAAACTGCTTCTGCCAAAGTCGCTGAGCCAGACCCAAGAATGATTGTCCAACATTCACTTAGCCGAATTCCCCAGAATTTGACACTGTTAACCATTCTTCTTAGCGTCCTTCCTATTTCTATGAAACTATTGATCTCTGGTTTTCCTTCCAATTTTCTGGCCACTCCACATGACCCCTCATGAGCTCTTCCGCTCACCTCTTAAATGTTTGTATTGCCCCGAATTCATACTTAATGCTTCCTTCTCACTCTGTTATTCTTGTTGAATGACTTCATTAGGACCCAGGGCTTCAGATCCTACTTATATAAAGATGATTCCAAAATCTATAATTTGAAACATGGTATCTTTCTTAGGCTCAAAACCTAAATATCCAAATGCCAACAGGAAGTTTTACTTGGATGTTTCACTATCACCTTACATTTAACATTTATCATTTATTACCCTCCACTCACTATCAACTATTCTCACTATTTGTCTGTGATTGGTAATACCATCTACTCGGTTGCCACCTTCAGAAATCAACTGGCAGCCTAAATTCTACTCAGTCTTTAAAAGTGAATTTAGGAGTCACTTACTTTCAGCAGCTTTTCAAGAACTAGTCTAGTTTAGATGGTCTAACTCTAACATGTTGCATATCCTTGCATATTTTTATTTGCCCTACTAGACTATGGCAGGTAAATAACATTCTTTTTATCCCCAGACCAAGCAAAGTGCCTAGACATTCAATGAATCTTGGTGGTGTGTATATGTGTGTGTGTGTGTGTGTGTGTGTGTGTGTGTGTGTGTGTATGTGCATGTAACATATATATAAACATAGTCAACAAAATAAATGAACAACATAAAAAAGTTTGGCCAGTGAAATAAGAAATATTGCAAGTAACCAATATATGATATAAAACACAAGTTCTAATTCCTCTCTTAGACCAAGAGAGATCAGGTTCATTTTAGCAGGAAGAGGTAGAGCCCAGGTGAAGTAGCATCAGAGCAACTACTTACTGAGCACTTAGTATAGGCCAAGTTCTCTTCTAGGTACCTCACATTCAACTTGTTTAATTTTTCAAAGAGACAAAAAATACAGTGTTGCCCAATTAATCAATAGGGAAATTTGGGCTCAGAAAAGTTTGGTCCATTTCCTATGGTCCTAGCTCCTTGGTGGCAGGTCTGATTTAGAGCAAGGCAAGTTGACCCCTGACAGGCATTCTCTCCTCCACACTCTGGTTCTCTGGGTAGAATGATCCATTTTCCATCTGTCACTCTGGAAGCTATAGTGAGACTCAGGAGGGGGTTAGACTGTAATAACTCCTATTGAGCATTTAAAAAACACATTTTATGGCTTGTAGGTCTCAATATAATGTTTTTTTTTTTTTGTTATTTGATTTGTAGAAGTATATGGAGTGTGACTATAAAGTAATGAGGCTGATTTTATTGTATGACTTGTGGAAATGGGTCCCTTTACAAGAGTCTGTAGGCTTTCTAGAAGGAGATGCTTTAACATAGTTGATGCCTTGTGATGTCACACTGTTGAGGAGTTTGGGAGCCAGGGAGAGAAAGAGTGTAGTAAGAGAGTCCCTGGTGGGGATAGAGTTGGATCCTCTGTTGTCAGCTTCATAAACCTTCTACAGACTATGGGAGTGAACATAGGTTCTCTCATGCAGCCAATATTTGCTGCTATTTACTCTATGCTAGGCTCTAGCCCATAGAGGAATCAGGGATGAGCAAAGCAAATGCTCTCAGGGACCTTGCAATTCTAATGGGAGAGAGACAGTTAAACACATACGCAGGCACACAAACACTTAGAAGGAAAGATAATGGCCTGAAATTGTATCAACTGGATTCTACACCTATCAGTAGATCACAATATCAGTCTGAGGAATACCTCATACAGATCTTGTTATAATGAAAATTTTTTGTGCTTTCTATTTTTTGTTGTTATTGTTGGTTTTGTTTGTCCATTGAGTTATTTTTGTTCTTTTGTTTGTTTTGGTCAGTTTCAGACATTTTGACAAAGAGGAGAGAAGAGGAATTGAATGTCCATCATTATTGGTAGCTGTAATTGTGCCAGGACTGCACGAAGAGCTTTCGCATGTATCATCTGTCTTATTTCTCACAGCAACCCTGTGAAATTCTTATTAACGCTATTTACAGATGAGAAGATACAAACTCAGAGAGGCCAAGTAATGTGTCCAAGATCACAAAGCTTTTATGTGGTAGAGCTGGTATATGAAGCATGAATTTTAATTCTTGGCTAATATTAGTTCCTTTCACTAGCCCAAGCAGGTGAGTCCTGTGTTAGACGTGGTCTACCATGAAAAGAGGAACAGATTAAAATTGAACTGACCTGAAATCTGGCCTCAGGTCAGTAGCTAACTAGGAAAACCATTTAACATATATTTGCCTCATTTCAAAAGAGTGTAAAAAGACAATGAGAAATGATGTTAGTCGTTCTTAATCTAGCATTGATCATGTAAGCAGCTATTCTGTTTTGAGTCTGCTTTGGATTTTAAAGAGGACACTACCTGGGTCTCATCCAAAGTATTGTGTTCTGGCATGTGTTTCCATTTCTTCGAACTTCCTTGAACCTAAAACTGAAGGTCTAGTCAATCCTTGCCTCTCTGTTCACTAGCGAACCGTTCTATTTTACTATGCCTTCATGTCCTGAGGGCCCCGAGAGAGCCAACTCTGGCTAAGCCACAGTGCCTCCTCAGTTGTTCTACCATTGGGTTCTTACTGAGTTAGGTAGGTTTCTATGATATAAATGTGCATCATACTTCATGTTTTTTCCTAATGCACATGCAGAGCAGCTGGGTACAATCTTCTCTCAGATAAACAAAAGCTGTAAGTTTTCCTTATTTATGAATAACACACAGTTTGAAATTGCTTTTCTAAATGGATACAAATTGTATTAGATAAATTCAGGTATTTCCGTTGGATCCAGAAATCTCCAATAGCTTCATCTAGGAAGCCCTTTCCTGGTAAAATGTCCTCATCTAGAAAGCCCCTTCCTGGTAAAATGAAATCTTATTGCTAACCATTTTTGATCCTCAGGTGATTTCTAATTCTAAAGTTGATTCTTCTTTAAATTCAGAGAAAGATCTGTCTTGTTTCCCATATTACACACACACACACACACACACACACACACACACACACACACACCCCCCTTTGGACAACTTGAGAATTTGCCTTCCCTGCTCTGTACAGCTTATTAGCCCACATAACCACCTCAGAAGAAAAAAAAAAAAAAACCTGTGACATTGAGGCAATTAGTCAACTTTCTATAAGTAAAGAGAACTAACATTTATTGAGTGTTTCCTGAGTGCCAGGCAGGATGCTGATTACTTTACACACAGTATTTCATTTAACAGTCATACATTCATTACAACTGTGCCTCCATTTGCAGATGGGAAGACTAAGAATTAGCAAAGTTAAGGAAATTATGTAGAGTTGCATGAAGTAAATTTTAGAGGTGGGATTCAAACTGAATCCAGTGCCCATGTTATAATCTTATCCATTACATTATAAAACATTCAATTGAAATAGATCCTAGCTGGTAAATTGCAGCAGACACAAGAAAGTCACCTGGGTCAGATGAATCACATTAACGGTAAGTGAGCAGCATTTTCATAAAAACAGTATAACTTCATGACCTCATCCCAAACAATCTTAGAATCTCCTTTTGAAAAGTGCATTGTGACCAAGCAAAGGAAATACATTAAGAGACACATTGAAAGTAGTGGAATAGTTTAGGTTCTAAAGTTTAAGACGTGGGGGTCAGTCTCTAACTTACAAACAAAGGCAGGGAGGGTCTATAGATCTTGGATGCAGGTTCCATGGATATCAGAAATAATTTTACACCTTTTTTTTTTTTTGGACAGTAAACTTGAAAGCAGATTTTAGATGAGACAATAGTGGTATCCTAAGTTCTCACTGTAAGCTTCAGACTCCTTTCTCCAAATGCCAAGATGACATCTCCATTTGACCGTCTCATCAAGTTTTTTTTTATTCACTCTTTCAAACTTTGCCTCTCTAAATCTATTCCTATTCTAAACCTGTACAGGAAATTGTACCACCTAGTTACCAACCAAATTTAAGAGTCATCTTCAATCTCTTTCTTTTTATCAATTCCCACATCCAAACTCCCAGAAAATCCTTAACACTATGATATTTCTAGAGTAAGCCCTTACCTCTATTTTTCTCCATCATCATTGCTACCACCATCATTCTTTCCCTCTTCTACTCCTTGCTACCTCTCTGTACACTTGCAATACATTCTCTATACAACAGCCAATGTGATATTTTAAAAATTCACCAGTTAGATCACGGCACATCCCCGCTTTAAGTTTTCCAAGTTATTGCATTGGATCCAACTCTGTGTTTTCTATTACAAATCAACCTAAATATTAAGGTGTCTATAGGTTTGAATTGAAGGGCTAGTTTATACAGAGAACACTTACATCTTTTACTGATATCTTTTTATATCACAAGTTGTTATCAAAGGAAAGTGGAATTATGCTATATAATCATAATTTATGATTACTAAATACATCCAATGTGCCAAGTCCTTTGGTGATGTGTTACATGTATTACCTCATTAATTGTTACCCTGTATTAATCAGGTTATTTTATTTTCTGTATTTTATGATGTTTGGACATCTTCCAGGCTTGCTGATTGTAGAGAGACTGTTCCTCTCAGTGCTAGCTAACTGCTAGAGATAGTAAACAACTTGCCTTCAGCACCCCTTTCATGTGCAAACTAACCAATATCCAAAACCACAATCTTCATCCAACTGTGTTACGCACCACTCTAATATGCTCCCTGCCCTAACTCACCCCAAAGCCAGGAACTGGCAACTAGAGACCACTCCTATTGCCTAGAGCCTACCAAAATTATCAAACACTCCAAACCCAAACTTGCTCAAGCTTGTCTACCCTGCCCCATCCATTCCTTCCCATGGAAACCACAATAAAGGCCCTCAGCCTTGCTTCATTTTGCTCCTCCTGCTTTCTGACTCACCCTGGTGCTTCCTCATGTGGTCCTGCATGGCATGATGTAACCCCCATTCTTAGAAGCAATAAGTAATAAACTCTTTTGTCTCCATGCCTGTCATCTTACCGTGCAAAATCATGAGGGCATTTCAAGATACCCTTAAACTCTAAAAGATAGATATTCTAAGGTACCATTTACACAGGTGAAGGGTTGAAGAGTCAGTCTGAAGAGACAGTCTAACTTCAGAACCAACACCCTTAGTATTCAAATTTGTCCTCACATAATTTGTCTTCATATATGTTGTCATATATTCAAGAAAGTTTTAACTGGGGGGGGCAGTCTCCCTATTGTGGTACTCAGCTAAGCATTTTATAAAAAACTCCTGATATAAACTACTTTGTACATGGTGAAACTCACCCTTTTTTCTCTTCCCAATTTCAATTTGGTTTGGCTTTCTGGTCTAGAGATGGATATACTGGTCCCGCACAATGCCTCACAAGTGAATGTGTTCTCCCTGACAATAATGAAATATTCCTGACATAGATTAACATAAAGATCAGACTTCTGCAGTTATTTCTCTGATTCACTAGTCCTCAAGTTCAACCCATATATTCACTCACAAATGAGTTGAACTTAAGAAGCTGACTTACCAGCAAGAATAGACACAATCCTGTTCTCTAGGACTCCGGATATGTATAGTTGAGGGAGTCAGCCTTGCAAAAAATGGAGACTTGGTTTATTCCTTCCTCGAGAGCAGGACTGATGACATATTATTAGGACTATATAATTCCTCTTTTTAACCTGTCTCTACTTTTCTTCTTTTTCACCAGCCCTTCTTTTCCCACGTGGAATCTCATGCTCTGTTCTTTGTTTCTCTTCTCTAGTAAGAATACCTTAAGCAATCCTTCATGAGCTAATTTAGCATTTAGCAACTGTCCCCATTTGCATCTCATGAGAAACACTAGAACCAACAGGTGCATGAGTAAAAAATGTCATCTGAGTACCCTACAACAAAGTGGCAGGAAGTTTGTGACCTCTATGGCAGCCTGACTCAACCCCACTGCTACCACCTCCAATGTTCAAGATACAAACTCTATAATTGAAGAAAATCATAAAGAAAGTCTCATGTTCTCTTTACACAGGTTAAGGCACTGAAGAAGCCTTTCCAGTCTGGTGATAATTGACAAGTGCCTCTCAGAGTTTAGAGGATTAGGGGCAATGTGTGTACAGAAAACCCAGGACCACTCAAATCTTAAGGAAAGATGTGTGTCATTAAAATATAAAATAGGTGGTCTGGCTTCTCTGTGAGTGCTCAACCTCTCCTCTCAGCATTATCACTCCTCTCAAGAGCTCAGGAGCTCACAGATGAGTGTTCTGCTCAACTCATGCTTGTATTATCTGCTTTTGGAAAGGAGTTGATATGTGTTTTCCACTATACTAAAACATATACAACATACACGGCAAGACTAGTGACAAGTATTCTTTCTTCCTGAGGTATGATGCTCTAATTAAAAACTTTAGACCCATTTTACAAGAGAGGATGAGCAGCATTTATTTGTGCTCAGCCCCTCATAAATGAGACCAGGTATCACACCTTTGTATCATTCAGCAACAAGAGTAATACATGGTAAAAGTTTAAAACTTATTTTCGCATTAAACTTCATTATAACAATTGTTTAGTGCCTGGTCCAATTTAATAAAGGATTTGAGAAAGAATACAGT
>NW_011889069.1:2784424-2852322 GCF_000151845.1 Pteropus vampyrus | reverse complement strand
GGGGGGGGGGCGGAGAAGCAGTAAAAAACCTCTTAACAAGCCCAAGGGAAAGCTGGGCTCTCTAGTTAAGAGCTGAAAGTGATTAAGCTGAACCCCAAACAAACTCACAGGCTGGCCTCTATCACCAAGTCCTCTCCCAGTACTACCATAGTGTCACTTCATATTGTGATTATAAAGCCATAGAAAGATTTTATGAATATCAGTCCCATTAAGATCTCTTTCTCTCCTTCCCAGCTCTTGCTTTTTTTTTTTTTTTACAGTAAGATACTTGGGTATTAAGCATAGAATAGGATGGGGACTATTTTGTGTGTGTTGTGCGGTAAGAAGAAATTCAGATTTGCCAGTTTGATTGAGGGCGGGGGGGAGAGAGAGAGAGAGAGAGAGAGAGAGAGAGAGTGTGTGTGTGTGTGTGTGTGTGTGTGTGTGTGTGTGTGTGTGTGTGTGTGTCAAGAGCCATGAGCATTTTTGAAGTGGATCACTGGAACAGAAAGCGTGCCCCATCTCTTTGCAAAGGCCCAGAAGAGTTCTGCGGTGGGTGGGACTGTAGCTTTGCCAGGTGGAGAAAGGGCGGGCGAGTGGTAGACTTGTACACCGGTTCAGCTACCTGGCTTGGGAAACGTAGTTCAGTTCTCCAGGGCGGGGTTTGGCAACTTCTGCTTTAGCATCCGAGGAGGGAAGGTGCGACCTTCAGTTCTCAATTTGCTGTTTTCCTTAGAACTCCCTCTCCCGCCCTCCCCGCACTCCTCCCAGGACCCTACTCCCACCGCCTGCAAGCAAGGGAGCACAGGGAAAGCGCAGCATTCTCTTACTGGCTGCAGGGGTCGGGGAGAGGAGAGCTGGTTGAGGTGCCTGCCGTACCCCAGCTCGGCTCTCAGCCCGGGTGGGCTCTGGGGTCGCAGAGCGGCTGGGGTTAAGGTGGGCGCTCGCCTGTGCCTAGCGACCGCTGGCAAGATGAACGCTCAGTCCGCCGGCTCGCGCGACGCGGGCACGGGAGAAAGTGGCGGTCAGTGATGGAGCTGCTGCCATGACAACCACGGCGGTCAGGACCCGCGCGCGTCCGGGCTGCTCCCGGGAGGAAGGCAGCGTGGAGGCCGGAGGCAGCCGCTGAGCTTGGCGTCCGCGCGTCCCCGCGTCCCGTGCTGCGTCCCTGGAGGAGGCGGGGGCGCGGTACACCCAGCTCCCTTGCGCCCCGAGCCTGCGCCGGGCGGCGCTCCGCGGGCTGGGAGTGCGGGCCGGGCTGGCCGCCAGTCGCCGCCCGGGCTGCGGTGGAGGACATCCACGGCGCCGGAGGATCCTCTCGCTGAGCCGTCCGCGGGTCCCTGCGGTGGAACTTTTTGCACCTTTGGGTTCCAGATTAGAGACTTGGGCTGTTTATAAATATATCTATACATATGTGTGATCTAATAAAACATTTTCTCCTCTCCTTGAAGCAGCAGTTTTTTATGACATCTCCTTTATGTCAGAGACACTTGCCTGGCTTCTTTGGGTTATAAACTTTTGATGCCAGACCTCTGCAGAACGTGCCCAACTGAATCTTAAAGTAGCATCTTGAAGAGAGGGAAAGAGAAAGAGCAATCTGTGACCTTCATCCCTGCACCTTCCTTCTTCCTCTCCCTTCCAGGCTGCCTCCTCCTCTCCAGGGGAGCGTCAAGAAAGCTCTTTTTTGGTTGCAGGAGGGGCATCTGGTTCTGCCAGGCTGGAAAGCTGAGGCAGGATTTGAGGAAGAATCACTAGACTCCGCAGAGCCTGGACTCGTTTCTTCTTCTCCCTCTCTGCTTCTGGCTTGCTCCATCCCTTCCTCTCTCCCCACACCACTTCCTGAGACTCACTGGTGTGTGGGGCAGGGGACAAGGACCGTGCCGCTGCAGGAGTTCTGGGAAGTTGTGGCTGTCGAGGATGGGGGTCTGTGGGTACCTGTTCCTGCCCTGGAAGTGCTTCGTGGTCGTGTCTCTCAGGCTGCTGTTCCTTGTACCCACAGGAGTGCCCGTGCGAAGCGGAGATGCCACCTTCCCCAAAGCTATGGACAACGTGACGGTCCGGCAGGGGGAGAGCGCCACCCTCAGGTAGGGAGCTGTACTTCAGCGGGGGACTGAGCCCCTCTATGTGTTTATGTGGGTAGGGGCGATCAAGAGAGAGAACAGAAGGCTTGCATGGGGGATTGCAGTATGTGAGAGGGACTTTGCAGGTTCCAGAGGTGCCCACTTGCATACTGTGGCAGCTGACACCCATTCTCCTGGACAAGTTTGTCGTTTTCTCCAGCTTCTCTGGTCCAGGATCATATAAGTGAACACTGAGGTCCATGCTTGGGACTACATGTAGCTTTGAGTCCATGACATAGCTAGATTCACTTTTGTCTTGGCACCAAGATGAGAGCAGAGAGCCCTGGAATTGACACACTGGGGGATCATATAAAATGGCTGAGTTCCCCTGTAGCTCTCTCACAGGCTGGAAGGTATGAGATAAGGCAGGAAAATGCTCAAGATAGGCTGGCTTGTTCCTCTTAGAAAGATACCTAAAATTCCAGGCTCTGCAATCACTAGTGCTGGGCCACGGCCCTTTATGAGTCTGCTCAAGATGCAGCCATCCATGTCAACCCTGTGTGGTGATCCTGGGTCCCCTATTATAAATTATGAGGGCAGTTTTATCTTTGCAGGCTCAGGACAAGAAGCGGAAACATGTAGCTTTTATGCAACGACATCACTCCTGTGCAAAAAGCACAATAGGAATGCTTTTTGTTTTACCTTAATGAGTTACAGAGAATCACTTACATGCTCCAGGCAGAGGGGTGGAGATTCTCGGAATATGAACCTTTGGGGACTGGACTTGCTGCAGCAGAGACTTTAATAGAAATTCAGCCACCACTTTCCACCAGCTCAGCAGATATCATCTTTTATGCTTTTAATGAGGCAGTTCTGGTCCTAGGAGACAGATTCAGGGACGTCCCAGCTTAACTCTGACTCACAATCTACACAGGGTGAATGTCTTTGCCCTATCTCTGACTTTGATGATTATGGTAAGAATAAAATATTCTGCCCCAGATTCTGCAGCCAAAAAACCTGGCTTCTCCAAAGAATGGAGGAGGGTGGTTGTCCTTCTTGTTCTTCTCTTAGATCCCATGATTGAACCCTCTCTGCATCTAGAAAAGCTTCTCCCCCGGGAAGAAAATAAAGACCACTTAGGACACCAACTATCCTTTCCTAAGCCGAATCTTCTTTTGAGCTAAGGAACAGATTTCAGAACACTGTCTGCTGGTAATCGGGGGCCTCAGGAGGAGAGAGAAAAAATAGGATAGACACAGACCTTCCCTGACAGCAAGAGGGAAACCCCCAGCTTGTCCCAGAGTAGAATGTAATATGCCTATTTCATTGTCTCAAAGAAGTTTCAGGAGTCCCCTCCCTGAGAAATGACTTGTGGATGCACATTTGCAATGAATCAGTCAACTTAGAGATGGGAGTAGCACCTGGGCTACAGTGCATATTTACCAAGGAGATGCCGGTAAAAGTAGGTGCAAAGGGATGTTGACGCTGCCATGTACCTCTCTTTATTTTCTAATCTACTACTGGGTGCAAAGAGTCCCACCATTTAATAAAGCTTCAGTGATGAACTTTCCAAAACCCTCTTTCCTTTTCCTGCCCCTAAAAGTTAAAACCAGAAACAAAAAACTTGAGCTGTCTGCTTTCTAGGTTGCAATAAGACTATTCCACCAGCAGAGGGCCGGCCAGCTACAATCTACTTTTTTTTTTTTTTTTTTTTTTTTTTTTTATTAGCTGCTGGCCTGTTTTCATGATCTTCAATTCTAATGTTTAGCAGCTGGGCTTGGTAATGGGAATGAGAGTGAAAAAAAGAAAAAGCTGAATAGTTGCTTTTTGTGCTTTGTGGAGAGGGAAAAAACCTTATATGTTTGAATACAAATGTTATCTGTTACCTGATTGCATGCTTTATTTTATAAAAAGTAAGCACACGTTTTATGTTGATTTTGCCTCTCCTCTTCAGTAAAATTTGCCCTGAAGTAGAGAAATTCAGCACATTGTCCACATTTTAATCTCTTTATATCCTCTTTCTTTTTACTTCTTGTAGTTTCTTCTTTTATTACTTTCTTCATTTTTATCAATGCCTCCATTTTATATGCGTTTGCCTATTATTCATTCTCTTCCTTTTTTGCCTTCATCACTTAAATTTTATTATTCTCCGATATTTTAAGGTTCTGATTTTACTACTAGCGTAATGTTTCTTAAAACAACATAAATCTCTCTGAAGATTTGGGGGAGTCCCGATGTCTCTCCTTTTGTTTTCTATGCTCCTTTGGTATTGGCTAACATCTGTGTTCCCATCTCAATGAAAAACTTATTTGTTGGTACCATGCTTCCAGTCTCTGGAATTCCATAGCCTCAACCCCAGATAAACATGTCATGTTTTATCTTGCATTGTGTTTTGCTTTTTTAAAAAATGTAATTCTTAAGTATAGTCACTCTTGAGTCTCCTTACAGATGTTCCATTAGGAATTCAGTGTTTGGGAATTTAGTGTTCTGAATGCATCAAATATTCAGAAAGTATTGAAAATAATTGAATGATTCCCACACCCATCAGCCACAGGAATTCTTTTCAAATGTGGCTGCCCTGGATCAAACTATCCCAAGCTTGTGTCAAACCTTGAATAAAATCACATTGGAGACCAAAGAATGAGTAGGAAAAGCAAAAGAATGGAGAGAACTGGGTTCTTCTTTGAATTTTCTAGTGAGAAATTCCCCAGTTTAGATACAGATGATTTCCTTCCTTGGAGATATCATTTTAATGTGTTAGATCCTTGATTGCATCGAGGGATGTTTAGAAAGTGATGTGCCAAAGACGACACTGAAGTTTTGAACGTGCATGAAACTCATTTATATAGGTGAAGCAATATTATCTTCCTCATAACTACTTCACAGAGCTACTTAAAAAGTAAAAATAATTATTTGAATATTGAGTTATTTTGCCTTCTTGGAAGAGAGGGGATATGGAAAAAATGAAGGTGGTATTCACTACAGCCGAATTCTAGCTTCTATGAATCTGATTTGAATTCATTATTACAAATGGGCCCTTTTGGCCAGAATCATTTCATTACAATTATCTGCTGTTGGTTTAAAAATGTTCTGTGTCTTTCCATTAGATTAGATATGACAAGTCTCTAAAAATCCTGTGTCTGAATCAGTGCCCACATCAGGAAAGGAGCCCAGGATGCTCAGTGTGGTTGGCTAGTGTCTATTAAGCCATTTCAATTGCAGTGATGATGGCCAGATGTGTTTTCTTCATGGGCCTCAATCTCCTTTAAATTTGTTTAGTTTCTCATTGGGACCACGTTATGAATATTTTGAGCTGGTGCTATAGGATGGAGGTAGGAGTTGTTGCTGTAACTGTTCCACTAAATGGGAAAAGTCCCACCAATATACTGTTTTATTTTTATTTTTATATGGGAGGATAATCAGGTTTGATAATCCAGGCTTGCTGATCTGGGATTATGCTTAATAACTCTTTTCTAAAATGTCCCTGCATTTTCATTTGGAGTTCTGAGCTAATCCTTTTGGAACCAAGTATTTGAGGGTTACCTACAGCCGAGGAATAATCTGAACAGCAGGATTTTGCCAAAGCAGTGGGGCAGTCAAGCTCCCAAGTACAACATTCTGTTGTTTGCCTGGGTGTTTCTCTATATTTTGTACTTATGATCAGCAGCTTTTCTTTTTGTGTAAATTAAAAAATTCAGAGTAACTGCTAAATTATTCAAAACAAGTACATGATTTTACATTTCAGTGCTTAAGTTGCCAAAGCTAAATGGGGATTTGAGGAAGTGCAAAGGCTTGGCTCTTGGTCTGGGAAGATGAAGACAGAAAAGACATTGAAGCAGAGTAGGTCCACAGAGTCCCTTCAAGTGGCAGTGCTGACCCAGCTACCTACTGGCAAGCTTTTTAAAAATTCGCCTTCCAGGTTCTAGCCAATGCAATCAAAATCTCTGGAGTTGGGCATAGGTGTGGGCACTTAAAAAATCTCTCCCAGAATTTCTAATGTGGAATTAGAGTTGAGACTCACTGCTCTAAAGCCCGTTTTTGCCCCAGAGCATCTGAACAAGGCTGGTCTCCATTGGTCCTACCCCCCTGTAAGTGTTCTCTCCATGCCCGTATGTACTTTACCATTCACAGGCTACCTTGGCTTCTAGAAAGAGCACTGTGCTCAGGGACCTGAATACCTGGGTTTGGTTCTTATTCTACTACTATATGGTTTTGAGCACTTCAGTTCAAGTGCGGACACATGAGAACAATATCTGCCGAATCTATGCCATCAGGTGAGATGAAGTATATGGTGTTTTTCTGTTTAACTATAAAGCAACATATATATATGTTGTCACTGGTGGTACATGGAACTCCTCAATAACAACCTGTAATACTCTCAATATTTTCCAGTTTCATCTGCCCTACCTTCTGCCCCCAAAGATACTAATCTCTTCCTAATTCCACTCAGCATCCTTTCTGCTTGTAGTCAAGAATTACTCTAATCTGAATTCCAATAATGCTTGCTACAGATTTCTATTCTAATAGATACACACCGTGGACCTGCCACTTATGTGTAGTTTTGGTTAGACTTTGAGCTCCTGGCAGTTAGGAATCATGTCTTATGTACTGAGTACACATGTGGTAGATACTAAGGATTAAAATAATAAATATTTGTTAAATGCTTTAATCCATCTTAACCAGACTCAGTCTCTTACAATATATTATTACCTCTGCAGCAACAAAGTGCTTATATTTAAAGGGTTTTAGTCTTGTCAAAATATGATGCTGGGATATTCACGTACAGCAGTTGGTTAGAGATGTTGGAGGCCAGGGACTTTTGGGTTTTGCTTCAATCACTTGCCAGAGGGGACAGTTGAATCCATCTTTGGTTGCAATCTGATCTGAAAATATGCAAAAGGCTTCACTATCCCTGAGGGCAAGACACTGAGCAGGGCAGCAGAGTTGAGAGGAATCTTCTTGGTGACAATAGAGCAATATATGTGGAAGTGAGGCTGTCTCTGTGGAGGTTTGCCTTGCTGTAGACACGAGGAGATACACAGGATAAGGAAGCAGTAGGGGCAGACAGGCTGCCTAGCCATTCTGCCTGAGAAGCTGCTATGTTAGGATAGGGGTGCAGCTGCAGGATTCAGCAGGCCTGGAAGAGCAGGGCTGGCTGCACTCTGACTCTCTAATGTCACTGAAGGATAGGAATGTGTCTGCCTCCCCCACAACACATGCCACACGCCATATACCACAAGCCAAAGCTGGAGATGGGAGAAGTTGTAAAGGATTCAAGACATATGCTTCCTGGCTTTCTGAATTGCTCTGGAAAACTCAGCCGCTCTTATCTAAGTCCTTTTGTTCATTTTTGGCCTTTAAGTAAACTTGGCCCTTGGGTTCAGTTTAGTCCTGTTGTTCTCATTTCCCTTCCTTTCAGCTTCTAAAAAGGGACTGTGCCCTTGGCCTGTTTATTGTTTTTTTCCTGTGTACTTGGCTCTGAAGGGGTCAGGGAGGACAGCAGCACTGGCCAATGTAGGGTGCAAATCTGATGGGGTCCAACAGTGAGATGCAGAGAGGAGAAGCCAAATAGGTCCTATTTGACCTTCGCAAGGGAGGATTTATTAAATTACTTATTAACAAGAAACAGTGTTCACAATCATGAAATGAAGTAATTATGGTCCAGAAATTTCATTGCCTATTAAGTTAGGAACTAAGTGTTAACCTTTCTTGATTATAATTTTTTAATCCATACAAGATAGTGCCAGATTATTTCAGGTTTGTTTGTCTGTTTATTTTTTTCCCTGCAGGAAGATGCTTTTGCTAATTGGGATTTAGTTGAATTTGAGAGAAAGTTTGCATAGGGTGGGTGTTGGAGTGGAGGCTGCCTTCTCAGTCCCCTCCCACCTCTCAGTAAGTGACACCTTCCTGAAGCTTCTTGTACCCTGGTGTATCTTTTTTAAGAAGTGAAAATTCAAGATGCGATGTCTCTGCAGCTCAACACTTATCCTTGATCTGTGTGTCATTTCCTTGATAAAGAAGGTTAAAGAAAGGAAGAGTTTGAGCCTTATGTCACTCTCCCTACAGGATCTTACTACAGACTTTTTAATAAAATGAGCAAGGGAAGGGGGCCTTTTAAAACGAACACACTTTATTACCCATGGTTCACTCTGTGTCTTATCGTTTCATGTAATTTTCAGACTATTATGAACCCCAAATAACAGCCTAGGAGACTGAGGTTTAGAAGATTTGAGTCACTTGCTTTTGGTCACACGGTTTTTATGTGTTAGAGTCTGGATTTGTTCCTGCAAGACCTTTTTTCTTCTTTTCAGCTTTATAATATCCCCTCCCAGATATAGAGAACAGAGAAAGTTCCCAAGTGCTACAAGTGGATGAATTCCAAAGCCCCCTCTCTGTTTCCAGGAACTGTGTTTTACCAAAGATCAGGCAAATCTGCATTTTAGTCTATTGTCCTGCCTTTGGCTGTCTCCTTTGCTTCCTGGTGCTTAACTCCCCTCACCTGCCCATTGGTAAATGCCACTCCTTCTTCTGGGACTGAAAAAAAATCATGCTGCAAACAATGCAAAGAATGAAGGCCACAGGAGGGTTCAGTGACAATCATTGGTGCTCTTAGCTTTGAACCTATCCTAAAGGTTGTCCTTTCTTGTTGCACGGCCTCCCACTGCACACACAGCATCTCCAAGGACACTGTAAACCAAGACAAAGCAAGCAAGTAATTTGTTGACAAGAATGCCAATGCCAGAGCATTTCCAGGAGAATCGTGAGGAAAATGAGTGATCACTATGGAAGTATGTTTTTTAATCCTAAAATATATGTCATTTCATAATTCCTCCTCCCCATCTTTATATTCATATTCTAATTTAAGCCACTGAGGCTGTAAAAACAGAGAACCACAGACCTTCTTCTCATATCCTTGCTGCTAGAGGAAACCATGTGACCCCTTTTGGCCTCCTCTTCCCTGGAGATGGTACATTTTGCTTAAATCAAAGAAATGCTGAAGGACTTGACCTGGCTTCCCATAAAGGTGCTGATCAATTAGATGTTTAAAAATTAGTTTTGAATATTAAACATTTTCAGTGGATCTAAAGATTTATGGTATTAACTAAGTTTCCATTGCATAATAGGAACAAAGAATGTTTTAAGTGGTTGTTAAGTTTCCTGGCTAGCCTACAGAAGATAATTTAACTCATAATTATCCAAAATGCTATATACTACCAGTGAAGAATAATAGAAAACAAAGTTGTGGAAGAAGTAATTATGTAAAAGAGAAAAAAAAATGAACGATAATTTTCTATTTATCGTGAATGCTGAAGAAAAGTAGGCATAATTAGAGAAAGATAATACAGAAACATTTTCTCAAAGATATTCCTGAATACTTTCAAAAGTTTTGGAATTTTTATTGTTGTTTTTGTTGTGCTAAATTTAATTTTAAGATTCATAGCTTTCATTTTATTTGATTCAAGCATACATTTGCCACTTCTTGGATGATTAGGGATTCTTTTCTAAATATTATGAAGAAAGGAAGACAGATAAAGGAAATGAAAGACAAAAATGGAAAGAAATAAGTAGGAGAGAGATTTTCCCAAGGTGTCAGCTAAGAGTTGAAGGAAGACAAAGGAACTAAAGGTGGGGAAAGTGTTTACGAGAGAGAGAGAGAGAGAGAGAGAGAGAGCGAGAGAGAGAGAGAGAGAGAGAGAAACCTAACATGGAATTACTGAATAGTCAAAGGTAGAGAAAAGAAGGAAGAGATTAAAGGAGGAGGAAGGAAAGAAAGAAGGAAATGGTAGACAAAAATTACTGTGTCCCATCTGGTGCATGAACATCTCCATCCCTGACTATCCAGGTCACAGGACCCCACAAGCACAAGTATCCAGCGCCCATATAAAATCAAGGCAAAAAGCAACTTAGGGCTCGAGTTCTTGTTCTTTTTGTCCCTTGGTCCCTACTTGTCCCACAGGAGGAAATCCCCTTTCTTGTCACTGAGTCCTAGTCCAACTCTTCTTACTCTGTGTTAGATCTACAGCAGGCTCTAGGTGATTGAGAGGACTGCCTTGCCCTGCTGAGACCTCTTTACCAGGAATCTTCATCCACCCTTGACCCCACTCCTCCCAGCCTAGTGGTTCATAGACTTTTCAATTCTTATTGTTTGCCTGTCCACCCAAATGTCCACTTTGGAGACCACCTCATGTACAGGCAGCACGTGAGGTTTAGGCCAAATCAGACCTGCTCTTCTACAACTAAATTGTCTATTCTCAGTCATTTTTAGATATATGAATTGCCATGTCAGATATTTGTCCACCTTGGCTGGGATTCATTCAATTGATGCCATCACAACATAGGATCCCCCCATGATACATAAAAGAAGTAGACAGAATCAGTTACACAGGGAACTGAATAAGTCGAGTGTTTTATTGGAGTAGCTATGCTTACATTGAGATATTTGGCTATAAGGCTCCCCGTGTTAAAAGGAAATAATGTATTAAGTGGAATAAAGTATTCCACTTTGTACTATCTTATGCTTTCTTATGCCATCTTTATAAATCTTCCTCTTCCCATTGTTGTTTTCATTGCTTTCATGTCTTCTGTTAAATGCAATAATATCCTCTCTTCATCCATGTGTTACCAGTGCCCAGTGCAATACCTAATATGTAGTAGTGCTTCAAGTTTGTTGAAAAGATGAATGCTTATCCCTATCTCTATCTCTCTGTCATCCTCTCTCTCACACACACATATACACACACACATGCACACACACACACACACACACACACACACACACACACACACACACACTTGCTTACTTATTTTGAAGCAATTGGTAGTCACTGAAATTACAACTAAGGACTCTGGCATTTGAATTCTAGTTGGGATAATGATCATTCCCTAGGTAATTGGTATTTAACTTGTCCTGTGTTCTCCTGCTCATTATAATTGCAGTATTTCTGAATTTCACAATATTCTTAAAGCCGAGAGATTCAGAGCAGTTTCAAGGGAGATATGCTTGCCTCCTCTCTTTTTATCAAGGTTACATAATAGAGGATGACACATTCCATCGGTATATCTGCAAACTTTAGAGGATGGAAAAGCTGATATGAATGACTCTTAACATTTCACAGGGATCTCAGGGTGAAGGGATTTATGGACCCATTTCCTTGAATATCTGAAATGTACCTGCTTCTGTGATAGGCTTTCATTGTGACATCCCTGAATAATTCTCAGCAGCGTGTATCCTGATGCAATGGAAATAGTTTATAGGATATTCTTGGTCTCATGCTCCATTTTACAATTGCATAGTCAATGGGTACTTAGAGAAATACAAGATAAAATATAACCTTATGAAGAGGCTAAGAGGCTAAGACTTTGCAGTCAAACAAGCTCATTTCAAATCCTAACTCTGGAACGTATTGGCAGAATGTAGTTGACTAAGTCTCAATTTCTCGATTAAAACAAAAATAGAGATTATATACCAACTTCACTGGGTTGTTTGGGAGGAATACATGACATTAAGTTTGTAAGAGCTTATGACATATAGAAAGCTCATAATAAACATCATTTGTTTTAAATATAAGTTATTGAATTCACAATTTAAACAAGCAGCTTGTATTAACTACCGACTGTATACCAAGCACCGTTCTAGGCAGTGTGGAAATTATAAAGATGAATTATTCCTAGGCTCTCCTCTTTAAACATTCACATCTAGTGAATATATTAGCAAAATAAAGAACCCAGAGATCAGAAAGTGGGGGAGGAAAGGAGAGAGAGGGAGAAGAAGGAAGAAGAGGAAAGAACATTTACTTAAAATAAAATGTATATTAAGTGTTCATGTACACAAACTTGAACATCTATATTCACCCATGTAACCATCACTACACAAGATACAGAACATGTTTATCACCTTCAAGGAGTTCCTCCATGTCCCTTTTTTACTGTGGTAAAATATACATAACATGAAATTTATCATTTTAGCTATTTTTACGTGAACAGTTCTGCGGCATTTTAAATACATTCATATTATGTGAAACAATCACCACTATCCCTCTCCAGAACTCTTTTTATTTTTCCAAACTGAAACGATGTCCCCATTAAACATTAACTCCCCATCTCCATTCCCAGAAGCCTTGGCAAACACCTTTCTACTTTCTGCCTCTATGAATTTGACTAGCCTAGGGACCTCATATAATTGATATCATACATTATTTGTCCTTTTGTGACTGTCTTATTTCACTTAGCTGAATGTCTTCAAATTTCAATAGTATTGTAGCATGTGTCAAGATTTCTTTCCTTCTTAAAGGCCAAGTAATCTTCCATTGAATGTGCACACCACATTTTACTTATCTAGTCATTTGTTGGTGATCGCTTGGGCCTCTTTCACTTTTTTGCTTTTGTAAATAATGCTGTTATAAACATGGGTGATCAAATATCTGTCCAAGTTTCTGCTTTCAATTCTTTTGTGAATACCCAGCAGTGGATCATATGGTAATTCCATTTAATTTTTTAGGAACCATCATACCATTTTTTATAGTGACTGCACCATTTTACATTCGCTCTAGCAATACATAAAGATTACAGTTTCTTTACATCCTCACCCACACTTGTTCTTTTCTTTTTTTTTTAATTAAATTTATTGGGGTGATTTTGATTAATAACATTACATAGTTTCAAGTATACAATTCTATAATATATGATCTGTATATTGCATTGTGTGCTCACTATCCATAGTGTAGTTTCCCTCGGTCACAGTGTATTTGATCTTCTTTACTCTCTTCATCAGAACTCCAACTGCCTTCCTTTCTGGTAACTGTCATACTGTTGTCTGTGTCTATGAGTTTGTTTATTTTGTTTGTTCATTTGTTGTTTCCTGTTTTACATCCCACAGATGATTAAAATCAAATGGTTCTTGTCCTTTTCCATCAGACCTATTTTGCTTAGCATGATACTCTTAAGATCCATCCATGTTGTCAGAAATAGCAGTATTTTATTCTTTCTCATGGCTGAGTAATATTCTATTGTATACATGTAAAACATCATCTTTTTTAAATCATCCACTGAAGGACATTTAACTTGTTTTCATGTCTTGGCTACTATAAATAATGCTGCAGTGTTCATAGGAGTACATAAACTTTGCAAATATGTATTTTCAAATATATATTTGGATAGATACGCAGAAGAAGGATTGCTGGATAGATAATAAGGTAACTCTATTCTTGATTTTTGAGGAACCTCTATACTGTTTTCCACAGTGGTCGTATCAGTTTACATTCCCACCAACAATATATGAGGGTTACTTTTTCTCCATATCCTTTCCAACATTTGTTATTTCTTGTCTTATTGATAATAGCCATTCTAACAGGTGTGAGGTGGTATCTCATTGTAGTTTTGATTTTCATTTCCCTTATAACTAGTGAAGTTGAGCATCTTTTCATACATCTGTTGGCCATTTGTATGTCTTATTGGAATGAGTGTGTGTTCAAATACTCCACTTGTTTTTTAATAGGATTGATTTTATAGTTGTTGTTGATGAGTTGTATGAGTTCTTTATACATTTTGAATATGAGCCCCTTTTCCGAAGTATTGTTTGTAAATATCTTCTCCTACTCAGTTGGTTGCCTTTTTGTTTCGTTGATGGTTTCTTTTGCTGTGCAGAAGCTTTTTAGTTTCATGTAGTCCCATTAATTTACTTTTGCTTTTACTTCCCTTGCCCGTGGAGTCAAGTACATAAAAGCCTCTCTGGGACCAAGGTTTAGTATCTATGTTTTCTTCTTCTTTCTGTTTTTTTTTATTGTTTCAGGTCTTATATTTAAGTCTTTGATCCATTTTAAGTTAATATTTGTGTATGGTGCCAAATAGCAGTCTAGCTTCATTCTTTTGCATGTGGCTTTCCAATTCTCCCAACACCATATGTTGAAGAGGCTTTCTTTTCTCTGAATGTTTTTGGCTTCTTTGTAGAAAATTAGTTGCCCATATGCATGTGGGCTTATTTCTGGGTTCTCAATTCTGTTCCATTGGTCTGTGTGTCTTTTTTCTGCCAATATCATGCTATTGATTATTGTACCTCGTAGTATAATTTGAAGTCAAGGAATGTGATGCCTCTGGCTTCGTTCTTTTTTCCTCAGGGTTGTTTGGCTATTTGGGTACTTTTTTGGTTCCATTCAAATTTGATGATTTTTTGCTGTTGTTCTATTTTTTTGAAAAATGCCATTGAGATTCTGATGGAGATTCCATTAAATCTGTATATTGCTTTAGGTAATATAGCCATTTTAACTATGTTCTTCCAATCCATGAACACAGAATATCTTTCCATTTCTTTGTGTCTTCTTCGCTCTCTTTCAACAATGTCTTGTAGTTTTCAGTGTATAGGTCCTTCACTTCCTTTGTTAAGTTTATTCCTAGGTATTTTATTCTTTTTGTTGCAATCGCAAATAAATTATCTTCTTCATTTCTTTTTCTAACATTTCATTGTTAGTATACAGGATTGCAACCGGTTTTTGTATATCGATTTTGTATCCTGAAACATTATTGTATTTGTTTATTGTTTCTAATTATTTTGGAGTGCTTCTTTAGGGTTTTCTCTATACACAATCATATCATCTGCAAAAAGTGACAATTTGATGTTTTCATTCTCAATTTGGACGCCTTTTATTTCTTACTCTTGCCTGATTGGCTGGCTGGGACTTCCAGTACTAACAGTGGTGGCAGTAGGCATCCTTACCATGTTCCTGATGTTAGAAGAAAAGCTTTCAGTTTTTCACTGTGAAGTACGTTATTAGCTAAGAGTTCATCATAGAAAGCCTTTATTATGTTGAGGTACTTTCCTTCCATAACCAATTGATTGAATGTTTTAATCATAAATTGATGTTGTTTCTCATCAAATGCTTTTTTTTTTTTTTTTGCATTTATTGGTATGATCATATGATTTTCATCCTTTGTTTGGTTAATGTGGTATATCACGTTGATCAATTTGCATATGTTGAACTATCCTGGAATGAACCCCACTTGGTCATAATGTATTTTATCTTTTTAATGTATTGTATTTGATTTGCTAGTGTTATGCTTAGGATTTTTGCAACTATATTCATCAGAGATATTGGTCTGTAATTTTATTTTTATGTGTTGTTCTTGCCAGGTTTTAGTGTCAGGGTAATGTTCGCCTTGTAAGATGAGTTAGGAAGCATTGCTTCTTCAACTTTTTGGAAGAGTTTAAGAAAGAAAGGTATTAAATCTTTAAATGTTTGGTAGATTTCACTAGTGAAGACTTCTGGTCCTGCACTTTTGTTTTTTGGGAGGTTTTTAATGAATGTTTCAATCTCCTTACTGTTGATCTGTTCGTTTAGATTTTCTAATTCTTCATGATTCAATATAGGAAAGTTATATGTTTCTAATAATTTATCTATTTCTTCTAGATTATTGAATTTGATGACTTATAGCCTTTCCTAGTATTTTTGTATAATCCTTTGTATTTCTGTAGTGCCCATTGTAACTTCTCTTTCATTTCTGATTTTGTTTGAGTCTTTCCTCTTTTTGTCTTAATGAGTCTAGCTGGGAGTTTGTTGATTTTATTTATCTTTTCAAAAGCTAGTTCTTTGTTGCAGTAATTTTTTCTATCAATTTTCTATTCTCTATTGCGTTTAATTCTGCTCTATTTTGCTATTATTATTATTATTTCCTTCCTTCTACCGACTTTAGGCTCTGTTTTTCTTTTCTAGTCCTTTAAGGTGAATTATTATGTTGTTTATTTGAGATTTTTCTTTCTCTTGGGTGGGACTGTAATGCCATAAACTTTTGTTATCACTTTTGCTGAATTCCCCAAATTTTGATGTTTCACTGTCATTCTCATTTTTCTCTATATATCCTTTAATCTCTTTCATTTCTTCTTTGACCCACTTGTTGTTCAGTATCGTGTTGCTTAAACTCCACGTTGTTGTGATTTTCTCTGCTTTCTTTTTGCAGTTGATTTCCAGTGTCAAAGCATTGTAATCAGAAAATATGCTTTGTATGATTTCAATTTTCTTAAATTAGTTGAAACTAGTTTTGTAATCAATGTATGATCTATCCTTGAAAATGTTCTATGTGCATTAGAGAAGAATGTATATTTTGGTGTTTTGGTGTAAATACAGATTATGCCCATTTGGAATAATATGTCATTTAAAGCCAATATTTTCTTATTGACCTTCTGTTTGGATGATCTATCCATTGCTGTCAATGGGGTATTTAAGTTTCCTAATATAATTGTATTTTTGTTAGTTTCTCCCTTTACTTTTGTAGTAATTGTTTTATATATTTTGGTGCTCCCAGGTTGGGTGCAAATATATTAATAAGTCTTATGTCTTCTTGATGTATTGTCCCCTTTATCACTACAAAGTGTTCATCTCTGTCTCTTGTTACCTTTTTTTAAAATCTTGAAATCGATTCTGTTTGATATAAGTATTGCTACACCCACTTTTCTCTAAATGCCATTTGCTTGGAGTATCATCTTCTACCCCTTCACTGTGAGTCTATGTTTGTTTTAACAGCTGAGATGGGTTTCCTGGAGGCCAAAAATAGTTGGGTTTTGTTTTTTCATTCATGCCATTACTCTATCCTGGATGAAGTCAATCCATTTATATTTAGAGTGCTTGTTGATACATGAGAACTTCCTATAGCTGTTTTTTCTTTTGTTTTATGGTAGCTCTATGTCTCCATTGTTTCTTTTTGCTTGAGTTTCTGTCTGTTATTTGAGTTTGCTGGTATACTATGCTTTTTATACTCCATTTCCTCTTTTTTATGTTATGTGTTTCAGTTCTAAATTTTTGTTTTGTGGTTATAATTTTAAAAAAAATCACATCTACAATAGTCTTTTTTTCTTCTGATTGAATCCTATCTCCATTCACCTGTGCAAGTTCAGTTCTTTCTCCTTCTCCCTTTTATGCTGCACATTGATTTTCAAATTATAGTAACTATCGTCTTCTTTTTAAAAAAGTGCTTTTACCTCTTTTAACTTTTATGTTATATTTAAATGTTTAATACTCTATTCTGAATAAGAGTTGGAATTTCCTGTTTTGTCTGTTAGTTAATCATCTTATAGTTTTGTATCCTTTTGCTTTTTTGTTTCAGGAAGAAAAATACCTTTCAGCATTTCTTTTATAGTAGGTCTCGTGGTGGTAAATTCCCTCAGCTTCTGTTTGTCTGGAAAAACCTTTGTTTCTCCCTTATATCTAAAAGATAACTTTGCTAGATATATTATTCTTAGATGATGAATTCTCCCTTTCAATATTTTGAATATTTGATTTCATTCTTCTAGTTTATAAGGTTTTTGTTTAAAATTCCAATGATAGTCTAATGGGATTTCCTTAGTAGGTTACAGTCTCCTTTTCTCTGGCTGCCTTGAGAATTCTTTCTTTGTCATTTACTTTTGACAGCTTTAATATAATGTGCCTTGGAGAAAGAAGGTCTTTATAGATTGAAATAATTAAGTCTTCTATTAGCTTCTTGGATTTGAGGTTCCAGTTTTTTCCATAGATTTGAGTAGTTCTCACTGATTCTTCGTTTAAATAAGGTCTCTGTTCCTTTCTTCCTCTTTTCTCCTTCAGGTATACCCACTATGCTTATATTGCTCTTCTAATGAAGTCAGATACTTCTCAAAAAGTTCTTTTTTATATATACTCTTGATTCTCTGTCTTCTACCTGAATCATTTCTAAATTTCTATCTTCAATGTCACTATTTTTTTTCTTCATCTAGTCTGTTCTGTTTCCTAATCTTGCTAGTTAATTCCTCATCTCATTTTTTGAGTTCTTCAGCTCCAGAATTTGTTTGGCTCTTTTTACATTTTCAATCTCTTTGTAAAGTACTCCTTTTGTTTGTTGATTTTATTTCTGACCTCATTTAACTGCTTTTCTGAGCTTTATTGTATCTTATTGAATTTTTTAAGAACTGCAGTCTTAACTTCTCTGTAATTTAAATCCAGTCTTTCATGTCTTTAATTTTATTTTCTAGAGATTTTTCATGTTCTTCCTGTGCTTTTTTGATATTCATTCATGGTATTTGATGGATTATTTCTCTGTCTGCCTGGAAATTTGAGGGAATATATATATATTTTTTCTTTCTTGTTTTTTCTTTTTCTTTTTCTTTCTTTCTTTCTTTTTTTGAGTGCTTGGTTTTTCTATTTGTTTAGAAGACTTTCCTTGATTTTCCAGAAGGTGCTGCAATAGCTCAATATTTTGTTTTTTCTTACCTGTACTACTGGGACTTCTGTGATCTCTCTGGGACTGTTTTCTCAGCCATAGGAAATACCTCATATTCCCTGAAGAAGTGGAATCTCCTTTACTACTCAGTCGCTTCAGTCTCAGGGGACTAGCCTCCACCTTATGGTGAGTTGAGGCAAGTGATGGGGCTCCTGGCCTGTGTGTTCCTGTTGCTGCTTTCCTGTAGCTAGAAGCTTCCTATCCAGCTGCACTTTCTGCACTCCATTACAGCAGCCTCTACCAGGCTCTGACATGATGGGTTGGGGAGGGATGTGCAGGGAGAAAATGTCTCTTGCATCAATGGCTTTGTTTCTTCCAGTGCATTTAACTGTAGTGAGTACAGACCACCCAGGCTGAAATGTTGCTGCTGCCTCTTTGCAATCAGGGGAGTAAGAATTGCAATACTAGATAGCCACAGAAAGGTGGTGGTGCGAGGTCAGATTCCCACCTCTGTGACTTTGTTACCCTGGTGATGGTGGCTGGTGATCACTGCCACCCTCTGCCCTCTCTGCTGTCTCTGATCCTGGGTTCAGCCTTGATGTATACCAGTGACTCAGGATGGTTTGATGTCTCCACACTTCAAGTCAGCCTAGTGGGGTTGCACCCTGACCCTTCACTGCTGTCACATCTGCTTGGGCCATGCTGAGTGCCAGACCGTGGTTTCTGTCTCAGCCCTTCCCCTTGTGCAGTATCCCCTGTTTGTGCCGGTATGTACATCCTTGGATATCTCAATGTGCAGATCTCTTAGACATGTTTGTGTGTTGAGGAGGAAATCCTTTGTTGAATTTTGGCAGTGCAACTTATTGTGACTTCAAGGGGAGAGACCTGAAGGTTTTCTCATATCACCATGATGCTAATGTCACTCTCCCTCTTTTTTTTTTGATAATAGCCATTTTAACGGCTGTGAAGTGGTACATTGTAGTTTTAATTTCCATTTTCCTAATGATTAGTGATGTTGATGTGATTTTTGACCATTTATATATATTTGTTAGAGAAGTGCCTAATCAAGTTAATTGCCCATTTTTTAATAAGTTGCTAGTTATTTGTTGTTGAGTTGTAGAAACTTTTTACATATTCTGGATATTAGTCCTTTATTAATATACAATTTTCATATTTTCTCTCATTTATGGATTACCTTTTCACTCTGTTGATAGTTGGTACACAAAAGATTTTAATATTGAGGTAGTCTAGTTTATTTATTTTTTCTCTTTTGCAGCTTATGCTTTTGATGTCATAGGCAAGAAATCACTGCCAAATCCAGTCTTGAAGATTTCTTGTATTTTTTTTTTTAAAGTTTTATAATTTTAGCTTTTATGTTTAGTTCTTAGGTCCATTTTCAGTTACTTTTTATATATGGTATAAGGTAAAGATACAACTCTATTAATCAATTAATTAATTAATTAATTTTGCTTGTGGATATGCAGTTTTCCCAGCACCATTTGTTGAAAAGACTATTTTTTTCTCCACTGACTATTCTTCACACCTATGCTGAAAATTCTTTGAACAGATATGCAAGGGTTTGTTTCTGGGTTCTCCATTTTATTGCATTGTTCTATGTGTCTGTCTTCATTATCACTACCACACTGTTTTGATTACTATAACTTTGTAGTAGATTTTGAAATTAGGATATGTAAGGCCTTCAACTCTGTTCTTTTTCAAAATTGTTATAGCTACTCAAGAATACTTGAGATTTCATATCAAATTTAAGATGGCGTTTTCTATTTCTGCAGAAAAAATCTTTGGAGTGTTAATAGAGATCGTCTTGATTGTATGGTTCACTTTAAGTAGTACTGACATCTTAACAATATTAAGTCTTACAATCTATAAACACAGATGGCTTTCCATTAATTTTTGTCTTTTTCAATTTCCTACAGCAAAATTTCATAGTTTTCAGTGTACAGATCTTTCACCACCTTGCTTAAGTTAATTACTAGGTATTTGTTTTTAATGTTACTATATATAGAATTGTTTTCTCAATTTCTTTTTTGAGTTGCCTTTGTTAGTGCATAGAAATATAACTGATTTTTATGTGTTAATTTTGTATTCTGTAACTTTGCTTAATTTATTTATTAGTTCTAACAATCGATTTGTGGAATTTTTAGGATTTCTTGCATATCAGTTTATGTCACCTGCAATTCTTTTCCAGTTTGGATTTCTTTGAGAGCTTTTTCTCGTGTAATTGCTCCGTCTAGAATTTTCAGTACTATGTTGAATAGAAGCAATGAAAGCAGGCATCCTTGCCTTGTTCTTGCTATTAGAGGAGAATATTCATTGAGTATAATGTTAGCTTTGGGTATTTCATGTTTGACCTTAATTATGCTGATGTAGTTTTATTGAATTTTAAGTTTGTTGAGTGTTATTATCATGTAAGCATATTTAATTTTGTCAAATGTTTTCTCTTCATCAATTAGATGACTTTTTTTCATTCTGCTAATATGATATATTATATTGATTGACTTGTGTTGAACTATCTTTACATTCCAGAAATAAATTTCATTTTTTCATGGTATGTAATCTTTGAATATCCTGTTGAGTTCAGTTTGCTGTAAATTGTTGAGAATTTTTACATCAATGGTCATAAAGGATATCGTAAACAGTTTTCTTGTCTTGTAGTGTCTTTGTTTGACTTCGATATTGGGATAATTCTGACCTCTCAGAATGAGTTTGAAAGTGTTTCCTCCTCAAAGATTTTTTGGAAGAGTTTGAGAAGGACTGTTGTTAATACTTCTTTAAGTGCTTGGTAGACTCTACTAGTGAAATCATCTGGTCTTGAGCTTTTCTTTGTTAGGAGATTTTTGATTGCTGATTTAATTTCCTTATTAGTTAAACCTCTGTTCAGATTTTCTATTTCGTCATGATTCAGTTTTGTAGGTTGTGTGTTTTTAGGAATTTGTAAATTTCATCTAGTTTATCTAATTTATTGACATACAATTCTTCACAGTACTCTGTTATAATCCTTCTAATTTCTGTAAAATTGTTTTTCATGTCCCTTTCATTTTTAATTTTAGCTATTTGAGTCCTTTTTTTTTTTTTTCCTTAGTCTAGCTAAAGATTTTTTACTTTTGTTATTATTTTCAAAGAACTGATTCTTGGTTTTCTTGATTCTCTCTATTGTTTTTTAATTCCTATTCTCTATTTCATTGATCCATCTTTATTATTTCCTTCCATTAGTCTAGGGATACATCGATCTCATTTCTGACACCATTGATTAGTTTTGTCTGTTTTAAAATTCCATATAAATAGAATAATACTATATCACACAATGCTCTTTTATATTTGATTTATTTCCTTTAGCATAATGTATTTGATATTTATGCATATTATTTCTTATAGCTCATTCCTTTTGATTGCTCAAAAGTATCCCATTGTACATATACACTATATTTATTTCTAATTTTTGGCTTCTATGAATAAAGATACAATTAAGATTTCAGTATACATCTTTGAGGAATTTTTTCCCCCCTTAAGAAATACTTAGGAATAAAATGATTGAGTCATAGTGTAGCTTTAGCTTTTAAGGAAATATCCAGACTGTTTCCTCAAGTTATTATATCAAATTATATTCCCACCAGGAATGTCTAAGAGCTCCAGCTGCTCCACTGACTCAACTTTTTAAATTTTAATATTAGCGATTTTCGTGAATGTATAAAGTAGTATATCGTTGCAAATTTTAATTTGCATTTTCATGAGGATTAATAATATTAGATGTCTTTTCATGTGTTTTTTTTTACATTGGCCATTCATCTGTCTTCTCATAGACCATGAGTGATTGACATGTTATCCTATAATTTATTCAACAAATATCTATTAAACACTATATGTCATGTACTATTTTCCAGGCAGTGACATAGGAGCTAGGTTGACACGAAGAAAAGAGATCAAGCTTCTGACATCATAGATCTTATATTCAAGAGCAGAAAGGCAAATATTAAACATGATAAACTCATTAAAACAATATAACATTATACAGTGATGGGTGCTCTGAAGAATAATAAAGTAAATGAATTGAGAAAGACAGTTGGCTATATTCTCACTACTGGAATTACTCATTTGATGCTTGGAATTTGAGTAGAAACCTTACAATACATCAGAGAATTGAGTCCACAGGATAAACTGCCACCCTGAAAACTAGAGAAGCGGGTACAGAGAATCAGTGTTTATTCTGAACAGAAGCCATCACTCTAGTCAGGTTCTTATAGGAACAGTTAAAGGGCAATTAATTGACTGATTTATGGAGACTGAGTGTGGACTAATTTGAAAACTATCTCCAAGAAACAGAGCCATGGTGGGGCCCTCACACTTTTGTGAGTTTACCTCCGGGAGCTACAATGGGTCCTCAGGGTGAAAATAGGAGAACTGGCAGTAGGAGGGTAACCATTTTGATATACACCCAGAGCATTCTATTCTCCTTAGCAGAAGCCTGTCTTCACTGGAAACTATTTTTCAAGAGCCTTACTATATTGGGGAAGGGAAATACCCAACTCCAACACACCAGTTTTTCATGTATCAGAAAGAGAATACCCAAACACAACCCCTCTAGTCAAATGCCAGAAACACAGCTTAAAGTGAAAGACAAAGCATCAGAATCAGACTCAGTCATGGCTGGGATGTTAGAATTATCCAACCAGAAATTTTAAATTACTATAATTAATATGTTAAGAACTCTAATGGAAAAAATGGACAACATGCAAGAACATATGGGTAATGTAAGCAGAGAAACAGAAATTCTAAGATAGAATTTAAAAAGGAATGCTATAAAAATTGTTGCAGAAATAAAGAATGCTTTTGATAGATGGGTTCATTAGTAGACTGGACATTGAAGAGGAAAGAGTCAGTAAGCTTGAAGACATGTCAATAGAAACTTCCCAGACTGGAAAAGAAAAGAAAAGAAGTCTGAAAAAAACCCAGGAAGTTAATGTTCAATAACTATGACAATTACAAAAGGTATAACATATATGTAATGGGAGTACCAGAAGTTAGAGAAAGGAATAGAAGAAATATTTGAAAAATATTTGAAACAATAATGACAGAATTTTTCAAGATGAATGTGAGGCATCAAACTGCAAATCTAGGAAGTTCATGAGACACCAAGAAAGTAAATGCATACACACACAAAATTCCAAAAAAACAAAAAAAAAAAAACCAAAACAAAACATTCTTTACCTAGGCATATGACATTAAAATTAAGGAAATTTAGAAGAAAAAAAATTCCTGAAAGGGGTCAGAAAGAGGGGGATTATTTGTAGAGGAACAAGGATAAGAATGAGATCAGACTTCTCTTTAGAAACCATCCAAGCAAAAAGAGAGTGGAATGAAATATTTAAAGTTTTGAAAGAAAAGGATCACTGACCTAGATACAAAAGTTTCCAAACAAACAAAAATTGGGGTTATTTGTCTTCAGTTGACCTGACTTATAAAAAATATTAAAAATAGGTCTTTAGAGAGTTGAATCATGAACAAGAGCTCATGGGAAGCTTGGTTTAACTCACATTGCTCTGATCATTCTGCACCTCCCTCCATTCACCAGTATTTATAGTTATAGCTGGCTCTTTGGTGATCAAATTATTTGTTCATTCTCTCTCTCTCTCTCTGTCTCTTTCCCCACACACACACTCACTCACTTTTTTTTTTTTTTATTCTGGGATGTTTGTTTCTTGAAGGCAAGAATATTATTTCAATTTACTTATCTAAAGTACCTCCTGAGATGCTCTGTAAACGATGCATATTAGCACTGTCTGCTTGACAAGAGGCAGGTAGATTGCATCTATCTCTTTGTCCTCATCTCCTTCTCGATTGTACAAGTAGGTACAATCAGATATTTATATATATTTGTGATCATAACAATGGTGGCAATAATGATGAACATAAGCAACTTTTATTTGTGTAGTGATTTGCAATTTGCTCATTCTCTTCCTGAAAAGTTATTTTCTAACCTCTTTGTATACATGTCATGTCTTATTTATCTTTCAGGCCTCTCTCAAATGTTGCTTCACCTGTTAATCTTTTCTGATTTTCCTTGGTATCCTTTATATCAATGATTTCCAAGTTTTCCAAGCCTGATTGGCCATCATAGTGACCTAGGAAGATTGTTTCAGAATACAGATTTCTATGCCTAGCCACAGACATACAGAATTAGGAATACTGAGATATATACCCAAGATTCTGATTCTCATGCAACCAAAACTAGTTCTAGGTACCATTCTTTAAATATTACATTTGACCTTCTAGTGTTTCCTGTAGAACATATAGTGGGAATAAACTGTAGCTCTTTTCATTCTCCCATCACTTCTATACTGCTAACTGTGACATATCTGTCAATTTTCCCAAGAGTATTTACATGTGTTTCTCAGTCGCAGGACTTGAGTTCCTAGAACATAGGGAAAATATCTCATTTATCTCTGTATCTATATTTCTGAGTACAATGTATTTTTTTCTTGGTCTTTTTGTTAAATCTTACAAAATCCCACTCAGATTAATTTTTATTATTTTTATTTTTTTAATTTACTAATTACAGTTGACATTCAATATTATTTAATTTTAGGTGTACAGAATAGTAGTTAGACATTTATGTAATTTACAAAGTGATTTCCCCAATAAGTTTAGTACCCATCTGACATCAAACATAGTAATTAAAATATTATTGGCTATATTTCCTGTGCCGTACTTTACATTTCTGTGACTATTTTGTACCTACTGATTTGTACTTCATCATCTTCACCTTTTTCACTCAGCCTCCTAACCTTTCTTCCATATGTCAATCATCAGTTTGTTCTCTATTAGTCTGTTTCTGTTTTGTTTATTCATATATTTTGTTATTTCAATTCTACATGTAAGCGAAATCATATGGTATGTATCCTTCTCTGTCTGACTTAGTTAGCGTAATACCCTCTAAGTCTATCTATGTTGCGCAAATGGTAACATTTCATTCTCTTTTACGGCTGAGTAATATTCCGTTGTATACATGTACCACTACTTCTTTATCCAGTCATCTATCAATAGATGGTTGCTTTCAAATCTTGGCTTTTATAAATTACACTGCATGAACATAGGGATGAATATATCTTTTTGAATTAGTGTTTTGGATTTCTTCAAATCAATACCCAGGAGTGGAATTGCTGAGTCATAAGGTAGTTATATTTTTAATTTTTTTTCTTGGAAACTTCATATAATTTTTTATAGTGGCTGCACCAATTTGCAGTCTCACCAACAATGTACAAGGGTTTCCTTTTTCCCATATCTTCACCAACACTTGTTTGTTGATTTATTGATAGTCATTCTGCATTTCTCTGATGATTAATGACATTGAGCATCTTTTTATGTCTGTTTGCTATCTGCATGTCCTATTTGGAGACATGTCTATTAGGATCTTCTTCATTTTTTAATTGGATTATTTGTTTGTTTTTGGTTTTAAGTTATATGGATTCTTTATAAATGTTGGATATTAACCTCTTATTGGATGTATCATTGGTGAATATCTTCTCCCAATCAGTAGATTGCTTTTCTGTTTTGTTAATGGTTTCTTTTGCTATGCAAAAACTTTTTAGTTTGGTGTAGTCCCACTTGTTTATTTTTTATTTTGTTTGCTGAGGAGATATGTGTACATATAACTAAGAGCAATGTCAGAGAATTTACTGCCTATGTTTTCTTTTAGGAGTTTTATGGTTTCAGGTCTTACATTTAGGTCTTTAATTCATTTTGAGTTCATTCTTGTATATGTGGGTGAGAAGATGGTCTAGTTTCATTTTTTTTTTTGCATGTTTCTGTTCAGTTTTGTCAACACTATTTATTAAATAAACTCTCTTTATCCCATTGTATATTCTTGCTTCCTTTGTCATAGATTAAATGACCATATAGGCTTGGGTTTATTTCTGGGGTCTCTATTCTTTTCCATTAATTTATATTTCTGTTTTTATGCTGGTACCATGCTGTTTTGATTACTATAGACTTGTAATATAGTTTGATATCAGGTAGCATGATACGTCCAACACTATTCTTCTTCCTCATGATTGTTCTGGCTATTTGGGTTTTTTTATGGCTCCATATATGTTTTAGGATTATTTGTTCTAGTTCTGTGAAAAATGCCATTGGTATTTTAATAGGGATTGAATTAAATCTATAGATTGCTTGGGGTAATATGGACATTTTCATGATGTTAATTCTTCCTATCCACGAGCACAGTATATGCTTCCATTTTTTTATATCTTCTACAATTTTTTTTCTTCAGTGACTTATAATTTTCTGAGTACAAATCTTTAACCTCTTTGGTTAAATTTATTTCTAAATATTTTATTTTTTGATGTGATTATAAATGGAATTTTCTTAATTTACCATTCTGATAGTTCATTGTTGGTATATAAAAATGCAACCAATTTATAAATATTAATTTTGTATTCTGTTACTTTACTGAATTCATTTATCAGTTGTAGCAGTTATTTGGTGGAATCTTCAGGGTTCTACATATATAGTTCATGTCATCTGCAAATAATGACAATTTTACTTTTTTCCTTCCAATTTACATGCCTTGTATTTCTTTTTCTTATCTAATTGCTGTGGCTAGGACTTCTCCACTCAACTATTTAAACGAACAAGTAGTCTGTGTTATAAGGACCAGGGAACCCAAGAGGAGTGGAGAATTTTGGCTCTGAAAAGAGTGGAACTAGGCAGACACTTTGTTATCTGCCTCTTTCCACATGGTCACATGGTCTTTTAGTCTTACTTTTCCTGAATGTCTGATTTCTTTGTACCTTTACCCATCAGCCTCTGTTTCCATAAGGAATAAGATGGCCATTCTGCATTTCCTGAATTCCCAGTTTCTCAGTTCAAGGTAGTCTCCACAGATTGTCTAGCATCTCTTTTCTCATTTCCAAATATACAGATAAAATCTAACCTTCCCAGCTTGGGTTTAGTTTCTATCAGTGTAATCCAGCCATGGTCAGAAGAAGAAAAAAAAAAAAAGTATCAGGATGCTTTTAGCTCCAAGCAATAAAACATAACACTAAAAGTGATATAAATAATGGTAATATTTATAATCTCACTTAATAAAGATGCTAGAGGGAGCTAATTTCAGGGTTGGTTTCCATGAGCTAAAGTGCTGAGCTAAAGTGCTGAGCTAAAGTGCGTCACATTGTCATAGAATACAATCTAAAAGTAGTCATGAAAGGCTTGTGGTATCTCTCTCGAAAAAATTTTTCAGACGCTCCTTCCTAGCAGAATTCCTTGTGGTATCATTGACCAGGATTGCATTTATATGTTCAGGCCTTAATTGGAAAAATGGGCTGGGAAAGTGGTGTCTGGCATTTTCAGCCATTATAGTGGAAGGCAGTCTCCATCAGCAAGGTACTGATGAGCAGTTGCTGTTGGTTTGGCAGATCATAGTATACACAGGCCCCTGAGACATAAATGTTGTTTACAGATGTGGCTGGAGGGAAGGTGGAGGTGGGCAGAATTCTCAGAGAATGGTAGATGTGGCTTGGGCAGATCTCTCAATAGGGGATCTCTACAGAATTTAGCATATGTGGATTGAAGGGATAAACTGAAAAATGTGTGTCTGCTTACTGTGATAGTCAAACCTTGATGAGGCTTGCTTTCTTTATATGGTCATCCATGATTTCTGAATCAATACTTGTTTAGGAAACAAAAACTAAAAAGAAATGGGATAAGAAACAGAAAGAATCAAGGCTGATGAAGTTTTAAACAGCCCCACACACTACAATCAGGGAGGGAAAAAAAAAATACAGGCACTGTAGAAGGAAGGACACAGGAGAAAGAAAAAAAACGGTGGAGAGAGAGAGCACGACAACCGAGTCATGGTGAGAAGAAAACCAGAAAACCTTAGGGAAAATAATACACAGTGGGAAGCTTCTAGAGCTGGTTGGTTCAGAGTAGTAAAACTTCTTAAATCAATTCAGGGTGAACCAAGAAACTAGCTAGAAGACAGGAAGGAAAAGGTGCTGGGAAAAGATAGCTGAGATTAATGAGGACAGGCTGTGCCAGGCTCCTGCAGGCGCGGGCCGGTGACATGACAGCACAGGGCTGAGAAGCTCCCCTCTCTTTTGAGGTCAGTTATTTATTTATTTTGTAACGGAACCTAACAAATTCTAAAACCAGATAAATCCAATTACCCGTGTTTTGCCTTCAGGGAGTGCGAAAGATTAATGGTGGTATTTTGGCAGTAGCACAAAAAGAAATAGGTGGTAAAGAGGGCTCATAAAAGGACTCTATCCCGGGAAGGCCCAGGAAGCTGGCTGAGGAGCTCTGGCCCTGGGCGCGGCTGTCTGTCTGCACTCAGGACTCTGACTGCACACTCACTTTGGAGTGGGCCTAGAGAGACTTTCCTCCTCCTCCTCCAGTCCTGTGATCTCAGAGAGCTCAGCAAAGTACAGCATACTTCTTAGGTGATGCTCTTTTTGTCTGTCTCCTACAAACAACAACTTCGATTCTTTATGTTTTAGAATTAACAAAGCATTTCCCCAGGAGTTACCTTCATTAATCTTCACAAAACTCCTGGGGGAGTGGTTTGACAGTTACTATTTTCTTCAGTTTACAGATAAAGAGCCTGAGTGAGAGGTGGGTTCTAGAGCCTATTTCTCCTGATACTGTGCTTATATGCTTTCCTCTGCTGCTAGCAGGATAACCATTTTGGAAACATTATCTTAGAAACAATAATACATCTGGTTCAGCTTGCTACAAACCTCCTAGGGGCCTGGTTGCCATTGATGTATTGGTATAATGAAACCTGCATGCAGGGGCAGGTAGGGCAGTGATCAGACTGCTCTCATTTTGTCTTGGTAAGTTTCATTGTATGAGACTCTCAATGTATTTTGGCTTAAGAAATGCTTATTCTCAAATACCTTGCTTGACATTCACACATTCAGCTTTTAAAAAAAATGTAATTATTTTTATTGAGATATAATTCACATACCATAAAATTCACCCTTTAAAAGTATACAATTCAGTCGTTTTCAGTATATTTGCAAAGCTGTGCGACCATCACCACCGTCTAATTTGAGAACATTTCATCCCCCACAAAGAAACCTCGTGTCGATTAGCAGTCACTCCCCATTTCTGCCTTGCCCCTGGCAACCACCAATCTCTATTCTGCCTCAATGAATTTGCCCATTCTGGACATTTCATGTACATGGATTTGTACAATACATATGCTGTGCTTTTAACTTCTTTTTTACTTAACCATTCTTTCACTCACTTATTCCCTCTCTCATCTATTCCACAAACACTTTTCGACCTCCTATCGTGGTTCAAGCATTTTGTTAGTTGCTGTGGGTGATGAATAAGCATAAGCTCCACCTTTTAAAATCTCACAATATTGAGGTACTGGAAGATAGAAGCAATCAGTTCAACACGTTAAAGTAAGTCTCCATGTCTTTTGTTAAGGTGCATTTGTGCTGTCAGGCTCTATGTGATTCTGTCGATTCTGTCTGAGCAGTGTCTTCTTGCCTAGGACCAGCCCTTACATTGGAGAGACTTAGGGTGTTGTAGCATATTGCACTGGGGCTCTGCACTGTTTCATAATTATAGCCCATCTCTGACATTGTTCACTATCTCCTGAGAAGCAGGCTGTACATAGCACTCTATTCTTACCTCTTGTCTCACACATTCTCAAACTTTAACCAGTATTGGAATCATCCAGAGGGTTTGTTAGAACAGATTTCTGGGCTTTAACCCAGAGTTTCTGATTCAGGAGGGCTGAGGAGAGGAATTTCTTACAAGTTTCCTGGTGACACTGGTGCTACTTGTCCTAGGACCGTACTTTGAGAACCAATGTCTTTGAATATGTTCTTTTTTTGTTAGTCTCTGTCCTGGTCGCCTGCCTGGTAAATCAATCTTTCCAAAGCTGAGGCACTTCTTTTCTCTTGCTAGTCTCTTATTAAAGACCCAAGCCTTGCAAGGCTTAAGGCCCAGATTACTACCTTTCTGCTCACAGTCTCTGACATTGCCTATTTCTGGATTTGATGGTTTTCTCTGATGCCAACTACATTGACTCTGATGTACTGAAAATCATCACCTTTCATGTATATCAAGTTCTATTTATTGTATATCTTACCATAATCCACAGTTAGTTCTTAGGACTAATCCAGCCTGATTTTTTTACCCCTGCAGTTAACTGAAAGATATATAAAAATATCCCAAAACAAGACACCAGTCAATTTCAGATGTCATTGTCATAATTTCCTCCTTCAAATTTTTCTGTTTAATAAGATTGACAAAAATTACATTTTTAAATCTGTAACACTATATGTTGGCAAGTTTAAGTTGAGAAGGCAAATGTTCAATAAATATTTCTTTAGCCTTTGTGATTTAAATGTTCTCATATGAATCCACTTCTAACATTGGTGGTGATTGCAGAGTCATAATAAAGAATGTCTAGGGTCTCAGGAATTTAAGAAAGACCAAAAACTTTAGCTAAAGATGTCAAAAACCAGGATTTGATAATTAGAGTGTTGCAAAGTAGATTAACTGACCTAAAAAGAAATTTAAAAAAAATCCCTGACTTTGATATACTCATTTTTACTTTTATAAAGTAGTGTTTTCAGACACCAAAGTGTATACACTGTATGAATCCAACTTTATGAAACTCAAAAACAGGCATAACAAACCAATGATGGCAGAAGTCAGTATAGTTCCTTCAGGTGGTGGTAAAAGGAGTTTTGAGGGTTAATACTTAAAAACTGGCATGAGGAAAACTTTTAGCATAGCAGGGATGCTCTATATTTTGATCTGTGTTGTTACACAAGTGAATGTGTTAAAAATCATTGAGCTGTACTCTTAAGATCAGTGCCCTTTATACACTTTACTTTTTAGATGTTTACCTCAATAAACAGAATACTTTTTAAAAAGTGATGCAAACCATTTTAAAAAGTGATTGTTAAAAATAACATTATAAGAAAGGTAAAATAAGTTTTTATTTACTTAAATTAGCGAATTAAAAATTATATTGTAATCTTTTACTTTGCTTGATTATTTTCAAGACCAGTGGCATAAAACTAACCCTCATAAGACAGGAAAACATATTGAAACAGCAACAACAGAAACGTCCATGCCTCACAGGGATGGGCATGGAGGCAGAAGAGCTTCTCCCAGAAATCATGGTGTACCACAGATTGAAGGCTTGTTTTATATACAAAGAACCAGTGGATTTACAGTCTCCTTTGTTTCACTCCAGAGTAAAGGTGCAGGAGTTTGGAGTAATCTGAGTAGGCCCTTGGACTATGTTAACCATTGCCGCCACCACCACCACCACTACAAAAAAACCTTGCCCAAAGTGGAAGAGATTGCTGAGTGCACCCATTGTTCTACTGCAATGAAGAAATTAAACCAATCCCAGAGCCGAGTAGTAAGGTCTTCATTCAGACTCCAGGGAAGGAATATGGCTAACCTAGTCCCAGGTACCATGGCAACCTAAAACAAAAACACAGCTTCTAGACTTAGAGTTTTTTTAGAGGAAACCAGGTACCTCAGAACAATGTTTTATGATTTTCTTTCCCAAATTCCCAGGAAGTATCACCTTACTCTACACTCCCTCAACTGTTAGGCCAGTGCTCTCTCAGTCCAGGGTGTCATTCAGGATTCCAAAAGACTCTGCTTTATAGAATGAGTAAGAAGAGCCAAGTCAGTCTCAACAGGGAAACATGCTAACTACCCTATATTTAGCCAAGAGCATATATGCCTGATGCCCAACCTTAAACTTTAATCGATAGATATTAACAGAGAGAACAATAACTGCCTTATTAAATCAGCAGTGATAAAAATAAGCTTTAGCTGCTATTGAATGCTAATTGTCAGTTGATGACTCTACACAGTTTCTGAGAGTGAGCAGGCACATTTAGGGTATAATATAGCGTTTCCAGTACATGCTGTGATGTTAAATCCTCGTTATGGTGTCTTAATAATCAATTGGACTTCAGCATAAGATATTTGTCCAATTAACTTCACATCGATGCTCAGGAGTCAGCCTGGCTAACTAAAGATGATGGATTAGTTATGGTAGCTTGGAGTTGATTACTGGGGGGGAGGGGTACATTCTCTATGCACTGGGGGGCTAATCTCCAGGGTCCAGGGTCAGCAAAAAACCTTGGGTTGTGATGTGGAGCTCACATTACATTTTACAATGTGAATGAGAAGAACAATGCTCCTTAGTTACAGTTAGATTTCCCACTTACTGGAAGGATGTAGTCGCTGTCTGCCTTGCAAGCCACTTTACCCCACCCAGTACAACAAGTTCTCTACATTAAAGGTAGAGGCAGGTGCAGAGGAACCTCGATCTTCCCTTTCTCTACTCAAATGCCCTCTACACAGTCTGGGACAGTCTTTCATGACATTCTTACTTAGCCTATTTCCTCTTCTCCTCTACCAATTCATACCTCTTCATTCTATTCTTTTCTTTCAGCTTCTAAGCCCAGAGTATACTACTTACTTTGAACACATTTTCGTAGTCTTGTGGTGCATCCTTTTTCTGCTTTTTTTGGAGGGTTTATTGTCTTGGATACTTAGATTGCGTGTTCAAGTTTAGGAAATGTGAATTTTATTTACCTTCTTCTGTCTCGACAACCATACAGAGGAATTCAGTGACCGAAATCCAGAGTGCTAGTGCATAAACAGCAGACGCATAACTACATGACTCTGGTTGTGATGTTTCACATTGGCATGGCTTGGCTAAGCCATGGGAACCTAAAGTCCTGGAGAAAAGAGGCTTTGGAGGGTTTGTGGGCACAAATCCCTGATAAGAGGCTGTTTCTCTTGGTAGTGATGACATTGTAAAGGTGATTTTTAATTACCTATTCATAGTGTCCTTTTTCAAAGGAGTGTAAGGATCTTATAAGGATATGACAATTATCATAAATTAAATGTTGGTAAGACTATATCTCATACTACAATAAAAAATAAATGGCAGATGGATCAGAGAGCTGAGCATTAATAAAAAGATAAAAGTTCTGACAGCATCAGAGAAATAAAGAATTTTACTCGTACATGTATACATATTCTTGAGAGTGGGGAGACATTTTGTAATAGACCAGGAAACCCAAAAGCAATAAAAGAAAAGACGTATATTGATAAACTGTTCTCATTAAATACAAAAGATCTAAACATAAAAAGGTTACAAGACAAGTGGTAGACTGGGAAAAAAAGATTAGCAATATTTATAACATTAATAGCTGGATTACATAAAGAACAACCACAAATCACCAACAAAACAGATAAATAGCACAGCAGAAAATAATGATGTGAATCAGCATCTCCTTGAAATAAAATAGTGCATATATATGTGAAAAGATTCTGAACCTCATGAGTAATCAGGGAAATGCAAATTAAAATACAAAATACAAAATCTTAACCCAAAACTAATAAAAATAGTAGTTTGTATCAGTGAAGATTCAAGGAAAAGGTAATTTTTCAACACTATTGGTGAGAAAATAAGTGTGAATCTTTTGGAAAAGGCCATCGGTGATATCAATAACAATTAGAAATTTAAATACAAATTGACTTCCACTCCCAGCCTCTGGAGGAGGCATTTAGAAAAATCTTCCAGAGGTACTCCTGATGATTCGGCCCTATGCAGCATGGTGGCTGGGTAAAAATATAGACACAAACTTAACAACCAAATAGCTTGAAGTTTTGCCAATATTTCTATGATGTGCCTCATAGATGTTACAAAGAATGAGGTTATTGAAGCACATACGGACATCAGAAATGTGTGTGTCTTACTGGGAGGTAAAAAAGCAAATTATATAATAATTCATGTAACTATTATAAAACAGATACACGTGTATACACATTTACTATGTAATATTTGCAAATGGGTAGATGCAGGACCTCTATGGAAATGAATAATGACAAAGTGGTAAGAGAAAGGCAGGTCCACGTGTTTTGTGTGCTTCTTTATTATATAGATCTCTTAGATGTATTGAATTGATGTCATTTAAAAATGTTTTTTAGAAAGAAAGGCAATATAAAAAGAAATTTAGAACAAAGCTGATGCAAAGGACCACGTGGTCGTCAGAACCCAGAGGGTGATGCGACCAGTTATATCATCCACAGTGTCTGTCTCATAAAGATAAATCAGTAGCTGGGGAGAAACATAACTATTTCTCAAGCTAAAACTGTAGCAAAGCTTCTCTGAGAGTCACACAGACCTTGTGACATGTAATAATGTATAGTCTCTATTGCTCCCATGGTTAGCCAGCCCCTCGGGGGATTGTTGTCACGCTTCCAAAAAGATCCCCACCCCCTTTTCCCACTCTGTTCATGACTCAGTGGCTGCTCTGGGTTTGCACAGGAATCAGCTAAACCACACTCAGTTGGATGTCCTGGTCTCAAAGGAGCTTGAGTGAGGTAAAACCTGGCGGGCAGCATCCCTGTGACTGAGAACCGGTCAGGATCCTGCCTTCTGAGACAGCAGCTCACCCCTCTGCAGGGCCTTTGGTTTCTCAGCCTGCTCTCAAATTCAAAGGACAAAGGGATAAAGACATTGAGGCCATAGTGGTAACTAAGTTCAATTTCAGTTCATCCACACACAAAAGGAAGAAATTGTATAGCATTGAGTAAATTTAAACAATTACATGAATATTATGCTAGAACAGAAAACTTATGGTCACAGTGAATTAATCATATTGCATAGTAAAATAAACAACTACATTATTTTTTTTTTCAGAAAAGTTACAAAACTAATGAGGATGTGTAATCAAACATACACACTTAGCCCCGTTGCAGTGTTACCAAGTTCAGAATTAATAAAACAATGTTTTCTTAAAACTGGGAGGACACTAGCATTGTGGAAGTATTGAGGATTCCTATTGTGGATCTGGGGCAGGGATCGAGGGTGCCAACACATTTCCAAGGGTCATCCCTCTCTCTTGCTTGCAGCAGAGGCAACTGGGAACTTGCTTTGTGAGAGCAATGAGATGAATTATATGGCCTCTGGCTCTTTGAGACAATCAAGTTGTCCTTCACAGTCCAAGTGGATGTAATTAACTGCACTGATAGGATGTTATGCCCATAGCAATGCAGAAAACAGCGGAAAATGAGTCAAAAGGATACCTAGTGAAATGTAGAAGAGGGAGGGTGGAAGTAGGGGGAAGAGGGGGGAGATAGTTAAGCGAGCCAGGCAACTCACTCTTTCTCGTTTAGCTTAGAGAATGACTTGGGTCTCATGGTTTTCTAAAGCAGTTATGGAGTTTTACTACCTTCAAAAAGGAAAAAGGAAGAAGGTGCACACCCTTTGGTCTTCCGAGTTGTCAAGGAAACATCGTCAAATAAGGGATTTCTCTAGAAGCCAGGATTTTGGGGATTCTTGTTCCAGTGATGACGTCCGTTCAGAGTGAGGAAATAAAATCTTCCGTTAGCATATTTCCCAGGTAGTAGCTAGAGCCTCCAGATAAGCACCTGCAGACACCACTGAAGAAATCCAGAAAAGAACCAGCTCAAACCAGTTATGGCAGCCCTTATGAAATTAAGGCGACCAAGATCTCATTATAATAGTAAAATCCTAACCTGCCTCTGGGAGGAGTTTGAATGACATTTTCTGAACATGCAACACATGAAGAGGCATGCCCTGCTACCGCTCCTGCGTAAACCCGACACACTCTCTTACGTGCTATGACAAAAATTTTTATCATGGATATGTATTCGTTTGATAGGGTAAAAGCACAGAGGTTCCTCCATTCGGGAAGCCGTAGCTTTTCAAATCATTCCCCCTGGGCTCCCTATTTGCTGCAAATAAATCCCGCTTTATGAGATAACTATTCTTGCTGCGTCATCTGGGTTTTTGCTAAGAAGCAAACTCAAGTTCAATTCAGTAACACCAGGACCATCTACAGTCAGCCGTGCAGCCTTAGGCAGCCCACATCACCACTCTGAGCCTGAAAATCTTCCTTGTAAAATACGGGGAATTCCATAATTTCACCTTATTTTTGTCCCTATGGGTTTCTGGTTCTTCACAGTACTAATTCACAGAGACAGACAGAAAAGGGGAATGTGAAGTGAATCAAATTACTTTCAATGACATAACTTAGTCATTTTGTTTCCTGATGAACCATAATCAGAAATGATATTTGTAAGCAAAGTGTACCAGTGTTTACTAAGGGATCATAATTTTAAGTAATTAAATACTAGTTAATTGATTTCCTGAATAATAAATTTACTTTCTCGTAATTGTCCTCCATTAATGGATGCACTCTTATAAGTGTTTTTACTATAATAAGTCATTAAGATTTCCTGAATAATTTCTCTCTAAGTCATTGATTTTAAGTTACTTTTGCTAACACAAATGCATAAAATCTCATAATGTTGCCATGTATCAGTTTCAATCAATGTAGTTGTGACAACTTGTAACTTGTTTATGGTTCACTTTTAAATAATAAAGAAGGTATAGAAAAAAAGATTATGGTAATAAGTAAAATATTTTCCAAGTTACATATAACATTTTCCAAATTGTATCTTTAGGCAACTCTAACTGCAACAATACCTCTTCTAAATGATTATTCTGAAGATCAGTTAAGATTATAAATATGAGAGCATCAAATATAAGTCTCTGACATATACTTAACATATGGTAAAAAATTGTTTGCTATTTGTTCATTCATTCCAGAAGACCCAAGGAAGCTGTGGCACGGATATTATTCTATTGGAAGTCACTGAAAGGTTTTATGCAAAGTCATGTAACATATCATTCTGGCAGCAGTAGATGGAAGATGGAGTAGTGTGGGCTGAGCTGAGAGTCAAAAACAAAAGCAAACATCCCCAGTTAGGATGTTATTCCAAAAAGTTAATGCAATAGATAATGACAATCTTGATAAACTCATTGGTGTGCATAAGTAAAAGATAATTGTTTTGAAAACAATCCTAGGGATTGATTCACCATGCCTGGGAATCAGATTGGATCTACCACTAGAGAGAAGCCAGTTCATTTTGTGGCCAGCAACTGGTCTGATACTGGTTCTGATACTTAACTACATAGATATCCATAATACAATTCAGCAGAACCTCTTCTCCTCTTGATTTTGCTTCTCTCCACCTGCCTCACCATTCCCAGAAATTGCTTCCTATAGTTCAGATTTAGAAATGATATATACAATGGAAGTTATTAAAATAAATGAATAGGGATGAAGGGAGAGTGAGGAGGCAAGATTGAAAAAGAAAGGGAGGGAGGTTATGGAGACAAGCATCCTTCATAAGATTACGATGAAGACATATTGGCTTCGCTTAATTTTGGATGATTCAAACATAATATTTAAAGAGTGATGGAATAGGTAATTTTTTTTCTTGGCAGAGTCTGAAAATACTAATCCTGTCAACCCATTGCGTTTGAGAAAACATTTAAAAATCGATTTAGTGTTTTTTTTTTAAATTATAAGTATGTTAATTATTAATTTCCAAAGATTCATTTAACTTGTTCTTTGTAATTCTTTGTAAATTACATTTTTTTTTTATAATAATGACATTGATGATGGTATTGATGATGAAGTTAATTGCTAATTGTGCTTCTCTGATCTCATAACCAGGAGGTGGAAATGAGTTCATCGCATCACATCAAAACTATCTTGCTCACCTACTGAGTTCATAGCTTACTATATTATATTAATATTTTTCTTATATTTTACCATTGTAACTTCCATTATAATGAAAGATAAGTCAGAATTTTAATATTACGGCCCTTTAGTCTTACCTGTTTATTTGTCTTTTTTTTTTATTAGAGTTTTGGGGGACTTTGTTTCTTCTATCTAGGGAAAAGATCTCATGTTATCCCATGACATCATAAGGAATGATGAAGATTCCAAATGTTCTAATGGTCTTCAGAGCCTAATACGCAGTATCTAACTGGTGTGTCTCAATTTGTTCCAATTGTTCAAGCTGACTAAATGCTATCTCCTCCATTTGCTCTGTCCTGAAGAGAAACAGAGGAAGATACACCAGATACCTCCAGCTCTGTACATTCTAAAAGTTAAGATCTTTTATAATGAAACAGAAGACTATTTACCTTCTTAACAAGCATAGAAACAATTAAAATACATTATGGTTAAATAAACAGAGAAAACTGCTAACTTTATTATTTTTAGACACTAAATGGAGAAAGGGGAAGACATTCTGCAAACAGTCTTTGAGTCATGTCTCTGCCTTTTGGACGGCCTTGTGCTTAAAGCAGCTATGGAGTGCGAAGAAAGAAAGGAAGGGTTCCACTGTCATGCATATAATGCCAAGGATCCTGATACAATGTTGTGTGGCTGGAGAGTCACGTGATCTGGTGTCTTTGCTGTTAGGTGATGCTCACTACTCTCTGAGATTGACTTTGCATACAGAAGTCAATGTTCTCACTCTTAGAATAGTTATCAAAACTCAAAGGAAAACTCCTTGGGATATCTTGATGAATGTGTGAAAAGTTAGGACATTTTGCCAACTGCGGTTTGATTAGGAGGTTAAAAGATGGTTAAAAGATTTTAACTTCCTTCTATTGCATCCCTTCTTGTACCATGTAATGATTATTTGTGGGGTCATTCTGCTTCACAGTATCGATACCTCGTCTCCTGGTTACTTGGCAGCTCAAGAGACTGGGACACATATTTGTTGCTCAAATGACTGATTTCTAGCTGTTGAGGTAGTCAAAATCCCCTTGTAATTTTTCACCAAGCTTGATCCTGCTCACTGTCAATGGCGATGGTTGAGAATGAGGGGAGAAGTGAAGGTACTGTTTACATGTAGACTTCTGTAAGAAGTGATAGAGTAGTATTAGGGAGAAATGTGGAATTTCTGAAGTCAAAGGTGTGAGTTCCTGTTGAAGCTTTAATATCTAGATGTATAATCTTGGATCGTTGGTTAACATTATTGGTTTTAATCTCCACATCCTTAAAATAAGGGGTTTGCTCTAGATGATCTTTACCATTCTTTTCACCTTTACCTTCCAACATTCTTCCATTTTCCTCCAATTTAGTCTGGGTCATTGTCTGTTTACTGCCATTATCCAGCTACTGGCATGCAGCTACAATAGTCTTGAAAGTATATATGATAGATCTTGAAGGTAGATGAAGATATGATAGAATATATAATATAACAGCAATGAACTGCAAATATAAAGATTTTGGTTCCCCATTAAGCTCCATCATAGTGAAAATGAGCTTTATCTTCTCTGCGTATGCATATGTTTATATTTAAAGCTGTCACAATAATAATACCCAATTCCTATGTCACAGAAATACTAGCCAGAGGAAATCATATGATGAGGTAATTTCTCACTCACATAGTAATTAGTCCCTTATAGACATGCTTGAGGAATAGTGATGGAAGAATTTTGGTAAAAAGGAAGATGATGGTACCATCCCCAGCACACAATGTGTGCTCAGGCCTACCCAGTGTTTATAGTCTCTCAACATGAAAATTTTGGAATTTCCAAGTTTTATTCTGTAATATCCCTGCATTCCACTCTGCCTCTAGCAGTATGAAATTCACAGACTCTCGGCTGTGTAATTAACTTCACATCTGAAGAGTCACTGCTCTGCAGAGCTGCAGGTTCCTGCCATTGCTTCAGGCTGCTCAGGGGCCAGGCCTGCCCACATGGGGGCATAATGTCCAGGGAATCTGTGCCAAGGCCTCTACTGCCCCCTTGGACCACTGCCAGGCCCAATGCTCACAGACTGCATTTGAGAATGTGGCTGAGACTTACCTTTGTCCTGTGGCTGCTTTAATTGCAGTGAAAAGAGCTTATTGAAAGCAGTGCTGGGAGGAGGAGGGCCTTCTCTACCAGGATTTCACATGCAAAAGTGATTACTATTTTCAGTAGCAACTCCCTCGATAGAAATCTCTTTCTCCTTTGCTCACTCCCTGTCTGCTGAATAAAAATTCTCCACACAGTGATGGTTAAAAACATCAATTAACTCTAAAACAATTATTATTTTTTGAAATGCCATTTTATAAATGTAATAACACGACACAATAATCCAGGGTTATTTAACAGAGCATTTACCCTGAAAACAGTCATTACTCTTTAAATGCAGTAGACTCTAGAAGCCTCTTAACATTAAATGGCAAGTGAGGCAGAAGCAATATTGTCAGAAATGCCACATCAGCCGCATATATTAACGAGAGAAGGCTGGCAATTGCCCTGCCCACTAGCTGCCATTTTCTTGGCATTTCTTGGGCCCAAAGCTTTCCTGCTCCCAGTGACAGTGGTCAACACTGATGTGACAGGCTGACAGTTGAAAGAAATACCCTGTAAAGCATTTCCCTTGTGTGGTCACCGTGCACTCTTCCACACAGGATTGAAATCTGACTTAGTGGTCAGTAAGAAGGGCTTCTTACAAATTCTGTAAAACAAACTGCAGATGGCAACAATGGAGGGGTTGGTGATCTTATCATTTAATGTCTCATTGGGTTCTGTATCCTATATGCCACCTTCTCCCAGCAACTTTTGAAACATAGGGTACAGAGGCTTTCCTGTCCTAACACATTTCTTTCATAAGAAATGTCTCCTCCTAGGTTTTTAACTAATCCTGAACTTCATTTCTATTTTTAGACCTAAAAAAACACATAAAAGTGTTTTGACCTACATGAAATTTCTATCACACTCAACACAAGGTCTAGGGTTACATCTGGAATCATTAACAGTCTATTAGACTGTCTGTTTTATAAAAGCATACGTGTGTGAGATGTAGAAAGCCTTGCCCTTCAGCATAAACCTTCCTGCCTGTGACTGTTCACACTAGGTAGCAGGGACAGACTCCAGAGGGTCACAGGTAAAGGTGTTCCTTGCCTGCAACTTGGCCATGTGTGGCTGTGGATGTCCTGCACTGACATTTCTGTCTCTGAGGAGTCTTTGTCTTTTTGAAGAAAAGAGATTAAGCAGTGACACCAGAGCGATATTCTAACTGGGGTTGACAGGGCTTGGGAAACCTGTGATTCATATGGCAGGGAGCTTGTATGGTTTGGATTCCTCCAGCTGGCTCCAACAGTGGGCTTTGGACATCAAGTCTTTCATGTTCTGAGGCTGATTATTCTTAACTGTGATCCCCAAACGCAATGTCCAGAAAGTCTCTGGGTGGATTCTGGTCTAAGAGACTCCTCTGTCTTCATTTAGTACATTTAGTAGTACACTTGAAAAATGCAATTTGGTTGTATATAAATAGATTAGTTAAATCTTTCAAAACAAGTAGCATCTTGTTTCTGTGTTTATAGTGAAGGAAACAAACTGGCTGGTGAGAATTGGTGGGACTGCGGTCACACAAGGAAGAGTGAGCACACTTTGTCTTTTGAGACAACTTAGGCTACATAAACTGAACAAGCACAAAAGCTCTTATTGAGAAGTTTAGAAGGCTGACAGGAAAATCTTGCAAAAGGGCTTATGAGCGTAGACTTTTAGTGGAATCTTAGGAACAAAATAAATGAACAAACAAGATGAAAACAGACTCATAGATATGGAGAACAGACTGGTGATTGCCAGATAGGAGGGGAGGTTGGGGGGCTGGTTGAAAAAGGTGAAGGAATTAAGAAGCATAAATTGGTAGTTACAAAATATTCATGGGGATGTAAAGTACAGCCTGGGGAATATAGTTCACAATGTTATGGTGACTATGTAGAGTGCCAGATGGGTACTAGATTGATTGGGGGATCATTTTATAAATTATACAGAAATCTAACCACTATGCTATATACCTAAAACTAATATAGAATGATATCGAATGTCAACTCTAATTGAAGAATAAAAATAAAAAAAAAAAAACATAGACTTTTAGGGCAAGAACAAAACTTAAGAGTTCATAAACACTAAGTTGTTTTTTTGTTGTCGTTTGTTTAAATAATGTAGTTAAATAATTAATTAGAGGCAAGGGAAACCCAAATATAGGGCCTGTGGCTTTCAGATTGTGTGTGTGTGTGTGTGTGTGTGTGTGTGTGTATGAGATTTTATTTTTCTTGATTTCTTTCATTTTAATTTCTAGTAACATCATGACCCTAACGTCAATCTCCTTGTTACTAGGCAGGCTACACTTGATAGACAGGTCACCATTCTCTTTTTACGAGTCCTCTTGCTTTCACTCTTCTGGTTGTTCTTTTTGTCTCCTAGAAGTGTATACCACTGTTGATTATGGTAATCAGCAGCTCCTTTTTGGAAAGAGCTAATACTGGTACCAGGCTTCTGACCACAAAAGATTTCAAGAGACAAGCATAAAGTTTCCTATCAAATAGCTTCTAGGAGCGCTATATTTTTGAAACTCATTTATTCAAACTTTTTTTCACTGGTTCATTGATTCATTCACTATCTTTTAACTGTGTACCATGAGTCAGCAGATATGCTAGATATGGGACAACTAAGGCAGATGAAACAAGGCATCTGTCTACACACACGGATGTCACAGTTTAATGGGGAGGATTCACATAAACTGCTAACTAGACTGCGGCATGCTGCTGGTATAACAGAGAAATGTGCAAAGAGCAACTGGAAATGTGGATGAGCAAGTGGTTAATTCCACCAGAGTTGGGGCAAAGTCAAAGGAATATGTCATTTGAGGAGGTCACATAGATGAAATCACATTTACAAGAAGTTGAATTTCTTGAAGAAGGCCAAGAACAAAGTAGAAAGAAAAGCATTCCAAGGGAAGGTAATGGCATAAGGAAATGAATACAGGATGAAAAACCCATGGAATGACAAGAGGATAAAAAATAGCTTTTACTGGTTATAGAGAGTAATAGAGGATAGGACTGAAAAAAAAACATGTAGGAATCATATTGCAAAAGAACTGTGTGCTCTTCTTGGGAGTCAGTGACATGAGTAGGTAACAATCTTTGACGTAAAGATGGATGGCAATTTGTAAGATATATTAGAAGGTTATGAGATGATAAGCAGAAAAATCTTGTTAGTGGGAGACTATTGCAGTATTTTGGGTAGATTTTGATGGTTAGGATAGAGAATGACCATCAACTCGAAGAAGCAGACTTACTAGAGTTGTCACATTTGGCTTTAGTCCCCGCTATTCTCTATCGCATTACAACTAGTCAACTCACTTTAGCTGCTAACTGTAGGTATTTGAGTTTCAACAGAGATTTTAGTGGGGATGCAGAGGAAAGTAATCTTTGTCAGCCAAAAGAGAGGTATTTATAAAGGAGGCAGCACATTACTTTCTGGAAAGATCTACTTCTATTTTAGCCTTCTCTTAAGTTTCCCAACCCTGTAACAAGACCACTGCCCTTCTTCTCTCTCCTGTGAACTCATTGACCTTTCTGATGGCAATAGGAGAATAGTGCTTACACCTCAAGGGTGTGGATTAACTTGCTGCTTCTTATGAAGCAATTCTAAATGGTAAATGAGCCTAATGGAATAATATTTCTTTCTCCTGGTACTGTTCTACCACCAGGCAAAGAATTAACATCACCCAAAAGACTTGACTCCACCAGCACTGAGACTCCCCAGAAAGACAGGCACAGAGGCGAGCTTTTGTAGCAAACACTTTAGGGGCTGTACTTGGGGGAACAAAGCCCCTTAGGGTTGGCTGTTCACAGAGCCCTGAAGATAAAACAAAATAGCTTTATTTAAAGATTTATTTAAGATGTTTTAAAAATTGAGTAGAACATACATTTTTAATACTGATTGATATTATTGTAAAGCATTCTAATGAGAATCTGCCCCACGGGTCCTTGCTGACTACACAGACAGAATATTCCTTTTCATTCCTACCATGAGTCATATTTTAGCCCTGGACTAATACATTGATGAAAGGTGCCCCTGTTCTGGTAGGGCAGAGGGAAAGAGAATGTAGAAAGGCAGCAGGGAGAAGAAACAAGAAGAGAACTGTGGTGTATAAAAGTCACGTTTTAGGCTGCATTTCAAGAAACCTTTCCAAAATGCAGAGGCTTCATGCTTGCATTCTGAAATGTTCCTTAAAGTTTAGAAAATGTGTACATTTGAGAAGTTGTTAAAGGCTATGAATGCTAAGATATGCATCATTAATCAAATTACGGTTCCCATTTATTGAGCATTGGCTATGAACCAGGCAATGACTCCCTGCTTTTACATACATTAGTTCGTTTAATTCTCAAAACAACCACAATATTATTCTCATTATACAGATATAAAAAACAAGGCTTAGAAACATTTGATAGCTTATCCAAGCCTTATGTTGCAAGAAAGTCTGAAGCTAGGATTTATAAAAAGTCATTTTGAACCAAGGTACCAATTTAAAAACAAATAAACAAATAAAAAAACCCCTCTAGATTATCTTGCCTCTATTGAAGTCCTCCTAAAGCAAAGTCGATTCCTTAATTTTTTATCGAGAGGTCAATATGTCCCATTAATCCTCAACCTTCTATCCTTGGAAATTGTATACATAGTGTGGTTAAACTCTGGGCTCTGGAATTAGAACTACTTTCCTAGCCCAGCCCTGTCTTCAGATTTCTGAGATACGAGAGTTCTATAACGTTCCAGACACCACAGCTCAGTAATGCACACCTAAGAAGCAGCTGAAGTTCTAGAGAGAAAGGAGCCCCGCTTTATAAAGTATATTTTCTGTTTCTGAATGCACTTGGAACTCTGCCAGTTCCTCAAAAAGTTTCGTCTTACTGTTGAACATTTTGGCAAACTCAGTCTCAAGTTTTAGGTCCAGAGAAAAATCTCCATGCAAACAAATTTGCCACCTCTGAAGGAACTTCATTATACAAGTTTCCCACACACATTCTAATTACCACCACTCAGACTGCCCAGGGGAGCAGCCTGCTAACTAGGTCAGGATCCGAGGAGTGCCGCCAGCTGTGTGCGGGCAGCAGCCTCCTGGGTGTCTCTTGCTTCTAAGTGCATGGCCTTCTGTAGGCTTTTGCGGTTTTCTTGCTTTGGATTTATAGAACCATTACCCTGGAATCCAAACAAAACACCTAGTTTTAATAGCTTAGTCAGTAGGTGGTTCACCAACAATTTCAAAAACTGGAAGCAATAGTAAGTTCCCAGAGGAGTAGCAGTTGTTTGTTTGGAAATAATTCTCCAAATTGCATTTATTTCACAGCAGTCCGAGGTCACAAATTCAAGAGCAATGAGAATTCTATTCAATTAGACACCTCGATCAAAAGAGATCTGTCAAGATGACATTCCATCTAAAGAATCAATTGGTATGGAGAAATAATTTAGCTGCTGCTGCTGTTATTTAGGTTTATTATTATTGTTATTTTGCAATTTGTTGAGGGTAAGGAAGCTGGCCGTGATGAGTGCTCAGCAGTTCAAGACATTTGTCACTCTATCAGAAAGAAATGCATCCTCTTCTGTATGGTCTTTGTGCTGCATTAATGGCCAAATGGGTGAAAAGTGTTTTCTGAATGGGTACATAGATAACTGCTGAGCTCCGAAAGGGATGTCCAAGATTTTTTTCAAGCTATGTGTGAGCCATCTCTTCCCCTCTCTTCTCGTGCTCCACACTGTAAAGGAGGACCAATCTGTGTTTGCTAGCCCAAGGCCAAACTGGCAATCACCAGTCAATACTGGCCACTGACTCAGTCACCTATATTAACCTAAAAATGTTATTATATGATAATATGTTTCCTGAAGCTACATAGCCAATTTCTGATTTCGGATAGAGTCCATCATCTATCAAAAACAAATCTTTGAGCTGTAAGTTAAACACCACTTTCATTAACCTCTACCAATGAAAACTAAACACAACACACACACACACACACACACACACACACACACACACACACACAAACACCCCACTCAGGCTTTTTTTCTGCAATGACAGAGGGAGGAGGTAGAATAGCAATGAGTAGAGAGGTTAGAGAAGAGTATTATCTAAGCTATTTCTTGCTTTATTGTTGTAATGTTCCATCATTTTACTCTTGGCTGGGAGAGCAGTGATGGGCTGACATCAAAGGCCCAGTTTATCCCTTACTTCCTCTCTTATTTTGCTAGTAGTGAGAAATCATAACTCATTTTTAAAAATTGTGATGGCGGGCAGTGTGTTTGGTGCCAGAAATTTCTAAAATTCTTAGGGCTGGAAAATGCATTAAAGCTCATCCACTTGCACTCTGTTATATTGAAGCTCATGCAGTTGGAGAGCACTATGGCTCAGAAAAGGTTCTGTTTCCTCGCCTCTTCCTCTTTCCGCCACTAACACTGCCTTTTAGAACAATTTGACTTCAATATCAGGATTCTCAGGGTATTAAATAAATAGCAACAGGGAAATGATAGCTACTCAATGTAGTTATAGCCTGATCTAATTTAATGCAGACTAAATATTATCTAAAGATCTGTCCTCTGGTCACATGTGGGCAGTCTTTAATGAAACTAGTTTTCCCTTTGTTGCTTAATAAAATATCTGTTATCTCTTTCTGGATTCCTCCTGTCATCCCCATGCCACAGATGAGAGTCTTTGCCTGGTACCCTGGTCTCTGTCACTTGTTTCTGGGTGAACAGCAACATAGGCAGCTGACTAGCTGGAGTCACAGAAATAGCCTGGATGTCCATCTACCACGTGCCAGACACTGCTAAGCACATTTCACTGATCATCTTGCTCACACAAGCCCTCATGAAGAAGTCCTTTATTTTTGCTTTCTCCAACCTAATTGAGCTATTTACTGACTCATTCCTAGGCCCTGATTTCTTGATCCTTATTCTCGCTAGGATAACACCTTATGTGATGTCAGAGCAAGTCCTCACACAGCTCATTCAGTCTCAGTTTGTGAATAAAGAATGTTCAACTCTCAGTTCTGTAAGGAAGGTCAGGGAAACTCCACTCTGTAACCCATAGATGTGCAGGCCTGTACCTTTGATTTATTAAATGTTTCCTCTAAGTTGGCCTCCTAGTTGATGGCTTTCCATCTGAAATTGAAATTTAAAAGCATCTTCATTTACATAAGCCATACATAAATTTGCCCCAGACTGGAGTAAAGAGGGATTATATAATGCTCAGGATATATGCACAAAGGGGAGAGGTTATTTAGCCTGCTAGTGATTCTTTTTCCAAAAGAATTCAGTGGAAGATTCCTTTAAATACCAAAAATCCCTTGTGAATTGGAAGTATGATTCAGTTTACATATATTTTTCAGGAACACATCTGTCATGTGTAAATCAAGATGAAGTTGAATAATTTACTTGGCATCCTGAAAACTTTCATTTCTTTTTCTTTTATGTCTCTTTATCTTTTCTCTTTGCTCCTGATGAGTCCTCTGCTGTCACAGAGAAATAGAAGGGAAAGGTGAAAGCCAAGAAGGCATAGTGCCCATCACTGGGAAAAACTTTCCTGGGGAAATGGAATCCCACTGAGACATGTATAATAGGGAGACTCTGTACCCCAAATCTGTTGCGCTTATTTTAAGCCATGGCTAGTTTTATTTTACCACCTGGCTCCATGTCATTGTATGTGTATATTTTGCAGAGAAGTTAAGAAAGCCAACCTTTATTGAGAGTTGGTTACATGACAGTCACTATGCTGAGCATATTTTATTTAGTCCTTAAAACAGTTCTGTGAAATTTTCCCATGGTATATTTTAGGAAATTGAAGCTCAGAGAAGTACAATGATTTTATTCAGTCTTTTATTTAGTTTAAAAAGACACTGTGTTCACTGGTCACTTATTTTGGTGAGGTTAAAATTATCTATCTGATGTTTATTTAGCTTCCCTTGTATGTCAAGCACTGTGTTGCCCACTGGAACTGCAATAAAGAGCACCAACTGGGGATGGATTTTAAGTAATCATACAAGGTAAACTTGCAATGGTGTAGATGTGTTTAATGAAGAGGTGCCTGGCACTAAGGGAGAGGGATTTGAGAGGAGGATTTGACCTACTTAGGAATGCTGGACAAGCTTCCCACAACATAGAGCTGAATGAGTTGGAAATAATTTGGTTAGGGAAGGCTTCATATAGAAGGAATAGAATGTCCAAAGGCCCTAGGGCAGGAAGACATAGAGCACACCAAATATTTGGAGCAGAGAATATGGAGACAGTGTCAAGTTTTGTAAGGTATATTTTGGACCTTCATTTTTATTAATCTAATAAAAAATATGCACAGTGCTAGGGAAGGAGGAGAATGATGACATGAATGATTTTTTGTCTGTTTGTTTAAAGATCATTCTGGCTGTAGCATAGAGAATGAATAGGAGGGGGCTGAGTACACTTAGAGATACCTTTGGGACTCAGTGCCTAATAGTTCAGTTGAAAGATGATGGTAGCATAGAATAGAGTGATTGGTGGAAATAGAAAAAAATGCACCACTTTGAGCACTTTGGAGATAAAACCATTGAGACTTGGTGGTAGACTGAGAGGAAGAAAAGAGATATCAAGGATGACACCCAGTTTTTCAGCTTGCCTAAATGAATGGCTAGTGGGCCACTCATTGGTAAAGACCCAGTTGGGGCAATATATAATGAACCTTTTGTGAGTTTCTTTGGACATGGCTGTTTTGATTGTTGCTAAAAAGAATACAAGGCTATGCCGTGCTGCTCAGAGAGAGTTGCGGGCTCTTACGTGGTAAATGGCATGGGCATGGATTAACTTGTTGGAGAAAGAACTTAAGAATGAGAGAGTTCCTTGGACAGCCTTGAAGAGCTTCAATATTTAGTGGCTTAAGCTTGGAAGAAAGAAAGACAAAAATCAGCCAGAAAGTTAACAGGAAAGACTTTTTTTCTTCTTATTTTCTTTTTTTTTTTTTTAAATATGAGAAAGCCAAGAAAGTGTTTCAGGAAGGAGAGATTGTTCAAAGAACAAAATGTTTGCTACTAAATAGAGTACAAGACCTACGAGACCTATTAGATTTAAGAACAAGATAATTGGTGACATTAATGAAAATCGTTTCAGTCAAGACAAGGATGAGACCAGAACTTAGATTTGAACAAATTGAGGACCAAGTGGTAAGCGAAAGAATGGAGAGAGTAAACAGACAACTCTTGTGAAATGTTTGGCTGTTTAGATGAGAAAAAATAGAATTATGACTGAAAGAATAAGTGGTGAGGTAGTAGTAGTGTTGTTGTTTTGTGTTATAAAGACAAAAATTTTACCTTTTAGACACTTATGATATTATAGAGAGTCAGACACAGAGACAAGTACACAACACTATGATAAATGGGAGTATGTAAGGAAAGCCTCTAGCTTTGCCTTGAATGTGTGGAGACAGGGGGCACCATCCCTGGAAAGTATGATTTTTTTTTTCAGTTTTGACTGAAGCCTCGAAGCAATGGGTGCCAACTATGTTTATATCGAAAGCAAAATATTGGACCAGTGACATACTTGAAGAAGAGTTGACTAAACTATTGTAAAACTGCTTTTACAATCTTGCTAATTGCTCAAGTCTAGCCTTTGAAGTCTAGAGTTTGGCAAAAAGAGAGTCGGAAATTAGAGAAATGTATTGTGGCTTTTTGCACAGAGAGCTCATGATGGTCTGTGAGTTACACCCCTCCCAGGGGAGGTGTTGTGGAAAGTACTTCTCTCTTACCTCAAGACTAGATGGATAACCTACAAGGAGACCACACACAGCTTGATGGTCCCAGGAGAATAAACAAGAACACAGGTACAGAGCTGGCTGAGTGCTCAGAGGCAGCAGAGAATAGGGCTGCATTTGGGTAGTAACAGCACTCCTGGCTATGGTGGTTCAAATGTCTGTGTTTGACATTTGATGTATGAGCCATATGTAGAAAGCTTAGGTCTGGAGTTTTCCTGGTCCTGTCCAAGGAATGGCCAAATGGTCAAATAAAAAACTAAGGTTCAAAAGAATCCACTTGAGTTAGCCAAGATAATTGATGAACTTAAGAAGAGTGTATTAGTGGATCTGTTGATGGCATAAAAGTGAAATGTGAGTACAAATTGAGGAATTATAAGCAGTGGATGAGGACGACCCTTATAGGAATTGAGAAGAAAGAAGTACATGACATAAGTAATAGGAAGGGTTTTTTGCTGTGTTTTGTTTTCGAGAATGGTGGCGCTGGACTGTAACCCAGATAAAGCTAGGCTTTCTTGCTTCTAGCTGAAATACCTACGGAATACACTATTCAAGTACATAGCAGTCCTGCCACAGCAATAAAAAATATTATTGGAAAGCAAATGAATCTTTACTTTTGAAAACTGGAAGGGTTTCTCTCTTTATGACACACATAGAAGTTTCTTAAAATTCTCCTTTCCCCATATTCTTGTAATACCTTACATACCCAGCATCTGTTCCCTATTCCAAACAGCTTTCTTTTATTTATTTTTTTCTCAACTACCTCGAACTCTCTTTCTAATCCAGTGAGAATAAGTTCTTGTTCCTCCATTATTATCAGTACACCTTTAGGATTTGTTTTATTCTTCTACCAGGGGAACTCTGTATTTTCACTGTAAATTTAGTTATTTCTGGCTTCTCTATCTCCCCACCTTCTGCTTATCTCATTACTATTCAACAGAATGATAGACCTTTTCTGTGTGATCTTAAAACAAAAGTTCTTACCTCTTAGAAGAGATGGAGGAGAATCCCTTGGACATTTATGTTTTAATATTTTAAATTTGCTTTGACATATATATTCTTAAATGTTCCTGGAAAAGAGCCAGAGGAAATAGAGCTAGCAGAGTTAATAGAGCAGGTTCTTGAGAAGAAGGAAGGGTGGGACAAGAACTTAGGTGAAGGGAGGAACCTTGGACCAGAGGAAGATACTTCCTTTATGGCAGCAAGAATGTAGGCTGGAGGAGATGGGGAAGGAGAGAGAAAAGGTCTTTGTAGGTATAAGTTGAAGTTAAAATATCTGCATATTAAGGGAATTTCTTTCCTGCAGCTGACTTACTCATCCAGCTTATAAAAGTGAATACAGTATTTGAACCAAATTAGTAAAGAGAAAAATTTGCCCTAAATTTCCTTCCTTCCTTCCTTCCTTCCTTCCTTCCTTCCTTCCTTCCTTCCTTCCTTCCTTCTTGTATTCGTTCATTCATACATCCATTCAGCAAACTTCTGTTGAGCATTGCTCTATTCCAGGCCATGTTCTAGATACCGGAGGCATACAGAGTAAATAAGAGAGAAAAACTCTCAGCTCTCACAGACCTTATGTTCTAGTGAGGATAGGGTAGAAGGAGACCATTTGCCGATAAGCACACTTAATTTTAATATTGGTATTTTAAGGAAAATAATACAAAATAATGGGAAGAGAGGTTAAGATGGGAGTAAAAGCAGTTATTTTAGCTACCGTGTCAGAAACTCTCCCTGTGAAATAATATATGAGTTCAGATCTGAAGGAGAAGAGTATGCACAATAGTTGTGCTCTTAAGATGTAAAGATAATTGTCAATGAAGTTGACAATTGAACCAATAGAGCTAGACACTTTTAGGAAACTAAAATAATTATTGTAACATAGGCTTCCAAAAAAGTTACCAACAAACACCTAGAACTACCTTACCTGATTTATTTAAATATTCTAAATTATGTATGCTGAGTTCTCTTTAAGGCAAATAACTTTAGATGTTGCTTATAAATTACATAATTCTACCAAACTGGGCCAAAAAACAAGGTAAGATTATGCTGACATACCTTAGGGGAAATTTAAAAAGACATTATGTACAGATTGTCAAGTTCTGACTCTGTTTTTTCTATATCTTAACTTAGGTTCATTTTTCTTTCTTATTTTTAATTTATTTTATCTTACTCTTTTGTATGCATCTTTGCTAATAAGCCCCTTACATTATTTAGGGCAATAAGTTGTACATATAAATAAGTAAATAGCATACTCTAGGAACTCCACTGTTTTTCTCTTTTGCTTCTTCACTTCTCTTCTCCAAATACTGATGTGGGGGTCTGCATCTATTTCTCTGAATTAAAATTAAAGAACCATAGGTTTCTGCAATGTTGGCTCTTTCGTAACCTGACTCCCCCAGAAAATAAGCACCATATTTGAAGGGTGAAAAAAAGGTGTTGTCAACAGAGATGGTTCTAGTGTTATAAGACTTCTTTGATGTGCAAGATATTTTAATCAAAACTCAAATGCCTCAAGAATACCTTTGACATCAGAATTTCTTTAAAATAGACATTTCTTTAAAAATACCGGCATTACATTAGGCCTGTATGGACAGTATTTATTCAGATGAACCTCAACCACTTCCTGGTTGAAGTATGACATCTTAATGAGTTCTCCTACAAGGCTGACACTCAGCTCCAACAGAGCAAAAAAGAAATTGTGGAGTTGGAGGACAAACAGCGATGACAAAATGTATTCATGTCAGTAAAATTCTGGTCACTGGCTACAGGAAGGAAACATCTGTCATGGGAAACAGCTGGAAAGAAAGCCTCCTAGTTCTGCTTTGCCCTTTGCTAGAGATCACTTCTGTCATTCAGTGACCATGTTTTTCTAATGAGATGGGATGTACTTGCACAGATTCAAAGGTCCTCAGCTGGGAGGCAACTGTGTTGGCAGTGCAATGTTATCCTCTTAGATACTTTTAAAAGTCTGTTCTAAGTGAAGAAACTTCATTCCATGAAGTCAGAAGCACCTGCTTGCTAAGCATCTAAAGGTTGTGCTTGATGGACATTTGAACAATACTCAACCTCCTAGTTCTTATATGTGAGGGAGTATTTTAACTCAAGAGCAGCAAGAGCCTGCATCATTGTAACTTCTTCCTCTGCCCAGAACTTAATAGTGAGCTGTCTTGAGCAAATCAGCCTTCCTCATTTTTCTAATCTTGAGGATTTCTTTGAAATGGTATTTAAAGTTGGAGTCCTGAGGCAAAAAAAGTAGATATGTTCTCTATAGATTCTCTAAAAGTCACCTTTTTCCTTTCATTCTTACACTGTCATCTTCCCTTTGTGCCTGGACATAAGTCCTGAAAAACCACCTTCAGCTGCCAGATGCCCTGCAAAGTATGGCACTGCTCTCAGATGAAGAAGTAAAATGTATGATTTCTAAGAGTTTAGGACTGATTTGTCCTTTTCATCAATGCTGACATGATTTTAATGTTCCAGAACTTGTAAAGGGAACAGATTTTTTATTTTTTGTCATTGTAAAATTTGTGAATAATTTATTAAGTGACTGAAAGAGCTTCAGCTTTAAATTATTAAAGTGCATTTTGGTTTTGAAAGAAGACATTAGAGATGTTTGCCTTGTCCCATTCTTATGCCTTCATGCAGCAGCAAGAAACTCCTACAAATTCAGGGAATGGTAAGGTGATTTTCAGTGATTTATGGGGTGACTGAAAAAAAGGAACACCAAACAAACAAACGAACAGTACAGACAACTTTCATTTATTTAAGACAGAGCCTTTTTCTGAAGCAAATAACCTTTCGTTGTACCTCCAGAGAAATGACATTTTCTTTCCCTTCTCCTGCTTCGCAAGGACAGCGGATAGGTGGGGAGAAAAACTGAAATAAATAGAAAGAAAGGCATTCCTAAACTCCTCATTTCTTCTCACTGTCCATCCTTCATGGGACAAGTTAAAGGCATGGCTGTGCTTTTTTCTTTTTGTCACATGTCAGAGATGGTGCATAGCCTCTGATCTCTAGAGAATATTATCCATTCCACTTAGTCTGACCTAAATAATAAATGTGTACTCAGCCAGGAAAATAAGGAGAAGCCTAGAATATTTACCATCTGCTCTGAGAGCCCCTGGTCTGGCCCAGCTGCCTCCACCTTGCGGATGTGGCCTTTACCGTGTAGATCTGGCAGCCCTCCCTCGAGGACAGAAAGAGAGAGCCAGACCAATAAGCTTGTCCTCAGACTCATCGGCACCTACACCTTGCTTTTCCTGTTTCTTTCCTCTTTCCTTTATCTACCCTTGTATCTTTGCCAGTAATTTTTTTTTTTCCAATGGTGCTATGCAGGGGCTGCATTTTCCTCTAAAATTCCCCTAAATCCTACTCTACATGAGAAGAGGACTTTTTCATCCTGGTCTTAGGGTAAGCACAGAGCTAAGGCATAGTAGAAAATAGGGCAAAGGAGCTGAAGTGTGGGCAGAGGCCTGTAAAATAGCAATCCCTCATGTTTGTTACACTCTTTCTTAGGTAGAAAGCACTTCTTATAACACCAATCCTATCCATTTCTCTCATATTTCAATCCCTTGCTCTAAAAAAGAAGAGGCAATGTGAAGACTCTCCACAATAAAATTTTAGTGCCCTCACTTTTAGATGGTCCCAACCATCCTCATTTACAAGTTTAGAAACATCACAATACTATTTTCATTCTACATGGCTGGCTGTTCAGTGGTAGGGTTAGAGTCACGCTCAGGTTGTGTGATATATGTTGCAGTTCAATATTCTTGGTTGGGCCTCTTGTTTAGGATAAATGCAACAAAGATTGGGAAACTGGAATTGCCTCCTATCCATTTTATCCTGTTCTTCTTTCTCATAATAAGGAATTAGAAGATAAAATATATACGTAGGGTGTTAGAACAGTAGAATTTTATAAAGGGTGAGGCTTGAACCTAATTTACTTTAAACCCTTTCTTTTAATGATGAAACTGGGGGTTCTGACAGGTTCAGTGACATGAATTCATATCTCCTCTTCAAGATGCTGGTATTCTTTGCATGCTATTGCACTGTGTTCTCTAAGCACAGTATGACAACATTCTGAAATGCATACCTTGGAAATAAGGAAACATTCTCATTGTTTCCTGATCTGTGGTGGCAGAAATGGTTTTGAGAAGGACAGAGGCAATGGAACATACTTTTAAGGTGATTATGGAAGACTGTGTTCCAAAGATGCTCCACGACTTCTTCCATCTCATACACTCTGTACAAGCTGACTTCACTACTACTCAGAAAAATAAAAAGGGTCTGCTTCTCCTGGCCTTACAACTTGCTCATAGTTAGGAGAACATGGCAGAAGCGGTGCTGAATGAGTCTGAGGCTAGGTCAGAAAAAGCTGTCAGCATCTGCCCAGCTGGCTTAGGGCAGTTGCCCAGAGAAGCCACCCACCCTGGAAGAAGTTTGACTGCCTTGGAGCCATGCTGGAGAGGCTCCCAGATGAAGCCAGTCCTTCCAGTCATTCCTGCCAGAGTGTTAGACAAGCAAATGGAGATGCTTTCTTGCATATTGTGGGCCCAGTTGTTTTAGTCACCTTCAGTCATTTGAGACTCCTCAGACATCAAGAGGCAGAGACAAGACATCATCTCTCTTCTTCCCAAATTCCTTACCCACAATGCCCATGGCCATAGTAACATGACTGTTTTTAAATTCACTAAATTTGAGGTGGCTCATTATGTAGCAATAGATATCTGGACAGTAATAAATGTTTATAACAAAACTGTTAAAAATGAGTGTTTATAAATAAAAAAAAAACTTCCATCAATATGAGACTTTATGTAATGGTAAATGTAATACTCTATAATCCTTATAGGAAAGTGATAGATTTATACCTATTATAAAAAGATGCCCAAGACATACTGCAAGGTGAAAAAAGAAAAAGGTTGCAAAGCAGTATGTGTACTATGACATTGTATAAAGAAGGGAAATGAAATTGTGTGTGTGTGTGTGTGTGTGTGCATGTGTGTATTTCTGTATGAAGTTCATACATGCACAAGAAAACTCTGGAAGAATACATAAGAAACTCTTAAGTAGTTAATTCTGGATAATGGGAATGAAGGGTCAAGGTAGGGTGAATGTTAAGTGCCAAGATAAATTTTCTCTACTGTTTGATTTTCTACCATGAGTTTGAACTATTCTGAAATTAATACTTCCAAAAATTTTAAGGAAATGAAAATTCTACATACTACCTTCAAAAGGAAAAATATTTTCTATATTGCAGGTGCTAGCTGAAATTGTATGTTTTCAACTATATCACAATGACAATTAAAAAATAACTTATTATTTTTGTGTAATTTTGGGGAAAGCTATTTTACCCCTTACATGACTCTTTTCTGTGTAGCTCAGGCTTAGGTGTCATGCACAAAATAATATCAAATGAGATACCTTGTGAAAGAGATATTACCAAAGAGTTGTGTCTTCTTTCTGTACCTCCTGACCCCCAAACAAAGCTGTGTAAGCAGCATGTTTAACCACAGGCAGAAATCAACTCAGTCACCCAGAGAGAATGGTAATTAGCAAGATGTGGTTTTAGATTATTAGACATGCCAGCTCTTTTCTAACAGGTGTCCACATTGTGTTTTGTAGCCATTGAAATGCAAATCTTACCAGTTCCCCACATTCTAGACATCTTTTTCAAGTGGCATCCATGATAATACTCTGCAGATAATGTCACAGTCCATTTAGGAAGTGATCTTATGCCATGGTTCATATGGAGGTCCATTGCATTTGGTGGTAGGGTGCATTTATGGCTCATTGGTAAGTTGATCTATATGGTGACAGGGGGTGGTGGAGGAGAAAGGAATAGAATATGATCTCGGTGGTCTTTGTCTATTGCCCATGACAGACGTTGTAGCTAGAGTTGCAGAGCTCAGACTAGTCTCAGACTCTTGTGTCCTTTGCTAATGCTTAGATGGGTACAGATTTATGTAATTAAGCCTTTTCTCTTTGGAAACTCTCTTATTAGAAACCATAGTTTTTAAACTGATGTGTCACCACTGATCTGAGCAACCATTTCTTAGTTCTGTGAAAAAGCACCTTTGGGTGTATCTACCTATACATTTAGTAGAAATAATTTTGTAATGTTCCTCACTTCTTTGTGTGTGTGTGTGTATGTGTATGGCAAATATAGCACATCTTTAGTTGTAGCCATGATTAAAATCTTGCACAAAAATATGACGATTGCTCTGAATTTGCATTTGTATGTAGCTGTCAACAGTTTTCATCTCAACAAATTAAAACATTATGAAATTTTGTAACTTGTGATATCCTCTTTTTGAACCACAGTAAACCAAGATATATCTTCACAGAATTTCCACTTTACAGGTCTTCCCATACATTTTCTTTTCCAAGATTAAGTTAACTAAAGAAATCCCAGACAGTCGTTCTCATCCCTACTGTTTGTCTCCTTATATTATTTTCCTTGTTTATTTTACAAGTTCTAAGGCAACCAACAATCTACTGACAGCTTTGGATAATTACCTCATTTTCTTTGGTATCTCACAGCCATTCAACATTTCTGACTACCCACTTCTTAACAATTTACCTGTCCTGACTTGAGAGGCAACTTGCTATCTCCTCTCCTTTTCAAGAAGCCTCTGTCCTACCTTATTAGTGAGCTTCACTTCTTCCCTCTGTCCCCAGAAAGGTAAGCACACACACAAGATGGTCATTAAACTTTTAATATATATTTTCTCTCATATGGTAATTTAATTCACTTCCTAGTGTGTTAATTTTTCCAAATGGATAACCTCGGCTTTAATCTCTTTTTAGAACTTCAGTTATATAATTTTTAAGATCCCTTCTAGCCCTATAAATCTATGATCCTATTATGTCTAACTGCTCACTTAGATATTCCCTCTTGGATGTTCCACTATCATCTTAAATTCACCATGTCTAAGTCTAAACACATTATGTTTCTTTTCGTAACATGTAGAGCATATTAAAAACACCTGAGACAGAATTTGGACTACAGTAGATTCAGGATTAGAGTTTTCGCTCTCCAATTTGGGAAATTCGCACAACTTTCCTGATTTGCAATGTCTTCATATGGGAGAATGACTTTTATCTTATAGTGGTTTCATAAGGATTACATGAGTTGAAGAGTATAAAATGGATAGGTCAATACTGTAGAATACAAATCAGCACGTTATAAATGTTAGTTTCCTTCCCCTTGCATTCCACCATCTTCCCGATTTCCCTCTTCTTGTCAGTCTTCTAGTTACTTAGACTCAAATTTAGCAACATTGTAGCATATTACCCAACCTAAAGCAGATCACGTTTTTGTAAGTCCCTCTTAAAAATGCTATTTATACCTGGTTTTTATAGATATTCCCATTGAAATAAGCCTAGCTGAGAGCTTCATTTCTTCACACCTGGAATATTGCAGCAGCTCCATAATAGCCTCTACAGCAGCCTTCTAGTTAGGGGGCTAATTAATCCTACAGGAGCTTCAGGTATCTTCTTGATTCACCTGTCTGCCTTTCCACAAAGAATAGCCAAATATGTATGCCAAGCACAGTGACCTAAACAAACAAACAAATAATATCCAGTTTAACCGTCTTTTTTTCCCATCTTTATTGAAATATAATAGACAATTAGTTGCTTGTATTTACATTGTACAATTCAATGAGTTTTTTTCAATTATAGTTGGCATACAATAATATACCAGTTTCAGTTGTATAGCATATCGATCAGAGATCCACATAACTCACAAAGTGATCACACTACTAAATCTAGTAATTTTTTCCCCCTTACATATTTACTACAACAGTATTAACCATCTTCCCCACACTACACTCTACATCTCCATGTCTATTCTGCAACTATCCATTTGTACCTCTTAATCCCTTTGCCTTTTCCCCACCACACCCCCTCCCATCTAGTATACCTCTAAATATTCTCTGTATCTATGAGTTTATTTCTGCTTTTTTTGTTGTTGTCGTTGTTGTTGATTTTGTTTTTTAGATTCCACATGTAAGTGAAGTCATGAGATATTTGTCTTTCTCTATCCGACCCATTTCATTCAGCGCAATACCCTCTAGGTCCATCAAGGCAATATCTTTTTCCATCACCTTCCTTTTAGTCTGTGTGTGTCTTAATCTGAAGTGAGTCTCTTGTAGGCAGCATATGTAGACAGCATCTTGTTTTCTTATCTATTCAGCCACTCTGTCTTTTGGTTGGAGGACTTAACTCTTTTCCATTTGAGGCACTTGTTGATAGGAATGTAGTTGTTAACATTCTTTATTCCTGTTTTTGATACATGTTTTTTTTTTTTTTTTCTTCTTAAAGAAGTCCCTCCATAATTTTCTGTAATACTGGCTTGGTGATTATAAATTCCTTTAGCTTATTTTTGTCGAGGAAGCTCTTTATCTGTCCTTCAACTCTAAATGATAGCTTTGCAGGGTAAAGTATTCTTGGTTGCAGATCTTGGGTATTCATCACGTGGAATATTTTGTGCCAAGCTCTTCTGTCCTGCATAGTTTCTTTTGAGAAATCGGCTGCCAGTTCTATGGGTGCACCCTTGTAGGTAACTAACTGCTTTTCTCTTGCTGCTTTTAAGATTCTCTCTTTGTATTTAACCTTTGGCATTTTAATTATGATGTGTCTTGGAGTGGGCCTCTTTGGGTTCCTAATTCTTGGGACTCTCTGGATTTTATATCTATTTCCTTCACCAAGTTAGGGAAATTTTCCATCATTATTTCTTCTAGTAGCTCTTCAACATCTTATTTTCCTTCTGGTACCTTGATGATATGTATATTTTTACCTTTAACAGTGTCCTATAGGCTTCTTATTATTATAGTCTTGTCTTTTTTTTTTTTTTTTTTTTTTTTTAGGTCATTTGATCCTCTTTTTTATTCACTTTGTTTATTCCATTTAATACACTTCTCATCTCAAATAATGTGTTCTACATTTCTGGCTGGTTCCCTTTTATAATTTCCATTTCCATTTTTATGTTTTTTTTTTTTAAATCTCTTTGTTGAAGTTCTCACTGAATTCATCTATACTTCCCATAAGTTCACTGAGCATCTTTATAACCAGTGTTTTGAACTTTGCATCTGTTAGATTGCTTGACTCCATTATTTCTGTATCTCTGTTTTCTTCTCTCATATGGTTTCTGCTTCTTTGTCTTCCCATTTTGGCTGCCTTTCTGTGTCTGTTTCTATGTACAAAGTTCCCAAGTCTCCCGGTATTATTAGTATGGCTTTGTGTAGTAGGTGTCTAGTGGTACAGTTCTGAGATGGGTTCAGCGGCAGGCCAAATTTAGCCCAAGCTTCTGCCCCTCTGGGGCCACCTGTTAAGATTCAGCAAGCAATCCACAGATGCTGTGCTTATAGTTGCCTCAAAATCCACTCTAGAAAATGAGGCCAGCTGCCACCAGTAAGAGTCTAAGCACTGCTCAGCAAAGAGCACCTGACTTACAGAGGATACACCTGGATGAAGCTTGGGTGGGGCTGTGAGCTGGGGGAAGTGGAGTTTCAGGGAATTTTCTCGGTGGAGCGACCTCTGTTATCCAGTTTGATGACATCATGGCTATGGCGGTGCTGCATCCTGCACACTGATGTGGGGGAGGGCTCAACAGAAGGAAAATGGATACCGCCCACACTTCTGTACAGAGTTTTGCCTAGACCCTCACTTCAGCAATTCAGTGTCCCCCTGTAAGTCCCTGCACAGCTAAACCTGCACTGGTGCTCAAAGCAAATAGGTCTGTCGCCACAAAAGTCCTCTAGTGGACACGGCCCTTTTAAGAGGTGTCTGCTGCTGCCGCAGCCTCTGTGCCACTCAGCCACTGGGAACTGGACAGCCTCACGTCCTTGCCTTGTCCTACCTTCTGCTGTTGCAGGGTGATTTTTTTAGATTTCTTCCTAGTTGTATGGCTTGTTCATCTAGGTCCCAGGTGATTTTCTTTGCTGTTTGCTCCTTGTTTCTGTTATAACTTTGATTTGGTTGCCAGAGAGATGACAAACAAACAATATCTTAAGCTACCTTCATCGTGTATAATATATTTTTCTTAGGCACCTTGGTCTGCATTTTATAACTGCCTACCCTGCACGCCCCCCTCACCACCCCCCCCCCCCCGCCCCTCCAGCCCTCATCCTTGTGGCTTTGGTTAAACTGGAATATTTATTTCTTGCATAAAGGACATAGAATCTATTGTCATGCCCCTGTCTGTGCAGGTTCTTCCTTCTAGGGGTGTCTTGTCCTCAAATCTGACCATCTGGCTTTACCAGGAAAGTCTCACCATCTCTGTGAACTCTTCCCCAACTATTACAACTGAAGTTCTCCTTATTCTCATAAACGCATTGTATATATTTTGGATCCATTCCTTGGACACTCGTGGAAGTAAATGCTTTTATATGCATAATTCCCACTGGCTAGAAAGTCTTTATAGAGCTAGTGAATTCTGTAACCTTTTAGTTGAGCAAAATGAAATATCTTCTCCTTTTGAAAACTTCTAATGGCCTATTCACCCCTGGTTTTTCACTTCTCAAGCAGATCTATGCATTTGGTTTTGTGTGCATTCATGACATTTTTCACATGCCTCTCTTTTAGAACTTATATTGTAATCACTTAAGCAGTTTTCCACATGACTTCTTAGCAGTCTGGGTATTTTCTGTTCATCTTCATACCTTCAACCCCAGTGGGCCTCCTAGCACTTGGAAAGTGCTTCATAAATATATGTTAGAAGAGTTAAAGGGATGGGGTAGAGGGAGTTAGTGAGGTGTGATGGGCAAAAGCATGTTAATGAATGTCAAGATTCCAGAATGATGTAGAAATATCAAGTATCTCTCCACAGGTATGTAAAGCTCACTCAAAATAAGAGTTCATAGGATGAAAATAAAAGATTGGAAAGCAGGGACAACCTTCACCGGCCCAATTGCTGCCTTCCTCCAAAGTTCCTGTTGCTTTCTAGGCCTGCTCCTATCTGCAAACCAATTCATTTCCATCTTTATAGGAATTTGTATTTTATAAATAACAACACATTAGATATGGTTTTGTACTATTTTTTTTGTTTAAAAATGATTTGCCTTGTATTTACTTAGAAAAATATTTACATGGTTCATTTTTTATTTACTATTTTATCAAGTTGCATTTTAAATGTACTTGTTACATTAAGAAACACACAACCCTACTTCTAGATATTATTGATCATTCCCTTTTTTATGTTCTCTTGCTCCCTCAATAGGGGATTTTTCTTGAAATTTCTCAAGTCTAAACATCAAATGACTTCTGGCCTTAAAGGGAATAAGCCAGAAGAAAGAGGGAAAAATAGGGTTAAATCTTCCTAGCCCCTAACTACAGGGCTAGAATGCAATGACAGTAAAATGTACTAAGTTATCTTATTTTACATAATTAGAGTTAGGGGCTATTGAACACAAAATGCAAATGTATGCTAAATATGCAAATAAGCCGCATTTCCCAGATTTGGAGAAGGGGAAATGTGGTAGCCTTATGTTAGATGGTTCTCTCTTATCTGTGAACACAAGTTTGCAGTACTACAAATGCAAGCAACTGCACAGTCACAGTTGGGGCTGCTAATTTGGAAATCCAGTTTCGGCTGATTTAAAAAGGCAACATTTTTGCAATCACTAGTGTTTCCTTTATGATAGAGCTCGTCGTTCCATTTCTTGTTTTCTGAAGACAGGTTTTTTTTTTTTTTTTTTAGGTTGAGATTTTGCCAAGCTCTTTAGTACAAGGTCTATATCTAAGTAAAACTGCAGAGTAGGAGTTTATTGGGAAATCCCTCACCATGACCATGGTTTACACAGAGACAAACCATTGCCCAGTTTCCTGCCCAACTGCTGGGGCTGTTTGTTGGCAGCCTCCAGTTGTCACCTCCATCAGGTTCCTCTCAGCTACCTGCTCCTTTGTGGCTTCATGTTTCTTTTCCCAGACAGCTCATATCCAATGACCAAGCTAGGTAGAGTATAAACCTCAGGCCATTTTGACACATGGTAAGCCAATGGTGATGGGCACTATCACTTCAGAACTCCCACCAGGTTGGCCAGAGCTGTGCTAGGCCTGCATGGCTGGTTGACTTCCTTCTTTTCCTGATCCTGCTTCCTTCTTCCTTTCCCAGGTGTGCATCCTAATGAACATCTTGAATCCCAGATTTCAATTCAACATCTATTTCCAGATACCAAATCTGTTATGTAGACCTTCATTCCTTTACCCATTTCTCCCCATTTAGAAAATTTTCTTTAGAGCTAGGGATCTCCTCCTCTCCCAAATATTCCTGTAAGTGTATCAAGTAAATTATTTCCCAATGCTTCATCCTAACTAATGCTTAAATGGTAGTATTTCAGAAAGTCATGACCCTAGAGTGGCAAGAACAGTTTATCAGAGCTTCTTCCAAACCATGTCATGTGAATGACCACACAATTGTAAGATCAGGCTTATAACAATATTATTTTTAGCCTTGTATTCCATCTTGATATTATTCTGGCCCAAAGTGGCAAGAAGCTGAGAATGGATAGTGGGGTTGGGGATGGTTGTCTGCAGGTTAAAGTGATATCAAACTTCATTTCAGAGGTAGGGGAAGAAATATGGAGATTCTGAATTGGTATCAGTTTCAAATTGCTGTCTGGACTCTGTCAGGAAAATTATGTATAATTACTTGAAATTGGTATGCAACATTATTATAAGGAGTAGAAAAACATGACCATTCTACCAGTGATATGGTTAATAATTTGGTAGTAATCTCTAGTAATTACTGTAAATGCTAACCAGTTCATTTCCTGAATCAGATTTCCTTTTGCGGTGTTCGCTTTAATTGACTTTTTTGCAAAATGTGTTAACAATGTTTTACATTTTATCACCTTACCTAGGTCTGAGAGTCAGAAAAGGCAAGCCAGTATTTTGAGTTTTATTTTGAGCATTTGTATAGTTCCTGATTAATTCAAAGTAATCCCTATGTGTCTCAATTATGGTTATAATCAACTAAGCTTTTTTTTGAACATCAGATATCTTTGTGATAGTATAATGGTGGAAATAAGATAGCAAGTTAATCAAAATATAAGGTCCACTGGGTTAGCTATCAAAAGAGATATATAGACACAGACATATTTGGATTTGTAAGAGGTTTAACAATAGGTGATAGACGCTCAAAAGAGAGACTATGTGTGGTCTTCTGTATGTATGTACGTGTATAGATTTCAATTATTTAATTTCGTATTCTTAGTGACTTTAAAAATTGATTAGAGAAAGCCTTGAAATCTGAAAGAGAGAAGTTAAGGAACAATAAAAATATGAAGGAAGATGATGAAATGGTGAGTGATAGAGGTTAGAAGTAAAGGAAGTAAGGACAAGTTGAAAGTATTTAATGCCCATCTGGGAACGAGCTGGAGACTCATTCTGCAGACTAGTGATGCAGATTAATTCTGGAGAGAAGAAAACATGTAACTGGTTTGTCTCTGACATCTTACTTTATCTTTCTGTGAAAAAAAATTTAGAATACCCCAAATGCGAGGGTTTCTAAAAAGAAGATATGATGGAACAATGTGTGCTTTTGTTTGTTTTCCAAAATGCTCCATGTATGGGATAGACTCTTAGAATATATCCCATTATTATTACAAATACAAATAGAAGAAAATCTATTTACTAATCCTGACCTAGTCTTACAGTTAATTCATTACGCTCTTTCTGAGGATAGCTGTTACCTGGGAGTCACTTTAGAATTCCTTAGTACAAGAATTCAGTGTAACTTCACACTGAAGTTTGTTATTCTCACTCATCATATTTTTATCACAAAAATGTCACTCTGAAGGCAAAATCTCACTTTCCCAGTATCTTTCCCACTTTAATTCTTATAAAATGTAATTTGGTTTATGGGCTGCTACTAATAACTTGCAAAGTGAGATTTCTACTTTAAATCATCCTTTCTAATAACACCACATTTTGTTTTTGAAACATACAGAAATTTTATGATTTTTTGCCTATCTTTAATTTGTTGATTTCTAAAAAGCCATGAGGTAGAGAAGGTCAGAGTGGCCTTTAGTGCATTCACCCTATGCCTTATTTGTCTTTAGACTCATCTAGGGCTTTGTAGCATTGGCTCTGTGATTTTGATACTTTTGCTACCAATATTTCATATATCTTTATTATCTAGGTGCCTAGTACAATGTCTGGCATACAGTAGAAGCTCCATAAATATCTAGTAGTAACAAATGTCTAGCAATGATAAAAACAGAATCAGCAATTTCCATTTTGCTTGTTTTAGACTTCTGGCTCTAATAAGAATAGCTCACTTATTCTTATTTCATATATTTAAAGTTCCTACCACTAAGACATATAAAGTGAGGTGTGTGGGAAAATGTTATTCTGATACCTCTTGTCACCTATATTAAGCAATGATCTCAGCCTACTGCATGAGCCATTCATTCACCTCTGAGCCTTTGATGAATTGACCTTTTAACCAGAGTATGCAAAATGGAATGTGAAGCACTTAATACTCAGATCCTTGAATTTTAATCATACTCTATGCTGAACTCATCATAAAACCTGTAGAGAATGCATGAGCATTCCAGATCTGAGGTTACGATCAACATTTTCTATGCCAGTCATCATCAGAGAACTAACACTAGCCAATTAAAAAAATCTCTACCAAAATGGTGCATAAGTTAGTGTCATTATTTATATTTCTCAGAGAAAAAAAAAAGAATAAAATAAATTCAAACAATTAGAAATAGAAGCTTCTAAGTGATGTTCCATGACTATACTTAATGATAATTCACATTAGTCTAGTCGCTCGTGTTTACATCCTCAGTCTTTTTGAGGGAAAGTTGCTTTGCATGACACCAGATTTGAGACTGGGCAAAGAAGTGAGGACTCAGGTAGGACAGAGTATTAGCTAAGATGTTGACAAGAGCTTTTCTGAGTGTAGTGAAGGAAGCAGGCTACATGTCCACTTCAGCAACATTCCACAGGATTTGAGATCTCTAGCAAGGACATCCATAGGTGACTTTGAATGTTAAAGATCCTTGTTTTTAATATTTTACATATATCTATTTAAACTCTTGAACAAGTGCATGAAGTAAGTAAGAGAACTATTGCTGCCCCTTCCTACAAATAAGGAGTTAAAAACTGAGCAGTCAAATAAACTCCTGAGGTTAATATAATAAATTAGTAGCCACTCTAGAACCACACTCCAGTGTCCCTGGTACTAGGTGCTGCTCTATATTAAGTTCATTATTTGATACCATGCTTGGATTTTTCATTATCTGAAATCCTCACATTTTCTTTCACCTTTAATCAAATGAAAATTCCATCACCATTTAGGAAAACCTTTTCAGTGAAGGTTTTCTGTTATAAGAAAAAGGCTTCTTTTGTTGTTGTTGTTGATCAGCTTAGTTCCTGTCAATGGTTCCCATCAAAAATGGTGGCCATGACTTTCAGAACTGAATGGTTTAAACCTTCTCTGTAGGTTGAAAAGACAGATTTTGAATTTCGCACATCCATCTCTACAGAATGTGGCTACTGCATCTCACTTTGTGGGACATATATCACTTTTAAAAGGCTACTGTTGCCTCTTGGCACACTGAGAAGCGATGGGGTAGCTTTACCAGCTTTCCACTGTGTGTGATAGAGAAATCTGAGACAAAGCTCTACTTCTTTTCTCCCACAAGAACAACTGCTACCAGTCATGTTTCCTTATTTAAAATCACTCCCGGGAGAAAATTAAGCATCTTTTTGTTTTACTTTTTTTAACAGTCTGTGGTTGCAGGTCCCTCCCTAACTTTACCTGTCTTAAAAAGCAAAAACCACATCTTCACCCCCAAACATTCAGTTTGGTAGTTCACATTCCCTTCCTAAAGCTGTTGTATTCTGGTTCCTTAGAAAGCACCAAGCACATTTATTCTTTTTTTTAATCTTCAATCTCCAACTTCTATTCTGGGCAGCACAAGATAAAACTGGGGCACTAGTTCATTCCTAGTGTTTCCAAATATCCTACCATTGGCACACTTATATTTGATATTGATTTCTGTTTAATACAATAAACCAGGAAAAATCACACTCTTTGTCGACGTTCAAAGGATAAACCATAAAAGCCATTAAGAAGTACTGTAAGCATGAGGATGATTAATGAGACTTGAGATGCTGTCCACCGACTATTTCCAGATAACGTCTTTGAAAGATTCCATTGCTTCTGGCTGCAGTTCAGAGCTATTTATTTGCAAGGTGAAATTCTGAGTGATGATGTTTCCCATGCATCCCTGACTGACAGTGCTAAAGCGACAGAACCAGATGAGCCTGAACTCAGTTCTTAAAGGTTTTGTGCCAAGGAGTTGCTAGGATATTTCAGAGGTCATGCTCTGAAAGACATTATGTCTGTTCTCAAAATGCCCCTCCTTCTGTGAGCCTTCAGTCTCCTCTTCCTAAGGACCTGCTGAGCTTAAGCTTATGGAGAAGTGATTATCAAGAACTATTGATTCCCAACTTCTTCAAAACCATTGTGTTTTCCTTCTTTGCACTGGACTTTGTTCAGACTGGGACAGTGGTAAATATCCTGAGAACAATGCCCTACCAGGACCTGAGAGAACTATGGTTTTTTTTTTTTTTTTTTTTTTTTTTTTTTAGAATCTTATACAAAGCACTTCAAAATCTTCATCATTTCTTGTTTTTCTTTTTATTTGTTAAAATTGATCTCACCGGTGTTCATAAGTGCAAATTTTAACAATTATTTATTGACACCTAGGCTGCAGTAATGTGATACATATATTAAAATGCTTTTTGATGCTTGAAAGTCTAACCCAATTCTTTCAGCAAAACAATCAGACGAGCTTGATTGTCTTGATAAATGGTGAATTCCTACCACACAAAACAGTGTCTGCCATGGACACTTCAATAAATATTCATTAGATTAATGAATAAGTAGATGGATGGATGGATTAGCAGTGGTCCTCAACCTTTTTGGCACAAAGGACCAGTGTCCCTTTGAGAACCTAATGCCTGATGATCTGAGGCGGAGCTGAGGTGGTGATGCTAGCGCTAGGGGGCAGCTGCAAATACAGATAAAGCTTTGCTCATTACCTCGTCACTCACCTCCTGTTGTGGGGCCTTGTTTCTAACAGGCCACAGACTGGCACTGGTCTGTAGCCTGTGGATTGGGGACTCCTTGATTAATGGATGAATGAATATAAGCTACCATTTTTGAGCATTTATAACATTGTGTAAATACACACACACACACACACACACACACACA
>NW_011889069.1:2779937-2782643 GCF_000151845.1 Pteropus vampyrus | reverse complement strand
TCTCAAGGGGAGGAGTGCAGTGGGAGCAGGAGGCCCTTGGGTGGCATGTCTGCAAATACACCTGCAGAGACTCTTGGACTCAGAAGGAAACTAACAAGGTTTACTTGAACAAAAGCATGCCCTCTAATTTGGTTCCAGACTCATCATCAAAGTATTATTTAAATCTACTAGGATGTTTAATTTTAATCTAAATCTGCAGAAATGTTGATTAAAAAGAGAAGAAACAGAAATTAATGAGTAGAATCATAAAATGGTTTAAATAGAATTTTCGTGAAATCTGAATTCAACCCAGCTTGCAAAATGATCATGGGGATCTATTAATTGGACTTTTGATGACTCCTGTGGTCAAAAAAGTGTGTCTCTTTCTTGAGAAGCCAAAAGGAACGAACCCCAGTCTGAAGGATGGTCTCAGCTTTCACAAGACAATGAGGCAGAGGGTTATAAAGTAGATACCTCTGCACTGTGGGGGTTTGGTTTTGAGGATGCTCAGCAGAGCTTGCATTTCCTTGCAGGAAGGGGTGTGTGTGTGAGCGTGCGTGTGTGTGTGTGTGTGTGTGTGTGTGTGTGTGTGTGTGTATTTAATTGCCTCTGCGTTGCTCACCACAGGACAGGACTTCCCCGAATTTGAAGTTCTTCCAGGAAGGAGGAAATTCTCATCTTATGGTGTAACTAATGACACTGAGTACACAGCTAGGGAACAAGTTGCATGGCAAGAAGAGAAATTGAGTAATGTAAGTGGTAGCAGAATCAGGAATGCAGAGCTCTCTTTATATTCCTTTATTCACTTATTTTCACCTTACAAATATCAATTAGCGTGTAAGAGTAGCAGTTTAGATAAGTTTATGCAGTCAGACAAACCAGAGTCATATCTTTTACATCTGACCAGTGGGAAGTTACCTAACAGTACTGAGCCTCAGATTTCTGCCTATAAACTAGGAATGAGCATGGTGCTTCCTCCTGGGTTCCTTATGGGACTAAGTGATTAGAATGAAAACCTCTGCCTTGCCAGTTACCAGCTCTGAGCATCGAGCCAGATGTACGTGCCCAGTCTAAGGTTCTTCTCCTTTAGAGTAAAGTGACTTTGTGCCCTGCCCTCCTCTGCACAACTTGCCAGGTGGGGAAGGGCTCATAAGATGATTATGTACTTGGCAGCCTTTTAGAACTGTGATTAGCTTACCAACATGACAGACCTGAAGCAGCCCGCTGTGTCTAGTCTCCCAGAAAGCAGTCACATTTAGAAAGCTGATTTAATGGCATAGCAGAATATTAAAACAAAACAAAACAAAACAAAACTCTATGCTTAAAATGCTTTTCGAGTACAGGCTCTATTCGTTTGGGTATCTTTAAAGATGAAAAGAATTTTTCATTTTGATCATCCTCTCAACAAATAATTGTTGAACACAAGCTACATGCCAGACACTGTTCTGGGAACTCAGAAATGGAGAGCAAGCACACCAATAAAACGCTGTCCTTGAAGGAAACAGACACATAATTTAAAACCATAAAATATGTAAGGAAGTAAACAATACTAATGAGGAAAAATAAAATGTCGAAGAAGGGTAGAAAGTTCTGGAAAAATGAGATGACATTTTAGTATGGATGAGGCCGAATTTGGAAACAACAAAAATTCAACCAGAACCAGGTTTGGCAAAGAGTTAATAATCACCCTGGGTGAGATAGGTTTAGTTTAACAATAAACAGCAAAATAAACAAAGACACACATACATTGATGAGACGGAGCCACAAAGTAAGGAGAATCAGTACTCTTCTGAAATTTTCTGCAAAGCTGAAGGCAACTAATTCCAGCAATAGCTGAAATTTTCACTCAAAAGACTGCTGTCAAGTATGTACTCTGAGCCAGGCACTGTGCAGGAGATGGTCAAAACAGCACGTACCCTGCACTTGTGGTACTTATTCCTGTGGAAGGAGACACACAATAAACAGTGGACATTACAAATAAGAAAATGACTTAGTATTTATTGGCTTAATTTTATTCAAGTGATGTGGCAGTTTTGAGGCAGTAACGTCACTTTTGGTAGAAAAGAGCGGGAAAGGACTCAGATCAGGCTGAACCTTTGGGAGCTACTTAATAGTCTTCTGTCCTTGAGCAAATGTTTATGTTATTCCAATGTCAGCTTTCTTATTTTTAAAATGATATTAATGATATCTCTCTTAAGTAGTTGCTGAAATAGTGCCATGTGGTTAAAGAGTGTAGGGAATGTGGACTATAGATGTTGTTATTTAACATAATAATATAGAATGCAAAATAATTATGACGTCTGTACTAATTTGCATATGTAATATTTGATTGCCTTTCCTCAGACATTTATCATTATTTCTTATCACACTTTAACATGGAGATAAGAAACACAAGAAGTGCATCTGATCAGACTTACCAATGCTGCTTTGTATTTTTGTGAATCATTGAGGCAGTGAAGTAGCCCATATGCATTGCAGCCTACTTATGCTTGGGATGCTTCAAGAGTAGAACAAAATTAGCTGAAACAGTTCTGCACTAAGAATTTAGCTGAAGAAATGGCAGTCTACATAAGATCACTAAACAAGACGATAAATTGTACCAAAAAGGGATACAGACAATGCTATGGAACTTCTTATATATTTGTAATCACGGAGGTAATGTTACTAACGAGTTACTAAATTTCGTTTAAAGAAAAAAGACCCTTGTCCTACTGTCTCATTTTTACC
>NW_011889069.1:2778160-2778674 GCF_000151845.1 Pteropus vampyrus | reverse complement strand
ACACACACACACACACACACACACACACAAAATGCAAGTTTGATATTATCATTCCCATTGTGCAGAAAGAAAATCAAGACTCAAAATGACTTGACCAAGGTGATAGAGACAGAGGCCAAATGCACGACTATTTTACTTTTCAATCTAGAATAGAGAAGAGATAGGTTCAACACGATATAGCATGGATACATTTTTTTTCCATTTTATATAAAGCAAATAATTATACATTTTGAAAAAAATGAAATTTTTATGGATTTCAAAGTACATATCTCTTTTTCTTTGGGAATATTCAAATTATAATACTTGGCATGCTTAAAGCTTATGTAGATTATACATCAGACAATCCTAACATTCCATTAAGATCTGAGACTCTTCCTTAAATATTTACTTGGGCTGGTATTTATCTTAAATCTTTTCTGGTATTGGTGAGAGTGAAGATTGGTTCTGTGTTGACTAAGAAAGGCATTTTCAGTTGTGCTAAAAGATGAACCCATATTTCTCAACCTTTTTTTAT
>NW_011889069.1:2608452-2773175 GCF_000151845.1 Pteropus vampyrus | reverse complement strand
CTTATATATTTGTAATCACGGAGGTAATGTTACTAACGAGTTACTAAATTTCGTTTAAAGAAAAAAGACCCTTGTCCTACTGTCTCATTTTTACCATTTCTTGGTCATTCCTCCCAGGTTGTGGGTATTTTTTTCAGATGCATAAATGTATATATATAGTTTTTACACATACTGTTTATTTGCACCCTGCTCTCAGGCATGTATCATGTAACCCCAGAGCTCAGTCCCTTGCCATGAGCACTTGGTGGGAAGGGAGAGACAGGAGCTTCAGTTGTCTGCTCTTGTGGCCTTGGCCTTGGTTTGCTTTCAGTGTTTCCTTCTCTGACAGCTGTTGGCGAGAACCTGGGCTTCCTCCATAGAACAGTAAGGTGTGCCCTCGGGGGTGGAAACTGGTCCTATTTATAAGCTTTTGCCTAACCAAGAAATGGCTGCCCCTCAGCTTCACATGGCCTTAATTTTCCATAGTATTTCCAACACAAGGCTAGGTAGACATGACTGACTTAACGAAGAACCTGAGGATGCTTCTGTGAAAAAGACACAGGAAAACAATTTGATGCTAAATATTAGGATCTCTGGGTGGGGCATGTCCCTTATACTTAACTTCCAATCTTTCCTCTACTCTGTACTCCAACTTTCTCTTCCTCAGAAGGAACCTTTATTTCATGTGTTCATGAAGTGATTGTTACAATAGCATTAGGAAAACTCCCCTCCAGTCTCGTAGACATAAGTGCCCTCCCCAACACAGGCCACATGAAGCCATGTGATCCTGGCCGCACACCTCTCATACCTGCCTTCTGAGTGCAGTGAGGGAAAAGCTGTTCCCATACCCTTCCTTCCTGCATTGAGAGTAAATTTGAGATCAAGTTTACACACGTTCACACACACACACACACACACACACACACACCTGTGCATGCACACACCTGAATACTCCCCAAATCAAACACTAATTCTTAAAGATAGTGTAGCCTAATCCATACCAGGTAGCAGAAACCTATTCTTACCAGCAGCGCCATCTAGCCAGAACACCTTTGCCATGATGTATCAAGCCACAGCTTCTCCTTTCTCATTTCTCGGTTTTCCGTCCTATGGTCCTTGAGCCTGTAAGAAACAAAGGCCTTTTAGACCATCTTCTCTAATGGAAATTAGACTTGAAAGTTTCTTTCTCTCAGATCAGAACCCAATCTTACACTAGGCTTCATGCTTCACTCTAACTGCTATCTTAGAGCATTTGAAACACAATGAAGAGAGAAAACTAAGTTTATTCCAATTATTTAAAAGGCATGTACATTGATATACAGATAAGTTAAATAACTTACTAAAACTACATGGTGCCTCCAAGATTGACATTGTTTATGATCCAAATCATCTGATTATTCATATTTTTTTTTACTGAATTTGATGCAGTCCATGACCATAAGCATATATAATGTGTTCTTTATATTTACTTATTTTTAATCAAAACAGCAGTGAAAAATTTTAGAAAATAAACATGATCTCATTGGCTAATAGACCTTTCTTTCCACTATTTTTACCCTTGGCCTCATTGCCCGATTGCGAGAAAGTGAGAAAAGGTAATTGTTGGTGCCTCAGTTTCTCCATTTGTGAAATTGAGAAAATAACACTTTGCACCTCCCTACTTCCCATGGAAGTACGGAGGCTTAATAAGTTAATGCTAGGAAGCACTTTGCACTCTCAGAGTACCTTTTACTAAAGAATATCAAAGTATTACTGTGCCTATTATTAATAAATGGGGTTGGCCTGAGCATAGAGCCCCAAGAGAACGCTTTTGTCACTTCTCAGCATGCAGATTGGGTGTCATTTTTTGTGACCCTCTTTACTTTGCCTGCCAACAACCTGCTCGTTAACCTAGATAATAACACTATTTTGTACTTTTCTGCTGCCTTTTATTCAGGGAACTCCAAATGCCTTGCTAGCACTATTAAATCACACATCATTATGCATAGGTAAGATGTTACAAGTACTATTAAACTTAGCAGGTGGGTGGATAGAGCAATCAGAAAATGGAAAGGTAGGGGCAGGAAGTAGTTGTGATTTCCTGAGCCAGCCCCTCTAACTGGGTTTCCGTGCCTGCCCCAGCAACTAACACCCTCTCAGCTTTGTGGGTCTTCCCATCCTTCCTCCTCAAAAGCCTAGTCTAAAGTATAAAAAAAATTGCAGTGGCTTCACTGGAATGCTCTATTTTCAGCTATTTCCACAAGGAAATCAATTAAATTTGTCTGACAGTCTACTTTTCCTGAAGCTCTACTGGCAGAGGGTTTAACTTTATATCATCTTCCACAGCTCCAAAACAAAACAACCATTTTATTTCATCCTCAATGAAAGGAACTTCTATTTATCTTGGTAAGGTTCCCAGTGCCAGCTAATCTGTAGTCACCAGTCAGATTACCTTTGTTCTCAGCACTTTTTGGTTATTGTATCTTAGTGCATGAGATTCTGAGTCCGTGACAAAGGAAACATGTTGTCATTTTAATGAATGGAATTATCTTCCAGTGCCACTCTTCCCAACAGTCTATTTCCATAACCATGAAGATGTCAGATGCAAAATAAAACCAGTTGCAACACAGTGCTCTGCAAAAGGCAGTTTTGATTATTATTGAATTATGTGGCTGAAAAAACTGAGACATCACTGTGCTGATCTTTAACTTTTTGAAATTTCCCTCTAATTGGAACAAAATTATCACTAATTACAACAGAGCTTTTAAACCTTAAAGGACCTAAGCAAGTAGAAGTAAAGGGAGTGTGTGAGGCATCGTTAAGAAAATATCTAAGCCTGAGCTTGGTTGTCTCAGAGCCTAGCTTTTGGATGCTATCTCACACCTTTAGAAGTTGATCAGTGAAGATAAATGAGCAGTAGCATGATTTGGCAGTAAGAAGGCAGGAATTCGAAGTCACAATGCATAGATTCGGGTTCAGAGCTGTGTGATGTGAAGACAGTTGCCCCACACCTTGTTTCACTCATCTTTGAATTGAGGATAATAAAATCAACTCTGTCTGCCTCGCAGTGTGGAAGTAATAACTTGTAAGAGAACATTTAAAAGTCCTTTATATATTCTAATATGAAAATAGTCATTAACATTGTTAGCCAAAACTAAACTTAATTACAAAGGAAAATCTACAATGAAAAATATGTAATGCATCCAAAACACAAACAGAAAAGATGTTTCACAATTCACAATATTATGATGGCACCCTTCTCTTAGTACAATTTGAGATGAAAAAGTCGAAAATTGGCAAGACAAATAATGAGATCTCTAGGTGACCAATGGAGATTCTTTCCTGGGCACAGTGTTTTATAAGAGATACCTGCAGTGTTTGAAAAGCACTGCTTGAGTAACAGCAAAGTTGAATCCACACTTAATATCATTATAATTAGCACTGGGCAATTTAATGATAAACTTTATAGCATCCTGTTGGTTTTGCAGAATTTCTGCTTCACAATGACTTTACTTGAACAAATGACCTAACCTTTTACTGCCTCAGTTTCTTCATAAATAAGACAATTTATAGCCTTTTGTATCCTTACCACATAATGTCATAGAATCAATTATATGTGCAAGCATTAGAATTGCTCACTATAATTTAGGATCTCATTAAGGTTGCTTCTTGCTTTTATTGTGCTATCAGTTTTAGGCTACCTTTTCTTCCTGCAGGGCAGAGAGAAGGATGGATAGGAAGGAACTAAAGAGTGCTCCAAGGAGATGAAATTTCTGAGAGTTACAGGATGAAGTGAAATATGAAAAATGTCAGCTGACCACCAGGAATAAACAGATTCCTGGCAATAGCCATTATTAGATCGTGGAATTGCATCTCTCAGGAAGTGGTAGAAACATTTACTGCTCAACTGGATAAAGTACTCTCGGGGGCCAGATGACCTGCCGTTTCCTTCCACATTATCTATGAGTTTTTTTTTTTTAATAATAATAAAATGACCCAAATTGGCTACAATGTTATAATCACTCACAGATAGATTTCTACCTGCATCATAATCATGGCTGCCCATGTTCCGAGATAATTTCTCTGCATTTGGCTTGGTCTTGGCCACTCCTCCAGTCTATTTGCTGCCAGGTCTGCATTTACAGAGGGCTAGATTAGAACCTCTACTAGCAATGCATGCATTTAACAATGTTGAGTTACTGTGCTTTTCAAACAGTGAGCTGGATTCAGACATACCATGAAAATGTTATGCTGTTTAAATGCTAAAGCTGAGGCTGAGAAAGGATGCTGCCTGATGAGGAGCCACATTTCCTCTGCTAAGTTGAGCGTATGATTCAGTTTCTCCTATTTGTTCAATTGTAGTAAACATTTTTCACGGACTTTGTGCAGTGTTTGCAAAAATTCTTCCTAAGCAAAAATAGAAAAATAAACTTTCTTCTTTGTACAGTTTTCAAAAATATACCTTTTGAATTGAAAAAAGCTTATAGAAAAATGATGAACTTTTCACAGAACAAACTGTGTTTGATATTTACAAATGTGTCATTTACTTGTTATTAAATTTAGTATTTAAGAAGATAATGTGTGTGTGTGTGTGTGTGTGTGTGTGTGTGTACATATATATTCTTTCTAAAATAAAATTTTGAGGCTGGGCTCTGGAAGATGATAGAATTCCCCCACATGTATTTCTTTAATTCTACTTCCTCCTTTGACCTATTAAAATAATCTCATTTTCAGAATTATAAATATTATTAATTATTATTATTATTTTACCCCCAAAAAAGTAACTATGCTTGTTTCGGTAAATCAAAAGCTAAAATGATGACTCATGTAAGAAAGAGGCAGTGGCTGGTGGGGCTAATGCTCCTCTCCTGGTTCTGCCTCATCTTCTCCAGCAGCTGGGCACGCTGCCCATTTCCCTCCCAGTGTGTGACTTCTTAAAACTGGCCCTGGCTTCATCATTCTGGTATTTCTGGCTCTTAGCATAGTGCCTGGCACACAGTAGATGTTCAATAATTGTCTATTATAGTAATAAGTTCTGAGGGCTTTTCCAACTATGTTGTTTTCCTTAAACCATTTTAAGAAAGAATTTCAAAAAAAACCTTACATCAAAAAAATATATATACATATGTGTGTGTGTGTGTGTGTGTGTGTGTGCGTGTGTGTGTGTATTTTTACTAGAGACCATTTGAATTAAGATGTGAAATCTGTGGTCCATCCTTAACTTGTGTGTCAAGATTTTATGCCTCTTACTTTTCTTTAAATCTGAAGTACCTTTTTATATCCTACATCATGGTCACAATTTCATTCAAAATTATTAAACTCCTGTTCTCAATTTTTATTAGATCCTACAATTGATAAACTTCCAATAGCAGAAATTTCCAGATGTGATCTCTACATTATACTTTGCAGTTAAATGCTTTTATTTGCATAATTCAAAGCATCATTTGGACCTTGTGAAGTGGAAGCATAGGTATCATTGCCTTTATTTTATAGATGAGGAAACTGAGGCTCAGGAATAATGAGTAATTTGACTGAAGTTACACAGTGAATTGGTGATAGCTTTGAGCCTTAAAAACATCTTCTGACTCCAAATCCACTGGGCAAATCTTTAATACCACATTTGCTACAAGGGAGTTTCTGACTCTTTTTTTTTTTTTTTTTTTTTTTAAGTATACAGTACATTAATTAGACATTTATGTAGTTTATAAAACTATCCCCATAATTGCTCCTTCTCTCCTCTGGTTTTCACTTAGCTAATATATTAATGCTAACTGCATTCCCTATACCATGCTCCCCATCCCCGTGACCATGACTCTGATGTTATTCACAGTATTCCTACCTGAGCCATCAACCTGCCTAAGTCTGGATGGCAGAGAACTCATCATCTCTTGATGATTCTGCCATCTTGCACCACTTGACTTAGGAATTTCCCCACCTCAAAATATTCGAAATTAACTTTCAGTCAACAAACCAATTCGAAAATGTTATTGAACAACTACTGGGTGCTGGGTTTCTTCTCTTCACCAGTGAATATAATTCAGACACCAGGAATGCCTGCAATGGTCAGCCGCTTAAGTCTAGGAGCTATAAAAGCTGTATTCTCTGGACATTAAAAAGAAAGACCAGGGGCATCGAAGTGACTAAAGAAAGGGATGATGGAAGAGGGAAAGAGACCCAGGAAACATCCAAACTGAGGGAAAAGGGAAACGAACTCAAGTAGAGTGAGGATCAGTGGAAGGACATGGAATAAAACTGTGAGAAAATGGGGGACATGGAAATCTGAGATGGATAAAATAAAACGAGAGTGGAGGCGTTAGAGTGCACTTTGCATGAGTATAGAATAAAATCACTAGAACTGGATCTGCTCAACAAAAAGAGGGTGATCAAAAGATATGTGGTGCCAATAATGTGGAAAGGTCTCAAGCATATTTATTAATCAAACTTGTCTTTGTTATTGGCATTGTCTTTGTTATTGGCATGGTTGTCAAAAAGGTTGTCCACAATTCAATTTGCTGTTTTCTGCATATGGACAAGAAATCTAAATGTCTCCAGGCCTTTCAGCCTCTGAATACAATGAGCACACATATAGTTCTCACAGGTCCTTGGAGCCTCCAGGGAGAAGTGGAGCACCGTGCTCTACAGCAGACCTGTGCCTGTAGGCACGTCTTATTAACTCTTCAATTGTCAGTTTTCTCTGTTGCCATGTTGTTCTCGTGGCCACACCCATTTTTTGCTAGTGATTGACTGAGACTTCAGAGAACCAGACCCTTCACTGTGCTGTGAAGGCAAAATTTGGGGAGATGGGAAAAAAGGACCTTTTATCTCAATTTATCACCTGGGTCCCAGATACACTGCTTGTGTCAGAATTTCCTGAAGTATCTTATAAAAATGACTCATTCAAACCTAAACATTTCCTCTGTAGGGACTCAAAACTACTTCAGAGAAGATGTGAACACTGTGCCATATCCTCACCATCCATCTCTATTTCCCACTGAATATGTTCATTTGTTCCTCTGTTGAAAGTGCCCATGTATATTCCCTTTTGCAACTATATTTCTGGTAACTGCAAACAACTAGACTGGATGCCAGAGTGAGCTCAGTGGGTTCAGGATTCCCTGCTGCAAACATGTCGAAGGCCAAATAATACCCCTTGCAGACTAACTGCATGTAGTAAGCGTCTGACCTATAGTAACTACCCTGAGAAGCAGATGTTGATCCTGTCCCCAACAAAAGTGCAGACATTGTATGCTGGGAGTCATCTTAAAAGTAGTAAGGGGAATGCTTTCTCTAGAGAAAATATGTTCTTAACCTCAAAGAAATATTTTAGTGTAACCATGCAAGATAAGGCTTTGCGTAAAGGGTTAGCTTTATGATTTATAATCTTCTTTTATGAAAGAATAGCCTGGAAACGTTAGGTCACACTTGCATCTAAGGATTTGAAATATTTAATCCAAAGAGAAAAGCTTTTGAGAAGAATTTATCTGGCAGGGGATTTTTTCCTGCTGCTGTAAAGGATGAGGCAAAGGAAGGCTTGCATAGTGCAGGAGATGGGCCCCATTAAAATTTTATTAACATGCTTTGAAGTTACAGTATAACCATGTCCAAAATATTCTCCCAGCCCACTGTCTTCTTTAGCCACCTCTGCCTTAGCCAGAATGCTTATCCACAAGCAATGAAATGAACCCCAAACTTAGCATTTGTTTAGTCCTGAATTTATCTAAAGTAGCAATTTGACTTATGAGAAGCCATTATATCTCTCTTGCTTCCAGTTTATGTGTAAATGAAGAAGTTAGATGTGATGGGCTTTAAGATTCTCTCCATCCCTGCCCTGTGTGAATCTATGAGGAATTCACTACACTGCTTTTATTGATGGGAAACCTAGATACCTTGGGATATTTCAAAACAAAGCCTACCTAAAAACATATGATAAGCCTGGATTATTCAAACCTCAGTTTCCATCTGTAGTGCAATTATAAACAAACAAATAGCTTCAATGGGTAAATGCTAAAAATAGTTGAGTGCTTTAAAAATACTAGTTATTAAAATTAATAATTAGTACATAGGAAAAATTATCTCTGAGGTGCATGGTATTATTTTCTGAAATCATAATACCCCCTTGCCAGCTACTTAAAAACTGGATTTTTCAAGTTTCTTTGCTGCCTTTACTTTTCATTATAAGTTGCAAAATTGGTAAGCATATGAATTGGAGATGCTTACTAATCCACACTAAAAGTATACTCAGATTAATATAATTTAACTTGAAGAAATGAAATAAAAGAAAAATAAATAAATAAAGGCTAGCCATGTCTCAGCATCCAGTGGGAGTAAACTTTTCAAAAGTAATTTAACTAACTTAAAGAGAGTAAAATTAATAAAGTAGTTTTGATTAGTGGATCTCCTGTTTTGTGTTAGATTCTGTATACACATACATACAAACATATATATGTATGTGTGTATATATTTGTGTTTATGTGCATCTTTATGTATATAGAAATATATAGTTATCTTGAATACTTATACACAATCTGAACATATAGGAGTTATTTTGAGATTCAGAAGTGACTCACCTGGTATCCCTCAGCTAGTAAAGGAAGAAGCCCAGAATGAAAAGCAAGTACCTGGCCCTAAAGATAATTGTTTTTACATTATACCCCATTTTCTCAAGTAAGGGCTTTGTTATAAAATATCCTGGGGCATGCTGTTTCTATACTGTTATATTTAACTGAAATAAGTTGCACAAGTTTTTTTTTTTTTTTTTTAACATTGTGAGCTTTGATTTATTTATCTATAAAAGGGAGGATAAAAATATCTACCTTAGGGGAATATTGTCATATTAAATGAGATACAGTAAGTGGAAATGTCTACTGAAGTTCCTGCTAAATCATCAGCTTGTGCAGTATATTAGTTACATTTTCTTCAACTCCCTTTGGACCTGGATTTTTAAAAATTTTTAAAATTTTTTCATGTTAGGAAAAAGAAATTCCACTTATTAACTCAAAGAAGTAAGAAAATAGTTATTGGATGCCTTCTATTCTGTTGTAACTTTTTAACTTGTCATATTTCGAAGTTGGTTGAGGTAATGATTAGAAACTCTTTTGTGTTTCTGTGACAGTTAACTGCTCAGTTCATTTATGTGAATCCCAGGTCTTTCAATGTCCCCAAGAGTTCAAACTCCTTTTTTTTTTTTTTTAGTTCAAATTAATTCCCAGATACTAAAAATATCTTTGCCTTTCCTACAGTCTCAATCCCTCTAGTTTAAGAGTCTGTTCTCCTCTAGGGGCTTTTTGAAAGAGAAAGTTTTCCTCTTGTCAGACTCACCTTGAAGCCCGACTGGATAGATTGCAGTTGCTTTCACCATGCATCTTGTCTCAATGCAGACCTTCGGGGGACAGGCCTGCTACATTACCCAGTCTACAAGGGCAGATAATTTAATAAGGTTATCATATTTTGCCTCTATAAAGTGACTCAAGAACACCCTTTTTAAAAAAGTCATGTCAAACGGTGTTCCATTTAAAATTCAGTTACCGAGTAAGGCAAGTGGGACACGAATCTGTGGACATTTAGTTTAACTCAAGTTTCGAGATGAAAACTGGCCCGACAGTCCTTTGTTCCACATCGTGCAGGAAGGTGAGGAGTCTTGTGGCCATCTGTAAGTTATTAAGGTCTCAGAATAGAATGACATCAATAGACAACCCCAGCAAAACACCTCCGACTTCTATACATTCAGCTTTTCAAAAATATTTACTTACATAATCCTGTCTTGACTCTCCTAAACTACAGTGCATTTGCTAAATTCAGGCTTTTCTGAATTAATGTAACTGAAGAACTAACCATTCAAGGGATCTTATAAAGTATTGTTTAGGGGCCAATCGTCTAGTTTGAGCAGTCTTTCCATCTTTAAACAGCGGTGTTTGTTGGTACAAGTATTTGAGTGTTCTATTGTATTTTTCCCTATCTTTTTTAATAAATGAAAAACAGAAAATGAAAGGGATAGAATGAGTGTTAAGAAGCTGAGCTCATAGGATAGTTGAGAGAACAGGGCAAATGAGTAGGCATGGCGGAAACAGCAAATCTTTACAAAATTAACATGTAAAATACTAGAAATACGATGTCAAAAATTGTCTCTGAAATGTACAGTGTAATTATGAATATGATAACTTTTTTTTTGGTGGTTTTCTCTTATAATTGCCTCTTACAAAAAGTAAACCTTTTTTTGACCCTAACATTTGAATTTTATGTGGCCATGCAAGAACTCCCTGGCAAAGTAGGATGCTGTCTGTATTGTCAAAGTTCTCCTTGTCCTGGCTCTAGTCTAGCTTTTCCGCAGGACACAGATCTGACTATGGGAGCTTTTATGGACAGATAATATTTCTCTCATTTCCGAAGTCCAAACAAGTTTCCTCATTACTGAAGAACGCATTTCAGGATATAAAATCTAATTTACACAGCTGTATATGGTTTGGGACCCAGTTAACTTAGAAATTGATTCTCTTCCTCTGCACAGTCCAGGCAATTGAAATAACTTGAATGTTTTCTTTTAATACAGTCACCCACATTTAAGGCATGGTGACCTAAATTTTTCCCTTAAGAAATCATATCTCTGAAAATCTATTACCTTTAGTCTTTAATACTTGCTCCAGGGACATAAGGAGAAACTCAGCATAGCATATAAGATATGCTTGTCGTTTGTGCTGCATTTGGGTGTTTTTCCCTTCCTCTACTTTCTTCAGTCTACCTTTCCTCAAAAGTGATATGAGCTTTCATTCATTCATTTGTCATCATTGTTATCATCATCATTATTTTAAATCACAAGAATTTTAGCTGCTTTAATTAATTATATTTTTATTGTGGTTCTAAGCAAATTATGAAATGAAATGAAGAAAGTAGATATTAATATTTCAAGAGAAAAAACTTATTCAATATTTAAATTAGTCAAAGGCAAGCATTGTTGGTTCTTAAAATTAAGAGGATATAGAATGCTCTTTTTTATTTCTGAGGATATATATTAACAATGCTACTGAGAATCTTTCACATTTCTATGCTGTATTAACTTGTAGTCAAATAAATTTATGTTTATAAAATACTCAGAATGGCCCATTGAATTAGGTATGAAAAAGTGCTTTTAGATTTAATAACAATAATTTACATTGATAGTTTTGTATTTGAAATCACATATGTATTTCTTCAATTAATATGAGAACAATTTATAACACCTGTATTATAGATGAGAAAAATGAGATTCCAAAAGGGTAAATGAAGCTGACAGACTCAAGGACTTAGATTTAGATTTCTGATGCCAAAGCCAATATTCTTTCTCTCATGGTGAAGAAAAGCCCTACAGGAACTTTTTCTAGGTTGGGTGGAGCCTCACCAGCCCTGTGTAGAGACTTGCGACCTTACTTACCTTGTAGACTCCTTGCACTGCCCTTCCATATTCCCTAGTACTGTGCTTACTCTTTGGCCAAACAAAGGAAGTATGGCTGAAGAGGCTGCATGTACATGCAGCCAGGTGGGAAGGAGCTGTGCAGTTGTCTCAAGAGAAGAGGAAGAAGTCCCAATTGCAAGGGCTGTTGTAGAAGAGGAGAAAGGCACCTGGGGACCCTGACTGAGCTGGGAGGGCACATCACAATAGCTAGTAAAGGGCAAAGAGCCCAAAGCCTGAATGTTTTAGGAGGTAAGTTGTGGATGTGAATTTTCATGATCTATATTGCCAGACGATCTCTTTCTTCCTAGCTCCTCTCAGTGAATGGCTGTTTGAGTACATGTATATATGTACACATTAGGAAAGCTGTGAGTGAGTCCTCCTTCCACTCTTTCCCTTCAGATAACCCTCCCTCTCCCCTAAGGGAGGTCAGTGCCTTCTTCATTGCCTGGAGGTCCTGTGCTCACACACTTTGTCTCCTCAGGGGCTTAGATCACAATTCCCATAGAGTTTATATCAGCAACTCTCATATTTTTTGTCCCCAGGATCCCTTTACATATTTAAAATAATTGAGAAGCCCAAAGAGATTTTGTTCATGTAGGTTATATCTATCAATACTTCCATATTAAACATTAACACAGAAAAATTGTGTTTAACATTTAACGGTAAAAGCCCATTACATGTTAACATAACACATTTTTGTAGACACTAGCTATATGTTCCTCCCAAAAAATTAATGAGAAGAGTGGTATTACACTTTTGAAAATCTCTTAGCAAATAGCTACATTCTCATATCTGCGTCTATATTCAATCTGTTGCAATGTGTCATTTTGTTTGAAGTAAATTAAAAAAATCTGCCTCCACATAGATTGTATTTGGAAAAGGAAGGCATATTTTAATACACTTTTGAAATAACTGTAGATTTTCATCTTTGATACTCTACCAAAAGTCAACAAGTTGTAATTTCTGAAAGAGAAATTGCAATGTGAAATCTAAAACTGTATCAACTAAATTGTCTCTGTTACATTAAAATCCACTGGTCTTTTCTGTACTATTTTTGCAACTTCCTATGAATCAGTAACTACTTCAAAATAAATGTTTTAAATAGTTTAAATAGCAAAGAATGTGAATAGACATCTCCATAGAAGATATCTGAATGATGAATAAGCACAAGAAATATCAACGTCATTCGTCATTAGGGAAATGTAAGTTGAAGTCATTATTAGATACTACTTCACATCCACTAGTATAGCTGTAATAGGTTTGACAGTAACATGTGTGGAGAGAATGTGGGAAAATTGGAATTCTCATTTATTGCTAGTGGGAATGTAAAATGGTGCAGTCACTTAGGCTGTTTCCCAAATTGTTAAACATGGACATCCCATGTGACCCAGCAATTCTACTCCTATGTGTTCATACAGAAGAAATGAAAGCATATGTCCACACAAAGACTTGTATGCAAATGTTGATAATAGCATTATTCACAATAGCTCCAAAGTGGAAACAACCTAAATGTCCATAAACTAGTGAATGGATTTAAAAAAAAAAATGTGGTATGTGTGGTATATTTATGTAATGAATGGAATACTGTTTGACGATACAGAGAAATGGAGTACTAATACATGCTACAATATATATAAACCTTAAAAACATTATAATAAATGAAAGAAACTTATCATGAAAGAACACACACTTTATAATTCAATTTATATGAGGTAGATAGAGAAGGCAACTCTATAGAGACAGAAAGTAGATTAGTGACTGGTAGCACTGGGGTTGGGAGTGGTGAGTCACTGTAAAAGGAAAAGAGGTTTAATTTGGGCATGATGGAAATGTTCTAAAATTAGGTTCTTGTAATAATTGCATAACTCTGCATACATACTTAAAAGCATGGAATTGTACACTTAAAAAGAGTATTTTATAGTATGTAAATTTTATCTCAATATCCATCCACTGGTCGATTTTGCACTTGGATATTTTACTATTTCCAATTTTGTAAAATCTCACAGTGGACATTTGGAAAATATTGGTTTAAAGAGTTATGCAAATCTTCTATGTATTGACACATTTCATTGCACAATATAAAAAATAACATTCATTAACAACACCACCAATCTCATCAGAAAAGTCTTTAAATATTTGGAAGCTGTCAAGTTCATGGTGATAAATTCAAGTTTTTCAAAACCCTTATTTTCACCATGAAAGTTCAAATGGTATCACTGGCAATAAATACTACCAATTGTTTTCCTTGAAGTGACACTTCATTTCTTTTTGAGAATATGTCTGCGAGATACCAATTCTGAATAACCATAGTTTGTAGTTCATTCAAAGAAAAATAGTGCGTCTTGAAAAACTCACCCAGTTCAGCTCACAATTCAAGCAATCACACAATTGCTTTTCTCTGCTGGTCATTTATTTGGTTAGGAGCCAGAGAGTAAATATTTTAGGCTTTATGCAGAAGTGCTATCTATATAGTTCCTATATACAGAATATTAAAAATATGTACAGTTTAAGGTCAAGATATACTATAAGATATATTAAATTATTAACTTTCTTTGCTTTAACATGGATATCTTTGAGTAAAAAGAGCTTTATTTTTTATTTTTATTTATTTATTTTTTTACTGTGCATACATGGTGTTGAAGCATTCAGTGACAACCAATACACTTTGGTGGCACTGCTTTGATTCAAGAAGTTTTACCCACCATTGCACCTTGAGTGTACGTGCTCACCAGCAAAAAAGGCAAATGTCATAGAATTATTCTGAGAGTAGTTTTCACCTCACAGACCCTCTGAAAAAGTCTCAGGGTCTCACTTGGAAAACTGCTGTTCTAGATGTCTTTCCCCATTCATCCTTCTCTTCATTTTCTCTCATGTGAAAGAATACCATATAAAAATCACTCCCAGCATGACTTTAATTTAGGAAGAATCTAGTTAAGTGTTCTTGGGCAAGGTACTTCATCTTTCTGAATCTCGGTCTTCTTGTCCATCAATTGGGGAAAATAATACTCACTCATTTTTTTTTAAGTATTAAATGAGAGTTTTAGTAAAATACATAGCAGAGTGCTGTGTACAATAGTAAATATTGTATTGCCAATTATATTCTTTTTGTGTTATGAATTAATTTTCTACATTCTGTTAATTACGTGCATGGAAGAAACATCACACTCAAAGAGAACTCTCTTATTAGTAGACTTTTAGGCACAGTGGTGGGAAGGTAGAGAAAATCTGTTGGGATGGAGCCTACCCACACTGGACCCTCCAACAGAGCCACTTAGGGATGGCAGTCTTTGAAATCTGTTTTTTTTTTTTCCCCCTACTTTTTAAGCTTTAGACAACCTTTGATATAGACATAGAATTAAAAAGGAAACAGATTGTATTAGGTGCAGTTATTAAAATATTTACAAAATTTGTGTAGCATGTGCTTCATGATTATTGCATTAAATAAAATCTAGCAGTGAGACCAACAACTAACATAAATTTGAAGATGCGTCAAGTGAAAAAGGGTATTTCAAAATATTAGCAACAAATATAACATGATATGAAAATAACTGATTTCTCTGGGTGATAAAGCCACAGGTACTGCTGACACTACTCTGATAGCTTCCTTATATTCATAAATAAAGAATATGCTACATTGCAATTAGAAAGCAGTAGAAATAAAGATGTACCTTCCCTCTCAATTGAAGCTGATAGACCTCCCTGAATTCTATTCATAGACCCTTTGGGGAGCTCATGGACTGTAGGTTAATAACCAGCATTCTATATATCTCCTTCAGCATTTTGTTTTTGGCCCGTAGTTAGAAAGGCAGGAAAAAAAGTTGAGGAATTGTCAATTGTCTGATGAATTTGGGAGCAGGGGCATCTAGCTCAGTCTGGTGTTTTTACCTGGATTATGATTATTTGGATGCAAAGTCTATTTCCTGAATAAATGCTCATCTCCCATATCAACTTAAACTCAGTTGATGGAGATTTAGGAGATAAGAAAGCTACAATGTGCTTAATTACAAGTTACAAATTTACAGGTACATATAAGACTTTTCTGACTCTTCAAACAATAACCTCTCACTTGGTGGGTAGTTTATGCTCCAGCCATGATTTGAATTATACAAATATACATATGAGTAATTTTAAATTTGAATTGAAATGTAAAGACACACACACGCACATCCTTTCCACAGTATAGAATCATAAGATAGACAAATTGTTTAACTTCCAATACCCTGTCTGGCCCTAATTGATTCTTTTTACCCAGCTGAGCATTTTAACACGTTCCAAGTTGAAGAAATTTACCAGCACTAATTTGATGCTGCAATTGTTTATGAGCCTTTTAATGGGCAAAGCGGGGATTGATCTAATTTCTCAAGATGACTGGGGAATATGTTAAGTGGCACCTGATTGGTGTAGTGGGAAAAGGTAAGAACAGTCATCCATAACCAATGGGAGTTAGAAGGGCTTATTCTCATTCCATGAGGATCACCTCTTGATGGAGAAGGATGTTTTTCTATAGGGACTTTAAAATTTCTTTATTAATGAGGATGCCTCTTTGAAGGATTATTTCACTAAAAGGGAGGACTAAACACAAGATTTCAGATGAAATGTGGACAATTCATTTTGAAGTTCCTAGCTGGAACAGAAAAATATTTGTGCTCTGACAGCAGGATCATCCTCACTTTAAGATTAAAGATGAAAGTATTAAGGAAATTATATATACCAGTTAAAATTGTTAACATGAAATAAAATTGACATCTCACCTGCACAAGTGAAAACAACAAATAACTCTAGAGACTCATGAAGCAGTTTCTCACTCATTCAGAATAAAATCTTAGGCCAACAAGGACCTATGTAATCCATCCTCCCCTACTCTGTGCAGTGTCATTCTTACCTACAATATTATGTTTGGTTATCTGAGCCACCTTGGCCACCTTACCCTCTTTGCTGGTTCTGAGGCAGGCCTGTGTGGTCCCACATAAGAGCTGTGCCTTTGCTTTGTACTTGCTGGTCCTTCTGCTGAGAAAACCTTTCCCTGTAATGTGTTTGCATGCCTCAATCCCTGATCTCATTCAGGTTTCTGCACACAGGTCATCTCCTCGCATATGACTCTTGTGATAAATGGCATAATAGCATCTTACCCCATCCTGGCCCTCTCTATTTCCCTTACCCTGATTGATTTTTCTCCATAGCACTTATCAATGTTTGATGTATTGTATAGTGATGTGTTTTTGTTGTTGTTGTTAATAATCAGCCACCCTTCTCTAGAAGATTAGCTTCCTGAAGGCAAAAGGTATTGCCCGTTTTAGTCATTGGTGTATCTTCAGGGCCTAGAAGTTGGTGGCAAGAAATAATATAGACTAAATAGATGATATGAATAATCAGTTGGTATCTCTATATGATAGTGCTAAAATTCACCCTTGAATTCCAAAGCTCTAATAATCAATAGTGTAACTGAGCAAGTTACTTAAATTCTTTCAACATCAATTTCCTTGTCTATAAAATGGAGAAAGTAGTATTTATGCCTTGAGATTGATAAGACAGATCAATGCAAGTAAAAAAGCATTGTAAACTATTTCACTATGCAAATTGTATTTTAGCAGGCAAGAACCAAAGCCCAAGAAATTCTGATCCTATTCATTTTTGTCATTGTACTGTAGTCCCATTGAGAAGTATCAGTTGCCCAATGCTGTGATTGTGCGAGAGGACAAGACAAGGATAGATGAAGGGAGCTAATCATTTACTTCACCAACTTTGCCAAGCAACAATCCTGCCTTATGTTTGTAGAGGGCATTATAAAACATTTTTTTTGGTGTGATCTAACGTGATTTTCACAATTGCTCTGTACAAAAAAGAAGTATCATTATTATAATTTTATAGAAAATGTAAGGCAAAGAAATTAAGTGAATTGCTGATCACATAGCTGATAAGAGGCAGAATAAGGACAAGAATTTGTATCTTCTAAGTTAATCCCAATATTCTATACTATATCTTATTACCTTGAATCAGGAAAGGTCTTGTGTTGGGGTACCATCCAAATCTGGTCCAGTCATAACGTCCTTCTCCTCTGGTCTTCACAAAATCACAGGCAAGTTGGGGAAATGCCTGCAGCTTTTATATCATCTCCTCGGAGAGCACAAGCACACACAGTAATCTCAAGATTGAGGTAAATGCCAAGTATTACACACACACACACACACACACACACACACACACACACACACACACACACACGTGCATGCATGCACATACACACAGAGTAGGGAATCGTAGATGATGAGCTTTCTTGGAAGGTCTTAAGGGACTTTGCTATGTTCCAAGGTGAGTGGAAAGACATGTGAATATGTATATGCCACAGTGGAAACCATCATCCATCACCTTTGCAGAATTATATAAAACTTGTTCACAACAGGGAGGATATTCCTTGAAAGTAGCATCATACCTGTAAAATAGCAGCATCATTTGTTACAGAAAAAGTTCATGCTCTTGTGGAAGACCTGAAGTATGTGTTTTTCACTGAAAGACATAAACTCACGTGGGAATACTTACAACTTTTTTTCAATTTCCTACTGCCAACTTATAAAATTTCATTAATCCTCCTGATTTCCACAGATGCTAGTATTGGTGACTTAGTGCTGTATCCTTATACTATTTTATTTCTCAATACAATAAGTGCTTAATCAACAGCCTTGCAGGGCCACCTGACCTGCTTCTCTGAGGCACCTGCATTGGGACTGGGGGAGGTGGGTGGAGTTCTCATTCTGCCTGACTGATAGCTCTGACTGCTATAGAACTCTTTTTGACTAATTGGAGAGCTGGAAGTTGAAGCATCTGGTGCTTATGTACAAAACAAACATAAATAAGAAATCATGTACAGATGTGGCTCTAACAAATCCCCAGCAACAAAAAAAAAAAAGAAGTAGCATCAAAAAATGAAAGGAGAAAAATCAATACTAAAAGGGGAGAAGAAAAGAAATAGAGAATCCTCCAAAGACTATACTTCAAAAATTTAATTTCAGGCTCAAATACCTGACCCCAAATCAGTATTTTTAGTGGTATCTGAGATTTCTAAAGAGTGAAAAAGAGTTATGAGGACCAAATTATGAATTCCTTACTTTACTCTCCCATTTCTTTCCAAGAACTAGGAGGGTAATTACCCAGAACAATCGAGGCACAAAGAGGAAAATATAAGCATTACAAGTTACTAACACTAACATTTATTATAAACTAAGGAAGATAGGGCCTGTGTATCCTAGTTAACAAATGTGAGCTGGATCATTTTTGCTGTTTTTAATCCTAATAATAAGGTACAAATTAACACAGTTCTGGAGTCTTATTCCAAGAATATTGTTAATATATTTTGACAAGTAGATACTCCTATTATTCTAATATAATGGATATACATTTTACTAAAAAAGAAACACTTTAATAAAATAGAAATACAATATAACAAAGCAATAAGGAGTTAGGGATTGCTGACTGTGAAGATGTCTTCTCTGCTAGTTTTAATTTTTGTTTTCCTGTGCTTGACCATGAAAATATACAGCACACTTTCAGTCCTTATGGGTCAATGACCTTTGGCAGGGTTTATCCTCAGGGTCTGAGAGACAGTATAGGCAGATGAATGACCAAACTGATGATGGGTTATATTATCTATGACCCATTAAGAAGAGTGTTGTCTCACGCTTTCACTAATGTTGAGGAAACACATTTATGTATTCTACCTTTTCCTTCCCAGTAATTTATGTCAAGAAAGAGAATGAGACCATTTTCTTAGGCCTATATTACAATTAGAAAAAAATACATAACATGTAGATTTCAAGAGATAGAATTAGGATCAATGAGTAGAAGCAACATGAATAACTTAAGTAAAAACTTCAGTCATAAAGGGCTATCCCAAGTAAGAGTGGTATACATGGAATGTTCCCTGTTACTCAAAGTTTTCTAAATGGAGGGTGAGGAATATTGAGAACTTTGCTTCTGTAACTCTAGCATTTCATACAGCACCTGGAACAGTGTGGCTTCTCAACACTCAAAGAATGCCCAGTGGTTGCATGACCATCGAGCAGGTTAGTGGAAGATGGGAGGCTCATGCACTGGATTGATGCTAACTAAGGCTCCTATAATCCTGACTCTAAATTTACCATGTTCTTGTCCACTGTGATTGATATGATGGTGAAGTTAGAAAGTTACCACTTAGACTTGTTCCATTTCATGACTATTTGAGGGATTTCTAAAAATTATTTTCCTCCTAATGTCAATGAATGAGCAAGTATTTATGAGAGGGAAGTAAAAAGTACTTAACACCAAGCAGTTAAAATAATTTTTTTCTAAACACTTTTGACTTGATTTCATTATTGCCAATTCAGTTATTCAGTTGACTAGTAGACCAGAGGAAACATTTTGATGTTAGTGTTTTCAGGCTGCATTGAGAAAGTCTTAGGAGAACAGTCCCAAGTGTTGGCAGTTGTCTTGGGCAGTTGGTTAAGTTTCATGTGGCCACATCTCAGTACACTGAGACAAATAATTTCTTGGCTATAAATCTTGGGCTCTGATATGCTATTTCCAGGAAGCTCACTGAAACCCTGGAAAGGAAAACCTGATCAACAGTATCTCTAAAGGAGACTATAAATGAATTTGCCCTTAAGTGTTATAATGCTTAATGGAAAGATGTTCTGCCCTTTTCTTTAATTAACTTTTAATTTCTGTGGCACTGTAAAGGGGCGATAGTGAGGGGGCTATTGCTCTCAGCATTATAAAGTATGATATAGAAGAGATCAAAGTTAAGTGTCTTTATTGAGCCATGTAGCCTGGCTCTGTCCAGTCTTCCATCTGGTACCCCAGCCAGTAATGTGGAAGAGTTCTTCATCACCTGGAAGACTGAGTGGGGAATAGGGTAGATGAACCCAAATCATCACTAGGTCTAGAAAAAATAATAAGGCAGAGAGGAAGAGGGAGAGAGAGGGAGGGAAAGAGGAAAAGGGAGGAGAGGTGGGAGAAAGGGTGCTTTCATTATGTCTACCAATGGCATTCAGAGTAATCTGTCTGAAATAGGACATAAGTTCAAGAAGGATCTTTCAGGAGTAAATAGACAGAAATCTGGGAGTCTGGGCCTAATGAGAGAATGTACCTCCCTGCCCCACCCCCACCCCTCACCTCAGGAAACATCAATATTATCCATCTACTGAAGGCCTCTACTCTGGGAACCCAGAGAGCATTTGAGATGTGAAAGCTAATCCCTGCCTAATTCTACTGGTGAGAGCACAGTCAGTATAGTGACACTCGTGCATAGTATCCCACACATTTTTAAAGGGTATCTGAGTTTGAAATGTGATACTTTGCTCCATATTTTTTTTCTAAATACACTTTTTTTTTAAAAGCTATTGTTAAAAGGAGTTTGCCTTTTTTAGCTACAAATAACTGAGTTGGCCCAAGCACATGATAAGTGGCAGTGAAGGGCTATTCTACTTGCAAAACTTTAGTGTTTATTAGGACAAAAAAATACAATTAATTTAGCATGAGCATGAGGTACTGATGACTAAAAGAAGACCACTAGGAATCATGCCAAGTAACGATTTTTAAGTCAAGTTACAATGACCTGCTTTGTGGTTTCTCAGCAATGATCTTTGCAGAGCTCCCCACATGCCCTGGTCTTATGCTACTGAGTGACGGAATTAGGGTAGTATATGTAAGTGAGCACATGTTTGTTGTCTGTACAGGTATAACTCTTTGATTTTTTTCCAAAACTACAGTGGATTTTAAAAAAATAACATTTTGTTAGTTTTCATACCTTCTGGGCATCTCAACACAGGTAGCAATTAATCAAGTACATAGGCCCATGTGCGAGGAACGTAGTGCAAGTGACCCAGAGGAGGTGATTTCTCTGGTCTAAACCACGACTGGCAAACAAAGGCTCACAGTACAAACCTGGCTTACCACACATTTTTGTAAATAGTGTCTTATAGGAACAAAGCCTTGCTCATTTTTTAAAATATATTATCTATGGGTGCTTTCCAGCTACACCAACAGAGTTGAATAGTTGTGCTAGAGACAAAGGTCCTGCAAAGTCTACAATATTTACTATCTGGCTTTTGATAGAAAACATTTGTCAACACCTGATACAGACTCTAGGTTATCATTTCTCATCTGAATTAATCGCAGAAATTTCCAAATTGGTCTTGTCTTTTATCTTTCTGATCTATAACATACTTTTTTAAGGACTCTTCCTAAAACTTGAATATGATTATGTCATTCCCCTTCCCATTATTTACATAACAAAAATCTAGCTCCCTCACATGGTCTTTTCCAACGCCATTTCTCATTGCTCCTCTACTCTCCTCACATGGGCTACATTCCCTTTTCTCGAACCTGTGTTATCACAAATACTGATACATTTATTTAGAATGATTCCTTCTTCCTTTCCTTGGATCCTCCCTGTGTGAAACCCATTGCAGGTACAGCTTCACCAGGGAGATTTTCTGATCAACATTTTTACTCTCTCAATTCCCATAGCACCTATGCATATTTACATGATAGCTTTTATTATTTATGACACTCTCTTGTAATTTGTCTGCTTACTTATTTTTCCCACCAGTAGATGCCAAGCTTCTGAAGGCTGGATTCCTGCATATTTGGCTACCAGAATTCTTGCCACAGGCTGAAGAAAGATATATGAAATGAATCAGTTTATGACTGCTCTTCCCAATATGCCAGGTGGACCTAGAAGAAATCTGCCTGCTAGTTAAATCATACATTTAGATTTTCATACAGTAATTTAATCTTTAGATACCTGAGCAGCCCTCATTTGATCCTTCCATATATTTTTTCTTCTAAAACTATTGCCCAAATTCAGCAAAACCTAAACAGGTGTGGTCAAGTAAAATATAATCTACAGCAACACCTCTGTCCTTTACATGACACATTTTTTTAATACATATAGACATTTCACTGTGGTCTAAATAACTGTGCGCAAATTTTATAGACTGAAGTATTTTTCAGAAGTCATTATTCATTTTGTTTTTAACAAGTATCAGATGAGTGCTTGTTTTGTGCCAGGTTCTTATTTTGAGTGCCAAGGATACATGTGTTCTACATGTATGCACGGATACACATGCACTTAAAATAATGTCAGTGCCATGTCTCAAAAAGAGGTTCTCCTTCTAGGGTGTGTGTACCAGCTTTAGCAAAATATGCTGTAATAGCTTTGTTGCATCAGAATCTTGATAGTAGAACTTATTTATTTTGGAAAAAATATTCCCAGGTAAAATGGATACCCACTCCTGATTAAAAACCACCGTTTAAAACATTAGAAGTATAAAAGAATGGAATTGGTCCCCGGAAATTTATTTCTACAAATAAATGTAATGTCATAGATTAACTGATTAACAACTTTTGAAAAGCCGAAAAACACCTAAGCATGAGTAGTTAGACAAATCTATAAACTTGGAAGCTAGCACCTTAGCATAAGCAGATCATATAACTTTTCTAACCTCACTATGTTAACATCACCTAACATTTTAGGGTGAATATAAGTCTCATAAATGAGAGGGTTGAAGGAGATCATGTTGAAGATGGGGTTCCGTGTTAAGCACATCTGCATTTTCGCAGGAAGTTTTGGCAATGTTTCCAGATAGGTGCCTGTGACCGGGATTGGCATAAACCCTTCAGTGGGTTTGGTGGGAGTAATCATTTCTATTTATAGGGCTAGGTGTTGTAGAGAGTTCCTAGAGGAGGAAAAACTCTGACAAGCAAATATTAAATTGCTTATGGGATCAGCAGGGCTTCTCCCATAGGGCTGAGAGGGCCACTGCCTTCCTAAACTCTATTGTTAATAGGACAGAGGCAAATAGTTTCACTTCCTTGGGCCTCAAAACAAGTTTGTTTCACCCTTAAGCTTTTGAGAATATTGCTGGAAAGAAGGAGAGCTGTGCATTATAGCTAATACAGCTATAATTTCATCAGTGTAATCCTCCACAACCCCTTGCAAGGAAGGATTAATAATGGGGAATAATTCATTTGAAGGAAAGACTGCATGGTATGAGAGAGAGACTCAGCAGTGAGCTACTTATGAGAGCTCTAGAAGACTACACTGGAATGCTGGAAAAGGAAAATGAAAGGGAAAAAAATAGCAAAAATAGGGTTATAGAAAAATACATTACATCTGAGAGACCCTGGCTGAGGGAATGAAGCAAACTTCATGAATAGGAAACCCCTCTGAACCAGGCGGTTCAGTCACACAGGCCACATTAATAGTGATCTGTATAGCCAACCCCATCCTTGTCAGATCTTTTGAGCCTACACATTTCTTTACACTCATGGTCCCTAACAGGACTTTCTTTTTCCACTGTCTTTAGTGAAGGGAATAATTAGCGGTGCCATTTGAGGAAGCCCAGGGGGTCAGTAGGTGCTAGGTAAATAAATTCTAAGCTTCTGCATTATATTTAAAAAAGGGATAAGAATGTGGCATTTGGTTTGCAAACAAACAAACAAACAAAAGATAAAACAAAACTTGTTCCCCTAACACAGTATGAAGTCTCGGATAATTGTGTGTAGCATTAGTTAACATTAACTCAATGGCTAATGCTTATGAAGCCCTTACTTGTGTCAGATAATTTATAGGTGTTTTTCTCCCTCAGTTTTCAAACGACCCTGTGGACTAAGTACGATTTTTCCCTTCTTTGAAGATTAAGAGCCTGATGTATGAGAGTAGAGAGGTTGGAGAGTGTGCCTAAGATCATAGGGCTGGTGTGAGTGCCTGTCTGTGCTCTTTCTCTGGTAGGTCACAGGCCTCACTGCACCTGGGTTCTGCACTCTTTCATGCTGGGGGTCTGTCCTCTCCATAATTCTCCTTCTCCTCCTTTTCTTTTGCTGCTGTGTTATGTTCATTCATCACCATTATCAGCATTTCTCTAATCAGACTTCTAAAGCCCCTACCTCATTTTTTATATGTTCTACTGTCCTTCTAAAAAAGAATTCTAATAATGTATTAGGAAAAAATATGATGAAAACAAGTACGAATAGCATTTTACAATTTCCTGAGCATTTAAATACAGATTAGTACTTTTGAGCAACTGCATGATAATACTTTTATCACATCCTTTCTTAGAGATTAGAGAAATGAGGTTTAGAGACATTAAAACACTTGTCCCAAAGGCTGCTGTCATCAGTAGCAGAGGTTCTGTATCTTTGGACGCTGAAGGGCTTTCACTCACTAGCAAAATTCAAACGCAAATTCGTCTTGTGACATCATTAATGAAAATGAGCAAAAGGGGCCCAGTGGGAACTAGAAAATTCGGGGACTCACATCTTCCCCTTCAATAAAAGAGTGACTTCTTCTCAGCCTTGTTCCCTGTTGCTAAATGGGAAAGAGGATACAAAGTTGCTGGATTTTTCAATATTTCCAGGGAGGCCAAAAATATGAATGTTTAAGTAACATGTCCTGATCTTTAAATGTTGGTTCCTGCTCCACATTCCTGAACAAAGCCTCGGGGGAGGCCTACATTAGACATGTGCAAGCCAAATACTGTCATTAGCTCACCCATCTCCATCAGACCCTGTGACTTTCCTACTTTCTGCCCTTTTTGTCCTAAATTGTCTGGTTAGTGCACTGACCACTATTCTCATTTCCCTTTCTTTCTCCATCTGCATTCTTTCTTTTAGCCGACGATTATCTCTTTAAACATCCTACCTTTGCTTTCTCAGGGGCTTCCTCATCCCTCCCTGCCTGTGCCTCCTCCTAGTAGCCCAGATGCTCTGTGATGGAATCAGGGATAGCTATTTACAAAGCAGAAGGAAGTAATAGGAAGGAAGAGGTTTTGTCCACAAAGCAAGAAACCCTCTACTCAGGCAATTGACAAAGGGAAAGAGAATTGGAAATGATTTTATTTCAATTAGATTTTAATTAGCTTCTGTCTCGGAACCATCGGATCGGTTGCCGAATAATTGAAAAAGCAACCATATTTGCATCGCTTGCTCCTAAGAATAGTAATTTTGCAGCATCTGATCCATATTTTAATCAGAGGGTGAGAAGGAGGAGGAAAGCTCTTGGGGGAAGGATTTCAGATTAAATAATCAGTGTCAACAAAAGCAGTGTGGCGGATCAGCCCAGGAGACTGTATGAGCAGTCCTCTCTAGCCTTGCCCCAATTTCACATGGAATTAATATAGGATGGGTGGCAAGAAACATATAATTAGCAGCCTGCCCAAACTTATTATAGAGCTCTGGCAACCCTAATTCAAACATGCTAGGAAATTAGGAAATGTACCCATTGCAGCCAAGGGCATAGTATATGAGAAGGTCAAGTGTGACATCTTAGGAAGGAGTTGGGAGTGTGTCACTGGGTCCTTGTTCTTAACACTGAGTGCTTTCAGGTTCCAACTTCACTGTTTCGTTTCTCTGTGGTCCTGTTCCTATGATCTACTGCTGAGATAAAATGTCATGCATACAACAAGTAGGGCTTGGATCTGTGTCCCACCTGATCTCCCCAGGTCATTCGACCATTCTGATCATAATTGTAAGATTTCTTTTTTTTCCCAGACAAGACCAACAGGTTTTGCAGGGCTATGAAGTTGATGAAAATGCTTTCCCCATGGGACAATACAAGTGGATATCTTCGTGAATTTTCTCTTGAGGAAAATATGGTGTTTGGGAGGCTAAACAGCTCATACCCCTTGTTTCCTCCAGAGACCAGTTTTCCCGTTCACACAAGAGTGTACTGCAGAAAAGTCTTTCAGCAATGTGTTTCTCTGGTGGTATGTGGTTGGTAATGTCTTTGAATAAATTCTGAAGAATCCTCTTCCTGCCACAAATTAAAAAAAACATATGTTTGACTCTACTTCTTTCCTCTTCTTAGAGGATGCTGAACAATTATTGCTCAATCTTAGTGCTGAGTCAGCTCTTCAAATACTCTTGATAGCTATGCAACTTCCTCAGGCCCACCACAGGGAGATCACACAATGATTCTAATCTCCAAATTCCTCTTCTCTTGCTCTGTGTACTTCTATCGTGTTGGGATCTTTTGCAGGGGGAATGAATTAATGTAGTATTTGCATAACAGAAAAATAAGTTTTAGAAAGTCTGCTGTCTGAAAACAAATTTAATATAGTAGATTGTGATTGTGTTATATGTAATCAGAAACAAAATTATGCTAATAATAATTTCAAGAGTCTTATATAACATAGTTATTCATCCATTATCACAACGGTTACTCTCTCTCTGGCATTGCCATTAGACAGGTGGTTCTTTTATAATACTGTGAAGGACTTGTAGGCAGGATTTGAGCCATTTGCTCAGGAGAAAAGGCAACACAATAAGCATCCTTTCAGAGCTACTTGCCTTAACTACCCTATGTAACTTCATAGACCCTACCACTCCTGTCCCCTTTACTCTTTTCCCATTAGTTTTATTTTATTCATAGACTTTATTACTATTTGAAAAAAAAAAATCATTCATTTTGTTTCTTAACTACCTGCTTCTCTTGAATGCTATTACCCTGAAAGCAGGGACCATATCACTAGTGCCTGGCTCATAGTAAGCATTTAGCAAATATTTGTTTAGTCATTCAATCAGTATTTCTATAGACCTCCCATTTAGCCAGAATATTTTAGGCATGAGAATACAGGAGTGAACATGATAGACAAGGTCTACTCTCTGCTCAAGCATATGAGTCAGTAGGGCAAAGTGGACAATTTGCAATTAGGTAAATAAAGATACATACCAAAAATAACATAAATCCTAAGGAGAAAATAAAATAGAGCAATATGACAGTGACCTCATACTGAAACTGAGATGCTCTGGTTTCAGATTCAAGTAGATGAGGTTGAGCTTTCACAGAAGACCAAAATGTAGCGGGGAAAGAGGAAGTCCATGTTGGCACAAAGACACTAGCAGCCCCTGCCATTTCATCCACACCATCTCTCTCCCAGGAACGCACTTTCCATCTGGTCCGCTGAGTGGATACCCATGTGTTCTTGATATCATTTCTTCTGTGAAGTCTTTTCTGTTCCCTCTCCCCAAGGAGAACTGTCTACTATCCCTTTGCAATATACACATTGTCACCTGCACATATTTATTTACGTTAGTATTTGTAACTTAACCTTCTTTCTTTCATTTGTTCACATATCTTTCTTATCTCCAATTGGACAATACGTCCCTCAAAGATAGTTACTATGATTTTTTTTTTCCCCTTATACTTAGGGTATATCATAGACTTTATTAAGAAATTTAGATTTTTGATAATTATTTGTTACATTAATGGCTTGATTGGTAAATTTAATAATGGATAAACATGTAAATGAAGGAAATAGGAAGCCACTGAAAACTTGCACTTCTCTTTTTCCATCTCACAAACTCTTCTTCAATAATCATTAATTTTATTTTTTGTGGCTCCTTTTTTATTTATATGTATGAAAACTAGTCCACAGTTGTTGTCATCAAATGAATTCTAAAGTTACCTTGAATCTACTTCTACCTTCTACTTTTCCAATGTTTCCCATTCCCCAAACCCCACACACACATGTAATACTTTGTTCTTTAATATGGTCTAAGTTTTCCTTACTCATTCATTGACTTTCTTGCTAGGGCTTAAATAAAGTTCAAGTGTTACTCAGTCATGTCATATACATTCCTGCTTCTAGCTCTCAGTAGTTGAATCTATCTGTCTTTTGGCGTCTGTATTAATACAAAACAAATATTAGCAGATAATATATTGGTGGCCACAAGATGAAAAAAGGGCTCACGATAGTGTAATATTCATAAAACTCTTGATTTGAACTGTCATAATCCAATGAGGCTAAATTTATCCTCAAATAGATGAAATAACACCAGAGGCTCCTCTAAAAGTTATAATATCATAATTACTGCCACTTAAATCTCATATGTTCACATCGTATGCATCTTGAACTTAAGAGTCTTAAAACAGATATGTTATTTCTTGGAGACTCCTAATGTGACAGAAGTCACATGGTGCTACTAAAGGCTGCTCACACTGCACAAATGATTCTTGGCTGAATACTAAATCTAACCTCATAGATAAGGCTGAGCAGGCAGAGTTTAGTTCTTCTAACACTGACAAGATTATTTACAGTGTTTCCCTTTGTGTATTTTTTATTATTTTGGAAAAGTCAACATAATATTAATCTGTGGATTACATGTCATGGAAATGGATGTTGAGCCTTTTAGATATGTTGGCCTAAGTTCCCTATTTAAAAAAGTTAGTGGTTCATGTTCTCACTGCTTAATTTTGCATTTTGAAATATGCCCCTCACCACCTACCCTGGTTGAGGAGCTAGCATATAGACTCATAGCTTTGCATGTTAGGACCCGATTTTAGAGAATAAATTTTTTCAACATTCTCTTCCCAACCAAATAGGGCAGAGACTATGGAACAAAAAGATGGGCATTTGTACATAGACGGCAAATGCCAAAGCCCACTGAATTTGACAGAAAAAGAAGAAAGAGACAAATGATAATGTTTGGATTTTTTAGGATGGATGTTTTGGTCTATAGGCGGTGTTCTCATCAAATGGAGTAAATACAGAGAAGGAAGATGTGTAAGGCAGATGATTTACTGGAAAGTTGACATATTGCATTTGAGTTGTATCATCAAAGGCAAGATGGCAAAAGGTGTTTTCTGTAATCTGGGTCTCTTCCAGGGCCTAGAAATTGACAAATGAGTATAACTCAAGGGATCTTATAGAAGAGAGGTTTATAATCTGTTAGAGAACAGAGATATGTAAACATCCAGCTATAATGCAAACAAATGCAAATAGAAAGTGCTGCTCAGAATTTAGAAAAAACTAAACTCAGAATAGGAACCTGTCACCAAGTTTCTTATGTTATCTAGGGAGAAAGAAGACTCTGGTTCTAGATAACTGGTCTCCATCCATTAACCTATCCAGTAGGCATTATTAAGCACTTCTTGTGCACACAGTACTCAATTCCTTAGTTATTTAGTTATAACATTTCTGAAATAGAGAATGGCAGCTCTTGAGACTTAATCACTCAATTGTGTTCTGTAAGGATATTTCTACCTCCTTTTGTGCTAATCCTACAGTTAACTAGTTTATTATTCCAAGTGGATTTGCCCAGGAGAAGGGTATGGCCAGTGTGCATGAACTTGCTGTCCCTCATGCCAGTTATGGTGATGAATACACTGTCAGATAAGAGGGCATGAATCAATCCTTCACAGCCTGAGCAACTTTGGTAGAGCTGGTGAAATTGATTTTATGATCCTGCAGGGTGGAGGCCCTGGCTCTGGAAAGGTGGTGGCCCCTGTGTGCTCCTTTTTGAAGAGCTACCAGCCAGGAGACTCTGCCTGAAATGGCTAATTAACCTCTTGTAATTACAAACATCACTGCAGAACATTTCTAATTCCAAATTTGCCATTTTAATATTAATGTATTTGTACTAGTAAAATTTCATTCTAATAAGGTGGTATAGGTTGACTCGAGTCCCTCCCCCTCACCAAATATGTTGAAGCCCTAACCTGTTTACTTATGAATGTGACCTAATCTGGAAATAGAGTCTTTGCAGAAATAATCAATTTAGATCAGGTCATTAGGGTGTATTCTAATCCAAAATGATAGTGCCCTTATCAGAAGAGATAAATTTGGACACAATCACACAGAAAAGGAACACCATGTGAAGATACAGAAAGGGAAGATGGCTGTGTGAGGATGAAAAATTTGGAAGTTTGTTGCCATAAGCCTGGGGGCAACAAAGAATGTCTGGGGCTACCAGAAGGTAAGAAAGGGCCTTTCTGTAGGTGCTTAGGAGGGAGCAGGACCCTGCCAAAACCTCGGTTTGGGACTTCTAACTTTTGGAACTGTGAAACAATCAATTTCTATTGTTTTAAGCTCCCCTCTCCCTCCCTCCCCAGTTTATGGTACTTTGTTACAGCAGCCTTAGGAAATATTTCTAAAAGGTTATGGTTAGCTTTAAAATTGGATTTAGATTTCACTTAGAGTTCAAATTAGACTTAGGGTCCCCCCACCAACTGTGTTCTCAGGAAGGAATAGGTTAAAGTTGAATCTCAAAGACCCTAAAAGCATTTTGGATCTATTACCTGTTACTTTCAATATGGTTTTTACTTCCTTTGCTCATTTGTGAAGAAGGCCAACTCCTTATTGAGTGGAATATAATACAATATTAGATAGCTTCTCTGAAAAGGTGGTTATGATCTGGGATTTAATGATTTAGAAATGCAAAATAACTCTTCAAAAAGGAGCACACAGGGGCCACCACCTTTTACTCATAAGCTTTACTCAAAAAATTATCTGGAATTGGAGCACCAATGGGTCAAGAGTTACCAACTCTTTTTTTGCTGTTCTAAATTGTTGCTTGTGCTAGGATAAACAGGTAGTTTTGCCTTTACATGCTTTATTTCTTTTTGTAATTAGCCCCTCTTCCCCAAAGTATAGTTTATTCTAAATACTCATATGCTTAAGACCTACTAAAAAAATGCCGTAGATGATAGAGGCTTTGTTCATCCCTCTGGCGATCAAATCAAAGTTGTGACAGAAACAAGGAGCAAGCCGCAAGGAAAAATCACCTGGGATCTAGATGAACAAGCCATACAATTAGGGAGAAATCCCAGAAAGCACCCTGAAATGGCAGAAGGTAGGATGGAGCAAGGATGTGGGGCTTCCCAGTCTCGAGCAGCTGAGTGAGACCGAGGCTGCAGTAGCAGCAGTGGCAGTGGCAGACACCTCTTAAAGGGGCTGCATCCATGAGCGGATTTTTGCGGTAATGGACCTGCTTGCTCTGAGCACCAGTGCCGATTTGGCTGCACTCAGAGGGCACTAGGGACTTACAGGGAAACATTGTCAGAGTAAGTGCCTAGGTGAGACTAACTCCGTACAGAAATGCCGACAGTATCTATTGTTCCTTGTTGAGCACTCCCCCACACCAGTGCACCAGACAGTGTCGCCAAAGCTGTGATGTCATCAAACTGGATAACAGAGATCACTCTGCCCAGAAGATTCCCTGAAACCCCACTTCCCCCAACTTGCAGCTCCACTCAAACTACATCCAGGTATATCCTCGACAAGTCAGGTGCTCCTTGCTGAGCAGTGCCTAGACTCACAGTGGAGGCAGCTGGCCTTGGTTTCTGGTGTGGCTTTTTGAGGCAACTATAAGCACAGCATCTGTGGATTGCTTGCTGAATCTTAACAAGTGGCCCTAGAGAGGTAGAGAAGTGGGCTAAATTTGCCCTGCAACTGAACCCCTCTAAGGACTGTGCCACTGGACAGACACCTACTTCACAAATCCACATTAATAAGACTGGGAGACTTAGGAGCTTTGCTTAGTACTTATAAACAGACACCAGAAGATGGCCAAAATGGGAAAACAAAGAAGTAGAAGCCATATGAGAGAACAGAACAGATATCCAGATATAATGGAGTCAAGTAATCTAACAGATGTAGAGTTCAAAGCACTGGTTATAAAGATGCTCAATAAACTTTTGAGAAGTGTAGAGAACTTCAACAAAGAGATAAAAAACATAAATATGGAAATGGAAATTATGAAAGGGAACCAGTCCAAAATGAAGAAACATTAACTGAGATGAGAAGCATATTAAATGGAATAAACAAAGGAATAAACAAACTGAATAAAGAAAAGGATCAAATGCACTATCTAGAAGATGGTAAAGCCAAGGACACACAAGCAGAATGGCAAGTGATAAGATGCCAAGACTATAAAAATAATTTAAAGCTCATATGAGACACTATTAAGGGTCCAAATGTCTGTCTGATCAGCATAACTGTAGAAAATCAAGATGTTGAACAGCTGTTTGAAGAAACAGTGATGGAAAGCTTCCCTAACTTGGTGAAGGAAGTGGACATAAAACCCCAGAAAGCTCAGAGGATTCCAAAAATTAGGGATCCAAAGAGGCCCACACCAAGACACATCATTATTAAAATGCCAAAGGTTAAATACAAAGAATATTAAAGCAACGAGAGAAAAACAGATAACTACTTATAAGGGAACACACATAAGACTGGCAGCTGATTTCTCAAAAGAAACTGTATAGGACAGAAGGGTCTGGCAAAAAATTTTCGACAGGATGAAGACCCAGATTCTACAACCAAGGATACTTTATCCAACAAAACTATCATTTAGAGTTGAAGGACAGATAAAGAGCTTCCAAGACAAAAATAAGCTAAAGGAATTTATTACCACCAAACCAGTATTACAGGATATATTAGAGGGACTTCTTTAAGAAGGAAAAATACAAAAACTCACTTCAGATTAAAAGACACACACAGACTAAAAGGAAGGGGATGGAAAAAGATACTGCTTTGATGGATCTAGAAGATATTTAGATCAGACAGAGAGAGATAAACACTATATGATTTCACTTATACGCGGAATCCAAGAAATAAAAAGGACAAACTAATCAAAAACAGACTCACAAATATAGTGGATTATTTGGTGATGGACAGAGGGGAGGGGATTTGGGGGACTGGGAGAATGAAGTGAAGGGTTAAAGAAGTACAAATTAGTAGCTGATGGATGGTCATGGGGATGGGCAGCGTGCGTAGGGAATGCAGTTAGCATTAATACATTGGTTAGGTGGAAGATCAGGGGAAGGAGGGAGAAATTGGAGGAATTGTTTTTTTAACTATATAGATGTCTAACCAATGTACTGTATACTTGAAACTAATTAAAATTAGTAAATTTAAAAAATAAGTAAATATTCATATACTTGCCTTTAAATATTTGAAAGGTCCTGCTCACTACAAATTGTTAAAATCATATATAATAGAAATAGGTATGAATCACTGATTCACAGTTTTTTTCGATATTTTTAAGGTATTTACTCCTTTCAGGACTCAATTAATGCTGATTTTATATATATACATATATGCATATATATGTATATACATATATGTGCATATATATATAGTTGTGTGTGTGCGTGTAAGTTGCATACCATTTACCATTTCAGGAACCTAACACATAGTGTCTGAGCCTGTTCATTGCCTACACGGGCTAAATAATTGTCCATAAATGAAGGATATCTATCCTTTGGCTGGGATAAAGGAGTCAGTGAGAAATCATACGTTAAAGTTTAACATAGGCTGTGTCTCTCTCAGTTATGATTTGGAGTTTGGACTTCTGGCTTTAAAGAATATTGGTTTGATCCTCCCTTCTTTTATTTTGGACTGTTCATTCTGGTACTTTAAGTAGCATGATTTTTTTTTTTTTTTATCACAAGCAAAAAAAGAGGTTGGGAATGAACATGCAATTAGAGGCTTAATTGCCTTTTGATGAGGCTGAGGGTTGTAGAGTTAGGGCATGTGACTGGGGATTCTTTAGCTACTTAAAGCGCTGGAGAAGAAGGCTGTAGTTCAATAGGACCACCAGATCCATGGTCATTCTTTGAGCTGGTATTGTCATGCTATAAAGGTCCCACAGGAGAGGTAAGCATTGTGCAAAGGACTTGAGGTATGCCTGCTTCTCTTAGAATGGAGGGTAAGAGGGTACTGGTGACCAGTACCAGAGATGACAGAAGTGAGAATGGAAAATGAAGGGGGAAGACAGGAAGTGCACTTGGAAAGACAAAACAATTGCTATTTAATGACCATATTTTGTTAAATAGGACAAAAAAGAAAGCCCTTCAAAAGGCAATAAAGATCTTCATTGCCACAAGATTTGTACAGGGCTTCTGCGCCTACACAGATTTGACAGCCTAACTTTGAAGTGTTTAAAACTTGAAGGGAGGAAAGTCAAGAGGGAGCAGCTGTGTGGGGGATGTTGCATGGTCGGGAGGGGGAGTCAGGAGAGAGGGTCAAGAAAAAATGACTGCAGTGGTCATTTCTGGCCCTATTACCAGTTATGATGGATGGTTTGGGAGAGGAAGGAGAAATGGCGTCTATTTAAAGACTGCAATTAAGAAAATATGTCTAAGTAGAGGGAAGATGGCAGTTCCGATTCTGGCTGTTGATGTGTCTGATGAAGCAGGACTGATTCACCTACAAACTGACACAGCTGCATTAATGTGGCTGAAAATAGCAGTTCTCATCTGCCTGTGATGGAGCTATGGTAAAGAGTGTCTCCTCACCTGTGGGCTTGTGAATGTAGATTATTTCCCTTTGACTGAAAATCATTTCTATCTGGTTTCTTCCAAGGATGTTGGAACGCTGCCTTTCATTGTCTGTTAAATGAGCATTTAAACACCAATTTGTTGTTTGGAGTTCGGACCTCTGTTCGTTGGGTGATAGTGGGGTATATTAACCTGAGGCTTTTCAAATGTCCTCTTATATTTTGTGTGGATTTTTTTTTTTAATACCAAGTGTAATTGCTGTGATTTGCCCAATTGCTTTCATGCACATGTAGTGAGACAGGTTTATGATACCAGGATATACGAGTCAGTGAGCAAAATTAAGCCTTCATTATCTGAGTCTATGGCTGTAGCTCAGTTATAAGAAAAAAAAATGCAGGTGGAAAAAATTTGATTCTGAACTTAAAGAGACCTTGCCTCACATAAACGTATTCTAAATATATCCTATTGCATCAAAACTATTGAATTTAGTTATGCTTCCTCTGCTTTTTCTTTCACCAATACTGCTGAATATCAAGATTGCTGGGTGTAAAGAGATACATTGCCATGTAGTTTTAAATTAAAATATATTTCCATTATTCATTTAGAAGCTAACACCCCTGTATGTTTCTTGTCCTTATAAAGGTAAGACATATGTACAATTTAAAGAAAAAATAAAGAGGCAGAATTCATTAGAGAAAAGTAACTCTCTACTTTCTGCTTATTGTGAGTTAGACTTCACAAATAAATCTTGGAAATCTGTCTGAGTCCCATCCATGAGCCAGCACCTCCTGGTGATGTCTATAATTGGTCATTATGATTTCAGATTCTGATATTCCTTAAGAGAATAGCACAAATGAAGGGGTTGATGATAAAGTGGAAATTGCAGAAGGGTTCTTGGTGAACCAATACTCCAGAATAAAATGTGTGAGTGTAGGGAAAGGCTGAATCTGTGAGTTAGTCAATCAAATCATGGCAACTATTTGGTATTTCACATGCTTTTCCAGTCCCAATCTTACATGTGAAGGTAGGGTTGATTTCATTTAACTAGAAGATAGAGTTCGACACAGCTTTATGGACACGTTGAAATGAAATTACAAACCACATACAATTTGGGAAAGTCTAAAAGCTCAGAAAAGTTTGCATAGTTCAGGTATGATCTCCATAGTAATTGAAAAGAATACCAGATGTGTAGTAAACTTATGGTCAATCGATTAAACAAACAAACAAACAAAATAAACAAAATAAACAAAACAAACAACAACAAAAAACCCACAAATAAACAAAAAAAAAGCCATTACACAAGCTAAGCTGATGAATAAAGAACAGCAGTACCTGAGCCAGTATAAATGCAACACATGCATATGAAAATAATACAGATTGGGGAAGAATGTAATTCAATACAGATTTCATTCTGCTATTACAAACCAGAGGTTATATATACTGTAATATCTAGACTCACTGAGCTGTTGTGAATGTTAATGGAGGATATTTATTTCTCTACTTATATTGCCTGGACTGAAATTTGGATTATCGATACATAGTTAATATTAGAGTTAATAGTAGAGGCATATTACCAATATACAGTTTATATTAACAGGTGTAAACAGGCAGGAAACCAAAATGCAGAAAATGAGACCACTTATGGGAAAGACATGTGCAAACTACAGTTGTAAAGCCTAGTTCTAGAACAGGGAGGTTTTTATCAGGCAGAAAGGAAGGATGTCACCAGGGCTGAGTTCTGAGGCTGTTAATGGTGGCCGACTGTGGACAGCAGATTAAGAGGCCTGGTCTTGTGCCTTTAGATGTCTAATTGTCTTGCCAAGACTCAGAAAAATCAGGACTGAATAAGAGAAATTCTATGGAATAATGCAGTAAGAGGTAAGGTAAGAGAATTATCTTATCAGACAAGTGGACAATTGATAATTAAATAATCGAGGCCATTTTTAGATGTGCTTTGGCCATGCTTTATTATCTAGGCTCTTTTGCTCTATGAAACAATCTTGGGACAAAGAGAAAGAGAGAAGGACAAATAGGGAGCTGTTGAACAGTGTCTCTAAAGGCAAACACAGATGTCTTTTGCATCCCCCCCACTCTGCATTTTTTTCTTTGCTGTTGCTATTCACTGGGGGTTCTTTCACTACCTGTTTTCAAAGGAAACTGTCACCATTCTATTCAGCCTGCCAGACTGAAAGTTCAGAAGATAAGAAACGCTTCCTAGCATGAAATGCACTGTGAAATGTATTTGAAAATAAAGTTATTAATGACAATTGTCATCAAAAACTTGCTCTTTCAAATGCATTTTTCATAGTTTTCAGGCCAAAAAGAACTTGCTGCATATTGAAATTTCAGATGGTTGGCTGACTATGTGACAGACAAGCAAGCATATTTAAGTATGTACAAGCACACATGAAAGTGCACCTGTGCATCTCATTACCTATCTATAAACTATATCCACACATACTATTTCCATAAATAGACAGGGCTTACACCTCTGCAGATAAACAGTCACCATATCTCTGGGCCTGGATATTTGTGGAGACTGCCTTCCTGAGAGAAGATAAAAAAGAAACTCTCAAGACTCAAAAACGAACAAAAAAAACTTGAGTGCTTCAGGAGGTAGTGGGTTCAGATATGAACAAAAAGGGAGAAAAATAACCCAAACAAGAGAAAGAGGGATTTATGGGAAGTGACCCCACTGGCACATGGGCACTGTCCTTACCTTTGGTCCCCCACCCTGGCCCAAAGGCACATTTCCTTCTCTGCCTGAACTTTTCACTCTGTTAAACTAACAGAAATTCTACTAATTGGTAATGTATTTAGGTTAATAAGCTTCCTCTGGGATGGCAAAAGGGCTGAGAGTCATTCACACATTGGTGTCAATTTCTTTAATTAGAGTTGTTTTTTCTAACCCCCTTTCCAAATGGCAAGCTGAAATCATCTACACTGAGGAAAGAAGAAAGAACCTGCTATTTATTGAGAGCCTAATACATGTCAGGCCTGATCGCATTATAAACTTTATATTTAAGTAACCTTCATAATCATTTTTCAAAGTATTTATTATTTTATTTTATTGTTAAGAAAACAGAAGCATATATGGGTTTAAAGACTTTTCCAATGACACCTGTCAAATAGATGAAGTAGGATTTAAATCCAAGTCGGTCCTGTTCATGAATGAGTAGGAGCTTCAATGGAGGGAGAGATGAGGTATATGGTTTTGACATACTCGGGTGGACAAAATTGAGGTCTGGGCAATGGGCATCCTTAGATTGCTTGAGTATCTAGAGGCCCATGTATGGTCATTAATTTAAACTCTAAGTAATGTATTCATTCATTTACTAAGTCAATAAGTTTCAAATTAGACTATACACCAAGTACTTTTTAAATTGTTAGGGATGTGAAGATGGGCAGAACGGGCAGATCACTACTGTCATGGGGCTCATGGTCTAATAAGAAGAGACAGGTAATAACCAATTGTACAAATAATTTTAAAAGGTAATATCAACTAATGATACAGGAATTGAAGAATGGGAAAAATAGCAATGTGGTGGATACCAATGGAGGTGGGGTGAATTGTGCCTTTAGGTTCTGATGCAGTAGCCTCTCTGACCTGAGACCCAAAAGACAGGAGCATCTTGCTATGCAAAGATCTGCAGGTAGAGACTTGCAGGCACAGGGAAGATAATGTGGTCTGGCTTTAGGCAGGTAAAACCAGCTGAAGTTCAGTGTGAGGGGAGCACAGTGAGCATGGGAGAAAGTGGTATGAGAGGAAGTCTCAGCAAATAAGTAGGACACTTGATTTTTTTTCCGAATTGAAGTTTAAAGCAATTGGAAGGTTTTTTGAAGGGAAATGCTCTCTGATTTTCAGACTATAAAGGTTGCTGTTGGGGAAATATACACAGATGTGAGTGAAAATAGTGTAACTGATTATACCATTGCAGTATCCAAGTGAGACATGAGATTGAATTGGCCCGGGAAAAGCAGCAGAAGAGATGAAGAGAAGTAGATTCTATATAAGTGTTGGAGCTAGAATGGGCAGAGGCAGTTGATGGATTGAATGGAAAAAAGAAAGAAGGAAATCAAGGGTGATGATTGGGACAGCTACATGAATGGTAGTTGTACTCAGAATAAAAGCCAGAGGAGGAGGCCTAGCTATTTTTGGAGGGTAGTGGATTGTGGTGCAAAAAAAGCTTTTAGATAAAAAGATTTTAGATAAAATTAAAGATTCCTATTAGACATCTAAATGGGGAGGTCTGATATGCTATAAGCATTGAGGGCTGAAGTTTAAGTTGAGAGGTTCCCATCATACAAAATTTTTGTAATAGTACCAATGAAATCATTGAGGGAAGAATGTTATAGAAAAGAGTTCAGGACTTTAAAATATTCCAACCACTAATTGTCCAACAGAAGGCAAGGATCAACAGGAGACACAGAATAAGAGCAGTCAGTGAGGTAGCAGGCCGACTAGAAGACAGTGTGTGTCACAGGAAACAGGATGCTTTTCAAGAAGAAGAGAGGGGTCATGTGTGTGGAATGCTGCTAGCCCATCATGGAACAAACCATTTCAACAGTATGGAGGTGGTTGGTGATTTGAGGAGCAATTTCAGAGGAGAGGTAGAGATAAAAGCTTGATGGGATATGTTTGAGAGAAAATGGATTGAGAGTAAGTGGAGACAAAGAGTGCATAAAATTATTTCGTGATGATTTACTGTGAAACAGAACAGGGAGCTGAGGTGGTAACAGTGAGCTATGAGTTAAAGATAAAGTTCTGAATATTTTGTTGGTTTCTTTATAAAGTGAGATACTCTAGATCAGTGGTCCCTAACATTTTCAACACAAGGGACCAATGCTCCTATAAGAATCTTATGCCTGATGATCTGAGGTAGAGCTGAGTTGGTGATGATAGTGCTGGAATGTGGCTGCAAATACATATGAAGCTTCACTCTCTTGCCAGCCACTTACCTCCTGCTGCGTGACCCGGTTCCTAACAGGTTACAGACCAGTACTGGTCTGTAGCCTGGGGTTTGGGAACCCCTGCCCTAGATAATGTTTGGATACCGATGGGACTGATCTGGCAGGAAGCTAATATTGATTGTGCAGGAGAGAGGCAATGACCATACTCATGAAGTCCTTGAGTAGGGAGGCAGGATGGTTGTGATCTAAGACATGGAGTGTTGGGGTGGGGGTGGTGGGAGTATTGGCTATTGAATTTGGCTGAGACACATTCTCTATTTTAACAAGTAGGGGGAAGAGGGTATAGAAACAGGTGCTCATAGTTTTGTAAATATACTGATAGAAGAAAATATTTGTCCCCATGTGAATGCTTCTATGTCCTCAGTAGCTTATGACGTGAAGTTCTACTGTGAGGGAGGGATGGCAGGGTATGTGGAGGTATGAAGGTTGAGGAGCTTAGGAGAAAAAATGGTGGGAGACAAGGCGAGCAAAGGAGCAAACATACTAGAGAAGTGTAGCAGGATTGCCAGGTGGATGTGGGTGTCCATCAAAGTCCTAAAAAATAAGGTACAGTTTTCCCTTGAGATAATTGCCAGTGCATACAATTTATGAAGGAATACATTCAGAGGTTAAAAATGGAAAACTTCCATATCTCAGTGTATAATAATAATATTCTTTAAGTGCACTTGGCATGCATTATGTCATTTAATCCTTACAACTCATAGGTAGATACCCTTATAGTCTTTATTTACAAATGAGATAATTAAGACTTGGAGTGACAGTGGTGTGAACTTTAGAAAGTCCCATAGTTAGGAGCTTATGCAGGGTAGAAACCAGAGTAATTTATGACAAAGACCATCCTCACATCTCCATGTCAAGCTGCCTTCTTAGAACACAATTGGGCTGTTCCTGAATGAGGCCTGCACATGGGTGGGGACATATATATAATAGTACCTTTATATTATTAAAAATCTCAACTGCGAACCACAAATAACATTGGGGAAAGAGAAGGACTTGGTTTCAGTTTTTATGTTTCCTTCCACCATCAGTTGGGACTTGAGGTCACTAGGAAAGAGGAGGCTGACTGGGCCATTGAAATTGCTTTTGCATGGGACAGCACATACACACACATCCTGCTTTCTCATCATCTCTTGAAGATGAAAAATCTTTCTCTTATGTTTTTCCTTATAATCTTTTGATTCTACTGCTAAAAGTTGATCATGGTATTTACAAATGGTAGGAAGAAATATGGAACTGCTTCCTCTGGCGGGGAAATTTTGGAGTGCCATTGATTCTGACAGGTGGTGGCAGGGGCATGGGTGGGGGTGAGCCCTGAGATCATGAAGGGCTTAGGGGTTGCTGGTCTCTGTGTAGCTTTGAACAGGTCTCCCAATCTCCCACTCTGGAGAAGGCTGCTCTGCATAACATTCGTGTAGTGTTTGCTCTAGTGCAGTCCCGGGGACTTACACAAAATATGATCACAGTGTTTCTAACCATGTCCTGAGCCAAGCTTGTTGGCCTGAGAATAGAAAGTAAGCAAGGAAAGGTGAATAAGAGACAAGTCTCCATTTGTTTACTCTGCACTGTAATAATTGACTGATTACATTCCATTTTTATTTGGTTTCACTGGCAATCAGATAGAGAGCTGTAATATCCACTGACACCTTGTAATTACCATTAATTTCTTCCCTTTTCTCTGCACAGTCAGGACAAAGTTAGCAGAGAAGCCATGGGAGGCTGAATCAGTCTGAAGTCAGATGCATATGCATGAGAAAGGACAAGCCAAGGCTCTGAGGAGATGTTTGGTGGGGAGGGGTGGGAAGGGGAGGAAAAGAAGAAGTCTGAAAGATGGAAAAAGAGGAAAAAAAATACCTTGAATTGGAGACAAAGGCAAATGGAGAAAAGTGTTGAAGTCAGCACAACAGCTTTGCTAGTTTAATTACCATAATGATGTAAAATAGCCCAATCAGCAATCTGGGGCTAATCTTTCATGTATTACAGGTCTCTCCTTCGTAGAGCTTCACAGCTTAAATGCATTTTTAATGAAGATATTCAAGGCAAGCAGATAATCTTCCCGTCTTTACAGGAGGGAATCAGAGCACATTAAATGGGCTGTTCCTTTGCCTGTCGCTGTCCAAAGTTCTGGCTCTGTCTGACACATGGGAGCTGATTATCTTCTAGAATGGGTCTCAGCTCTCCTGCCTCTTCTTTCAGAGTCAGATAGAGAATGTATGGTTAGGACTGACATCCATGGAGACCTGTGGCTGGTCCCAAGGGGCCTCTGATCTGTCTTGCCTTGTGCTTAAAGGACTTCTGGATTTTCTCACTAGCAATGAAAAAGAAATGGCTTAAGGGACTTTACCAGCCCCATGTTGTCCCAGCTAGGAGGAATCTCAGTCCATCTTGCCTATGTTATACTAACAATCCTTATAGCACTAGAAATCATTTGAACATGAGGCTTAAACTAAAAATAAATGAATCTGAATCATTTACCTGTGACCCTGACATATTTGCATCTCAGCCTGAGCAAAAGAGCAGTCCAAGCCAATGGCTCTGACACTGCTTCTAGCCAGGGCAGCGAGGGGATCCTGGCATCCAGGGACTCATAAGTTTCAGTGACGTGATTAGATTGATTTGGCAAGTGTAGGCTTTTTGTTCAACGTTTATTGCTGCTTGGTCCAGAAGCCTAAAATGTCTGGGCTGGACTTGTTTGCTAGGTATTTGTAAAAGGATTCCCTTAGAAGGACAAGGTGGGGAAAGGTGGTGACAGGAAAGAAAGTACCAGCTACAGATTATAAATGTCCTGATAAGGCAAGGGAAGACTAAACATGATCTCCAACTTAATAATTTTAGGAAAGCTTTGTTTTGTTGCTAGCATTTCTTTCTGTCACCAAACTATCTGAGATATAACTTTAACCATTTAGATGCGTATAGTGAATTCAGCAGTTCTGGAAACCCTGCCCCCCCATGTCCCATTAAACTCCCTGGTAGCCAACGGCACATATTTTGTCAGTAAATTAGTGTAGGGTGTAGTCCTGGGCAATATAATTTCAAAAGCAGACTCTGTCTGTCTATCTATCTATCTATTATCTATCTATCTATCTATCTATCTATCTATCTATCTATCTATCTATCTATCTATCATCTATCTAATCTTTTATGACTTTTGCTTTCTTGAAGTGGGAGCTTGAATGTCTATCCAGGCATTTGTAAGACATTGGGTGACCTAATTAGGTTCAACCCCAAGTATCTATGTGTAGTAAGAAGTTAATTTCTTCTGTACCTACTTTTGTGGGTCCAGAATAATAACAAGGTAGATAGTAAGAACCTGCAGTATAGGGTTATCAGGACTTGCATGCGAAATGAGGGTCCTCACTATCTAGAAGTCCTGCTTAAAGGCTTCTGAGAACGCAAGATGGCAGGAAGGAAATTTTTATACCTCACACTTTATTTTATTTATTTCTTCCTTTGTTTCATTACCTGTTCATTCATTCATTCATTCATTCATTCATTCAAATTTTACTGTGTGCAGGCTATATGTAAAACCCTCTAACATTTCCAAAGGAAGGATGCAGACACTGAAAGCACTGGGATAAGAGAAGGAATATAAGCATTCAGAATAAGCTTTTAGTTGGATGACTAAGATAGAACAGGGCATCCTGGAGAGCATGATAAATCTAAATATGGGTGAAGATGGGGAAGTAAAAGAAAATTTTGCAGGTAATGTTATTCTTTACATTACATTATTTTGGAATTCTCTTTTCCAGGCTCACAATTTCTACAGCTGTCTCATTTGTTAATGAAAGAATTGAACCCTCTTCTCCTAGTTCTTAGCAAGGCCCAGCACTCTTAGCAAGGCTCCAACCATCATGAACTATCTATGCTCAGATTTATGCTTTCTTAATACAAAATGCTTCTTTCTACCTCCTCTTCTATCTCTTATTCCTTAGAATCCACTGATGTATTGTGGTGACTATTTCATCATGTCTTAGAGATACTTAAATTATTTTAGTTTACCTCTTTAGTGGTCATTCTGTGTACTACAGATACTCCTTGCAATGATTAATATAGCCATAGTATTTTCTCCTGATAATTACTAGGAACTTCCTCCATTACACTTTTTTTGTTAGATTTTACTTACTATCTTCTAAAATACAGTTTTATCAAATTTCTCCCCTTTATCCTCTGAAATTTAAATTCAAAGCCCTCTTGTAAAGCTGAGTTGTCTCCTGGCTAATTTATTCTTTCTAGAAATTATGTTTTTGCCCTGGTCATGGGATCACCTCTGTGATAGCATAGGTACATTTCTGGAAAAACAAACCTGATTTTCCTTTAGTATTATCTAACTAGCCAGTTGTCTGCTTCACAAATCCTATTTTCGTTTCTAAAGACAAACAGAAGGAAAAAAAAAAAAAGAGAGAGATATGAAAACACCACCTGAGGCCCCAAATCCTTCAGTTTCCTACCTAAGACTACAGGGTCATAAGAGACGCAAAGCAAATTTCTTTGGAACTCTACATTAATGATATTATATATACTGGCCTCCATCGATTTGGTGGATTTGTTTTAAATAGATATTCTCTTATCATAGTGAGCCTTCTTCAAAAACGAAGCAATATCCCAGCCCTATCCCTGACCTCAGTCATCTGAAACTCCCATTGTATGGTGACATAATATTTTTTTCTTTAAGATTGAATATGAAAGCCTCAACCATCACATCAATGGCCACCAATCATAGCCACCACACAGAGAAAATTACCATTCGGCAACATTCATCATCTTTACAAGTGCTACCAACATCTAATACTACTTGAGCCAGCATCAGTTGGTGCTGCTTATTCTTTAGTGAGTCTAAAAGTCAACTGAAGGGTCTTTCCTTTTATTGGGAGAGGATAGGAGCACAGAGTGCTTTTATAATGGAAAATTGTTTCTTTCCAATCTTGGAGTCTCTTGATGCCAGCTCTGTACACACCTGTATATTTTTATGATATCAATAAAAAGCTGAAGCTCTCCTCTATTTTTTGACTCCCTAAATCTCTTTCCCTTGCCCCACTCATTTTGAAAAAGACGGATATAGCTATAGATAGAGATTTTTATCTATAGACTAGGATAAAGAAAAATGCAGGCTGCACATCTGTGTTATATCTGGGTCATGGAAATATTATAATGCAATCCCACAATAGACCAAGAATTCATTCAAGACTCTTGCACTTGCTTTGTGATTTCCAGATTTCTTCATCTCCTATGAGTAGTAGCCTTGCTCCCTGAGCACCCAGGTATCAGGTATTTCTTTCTGCTATAAATAAGACTTGTTTTCTGTTGGCAAAAAAATGCATATATCTTTTGTTTAAAAGTTTGTCTATAAAAACTGAATGAGAAATGCTTAGTTACTAAACAAATGTTAAGGCAGAAGTACATGAACAAATAGGAAAAATATTTGTGGTATTCTAGAAAAAGGTCGGAAAACTATGGCCCATGGGACAAATCCAGCTTACTCCTTGTTTTTGTATCACCCAAGAGTGAAGAATGGTTTTTACATTTTTAAATAATTGAAAACAAATAAAAAAAAATAATGATATTACATAATACATAAAAATCATGACATTTTAGTATTTGTAAATAAAATTTTATTGGTGCATTCTTGTTTATTTACATATTGTCAATGGAATCTACCAAATGGCAAAATTGAGTGTTTGCAACAGAGACCATATGGTCAACAAACCCTAAAGATTTACTATATGGCCTGTTACGTAAATTGTTGCCATGTCTTGTCCTAGAGCAGATCTGACCTAGGAGAGACTGAGTCTCTATGGTCACGTTAAATCACAATACCATGCAAATAGAGATTAATACTACCCACGTGATTTCTCATGATGCTTAGAACCCCTCTGGGTGCTTAGTGTAATTCCTCTCTCATTTGATAGTGCATCTATGCCAAACCTTTCCATTCTTATCCAGATCCCACCCACCATTACTACCCTTCACATTCTCACCAGATGACCTTGTTTTCTACTCCTCATAGAAGAAATTAGGCCATCAGGTGCTTCTTCCTAACTTTCTTTTAATTTGCATCTAGTTCTTATCTTACATCCCTTCTATACTTTTCAGATTAGCATTTAAGACATATCCCTCTGCCTTCAAGTTAATTTTTTCTCCTCATGATTTTCCATCAACAATCTTTTTCCTCCTCTACATAACCATCTTCAAATACTTTTCCAAGTCTACACATATAATCATGATGTTTTAGAAAAAAAAACAGATTCAGATCTCAACCCATGACCTCATTTAATCATCATTCTTTTTCTGTTTTCTTCTCATGACTAACCTACTCTTTATTCACTCTTTTAAACCTTCCTTTTCACTTCTCAATTCACAGAAATCTTAGACATGAAAAAGCATGAAATATTTTTGAGAAAATAATCCAAGATGGAAGTGAGGAGTCAGGTTCAAAAAAACCTTAAATTCCATTACTAAGGACTTTAAACTTAAGGGTGAAAGCAGTAATTATGATATTTTCACCTTTATCTCTTACTTTTTTAATGTTACATGTTTGTGTAGTTCCCTCACATCCCCTCATACTTTATAAGAAGTCCCCAACATCTGAATTATAATAGAGGATCTTGCAAACAGCCAGCAGACCAATAGGTCAAGATGCTGAGCCTTGTATTCCTCTAAAAGGCTTGAAAATCCTGATGGGTCATCAAAAGGAAAGACATAATTTGATAGATGTTTTAGGAAAATGACTCACAAAAGAATGAGGAGTGAATTTAATTTGATGAACCTGGAAGCAAAGAGATAAGTTAGGAAACTTAATATAGTCCAGTTGGGCAACAATGATAAGCTGGGCCAAAGGCTTCAACTTATAGCTGAGGGTTTTATGAGGGTTACTAAAATCAGGTAAGAAATGGAACTGAGCACTTTGAGGAAAGATGCTTTTTAAGTTCACAATAAAGACTTCACAATGATTAACTGTAACATTCTCATTTCTAAAGCCATCACATTTCATTTAATTCAGAGCATTTATGACTAACTATGTGCTATTGAAAGCAGTATCTTTAGGACCTACCTAATCATACCAGTGAGAATTCTTGCCTCTTGTGGAACTGTTACCACAAGGATCCTTCCATTGAAATCTGAAGTCCAAAATTCGAATTTCCCCATGGTGTTCCATATCAAATCCCCATTATGATAAATTACATTAGGGCAGGCAGTGAGTCCAGCTTATCACTGTCCAGTGCCCCAGTGCCTTTTACATATCATTATAGTGCCTAGTATATCTCCTTCTAGTGCCTACTATCACTTTGTACGTGGTAACATTCAAAACTATTTTGAATGAATGAATGCCTTAAAGAAACCGTGAACTTGGAAATTACTGCTGTCATTCATTAAACATTTATTAATGACCTACTAAACACACACTTTGTACTCAAAACTTCTAGACATGGGAGTTACAGTGTGATGACAAACTTGCTGTTTTTAGTGAGTTTAAGGTCTAGTTTGTGGAGGAGACTACTGAAGAGATGATGTCAGTACAATGAATATGTTCTTTGAAAGGATGATATTGATGCACATAAAATGAGGACCTTCACGGAAGGGAGAGGAATACTGGCTTGCCAAAAGAGAGACTAAATTTAAACTGAGGCTGAGGGCAAATAGTAATTAGCCATGGGAAGATAGACTGGGGGAGAGCAACAAAACAGGGGAAGAAGAGGAGGTAGGAGAGAAGATGGGGGCTTTAGCAAATCGAAGTAGATCATTGTTGTTGGAAAGAAGAGTTTAAAAGGTCAATGGTGAGAAATGAAGCTGGAGAAAAAAAAAGGCTCAATAATTTCCTTACTGAGGTATTTAGACTTGACACAGAGGACCAAAAGGGGTGAACCTTAAAAAGGTTAGCTCCAATTAAAATAGAATTCAGATAAGAGTGAGATTTAAAATAAGAATACAGAAAGAAAAAGAATTCCTACTATAGGCTGTGGTACTGATGATGTGGGCTTCTGAAGAAGATGGTTGGATTTTTAGTGTATATTGTGCAATAAAATAACTATAGTAGGTGGTTAGTGTCTATCATTGTACTGATAATTCTGTAGAATTAAATAAGCTTTTGTAGGTTCATCTGGTAAATCAATCAAGTCTCTTCATATTCTTTATATGGGAAAATATGTTCAGAGTTCTAATTACTATCTTAAAAATGGATTTCAGAAGTGCTATCTAATTGTAATTCAGACATTATTTCTAGGTATGTTATAGGTTAAAAAATATTAAAGAAACATAGAGATGGACATGATCTTTGAGCTATATAAAGTCAGAACCAAGACTTCTATAAGACATCATCAAAATTTAAAGTTATCTAAAGAGAAACTTGTACCATATGCACAGAAATTAAATTCAAAATAATCAAATTATAGAAGAGAACCAGTCTGAGTGAAAAAGGGAATATTTTATTGATATTCATAAAAGATTTATTTTAAATTAACTTTAGAGTTTGTATCTTACATAGAATAGCTTATTAGTATTTTCAGGGAAATCTCATTGACTAAATCATAGATGGGTAAACCTGTAATTATAGGACTGCCATAAAGATCTAATCTATCTCATTTTCTACAAATACTTTTGGAACACATACTATATGCAAATCACTATATTAAAAGCTGGGGAAACATAGAAAAGTACTAGTGGAAATAGACTACTGCCTGGAATATTTAAGTTAGTGAGGGAGATGTACACAAGAAGGTAACTAATAACACAATCTTAGTAATAACAGAGTAGGAAATGAATTAGTGATAAGATAGTCAAGATCATTGTGGTTCTGAAGAGTAAGCAATTAAATTTAGCTGGAAGTGGACTGTTAGTTGAGTTCTAAATCTTGGATCCACTTTTAATAAGCAGAGAAAAGAGAGAAGACCATCTGGTTTTTCTACTTCTCATGCTATTGAAACTATACTGTAAAACATTTTCAATAACTTCTTAATTGCTAACTCTAATAGTTTTTCCTTAGCTTTCAGTTCACAGCCACTTTGCAGAATTGGACTTTAAAACTTCCTCTTCACTCAATTTCTGTAATGTTAATTTTCTGAGTGCTGACAAAACACTAATTCTTTGGTTGAATTTTCTTTCCGCTGTAATGTGGGTCAGAGACATTTAGTATAACAGATTATGCCTGTTTCTACCTTTTATTGCCTCCTGTTGTTTAGGTTTACCTCTCAGATACAATTCTACTGAATTGAGGAAACATCTGCAATTTGCGATGACCGGTATAAGAATTGTCCTGCTAGGCTGATGAAAAGATGGGATAGATGAGTGGTCTTCTGTCTTGACTGCTCAGGGGAATGGCTTAAATCTGAATATGCTTCTTCCCACTTTTCACTCCTTAAGATTTTGAATCCCTAAGGTTGGGTTAAAAGGGCCTCTGGTGAATCTGATGTACAGATAGCAATAATAAATCTCAGGCTAAAATTTTGAGGATCCATTCTAGTACAGGTATTTTATACTGCAAGCCACTGCCTTTAATTTGAAGAAATGAACTAAGATGTAGAAGAGATGGCAAAATCACTGTATATATAATATGAGCATAAGCAACTAATTATTCTGTGCTTATGTCCCTTTGGTCCCATGACCAGGTTGATGCTTTAATTCATCTGTCTGTTAATGGAGTGTTATACTCTTAAAACTCATGGGTTATTGTTGTTATGCTTGTAAAATAGTGTATGATTGTGCTGCAGTCTCTGCATTTGAACTTTTAGTGAGCACTGACCTTTCCAGTCTCCAAGTGATTAAAGCTCTTATTAATTTTCCGTAGGGATGCTGGCACCCTAAGGCCATCAAGTGGTGAGAATTCATTAATATGTGGGGCTCTAATTAGAATGCAAAAGATTTGTTTCTGTCTTCATTCTGATATCTAACAAAGCTATAAATATAGACATGTAAGAGAAAACAAAACCATAAGTGAAAAAAAAGGTGTTGACATGTCCAGGGAAGATCTTTAAACCCAAACAACCACCCTGTTTTCCTCTCTCTCACTCTCCTGGGGCCTAATCAGGTTCTTCTAGAAAACTGCAGGTGGGTGAGATGGCACCGTGTGGGAGAGACTCTGAGGGGGTCTAGATTAGTCCCAGAAATAATTATTGATTGGGTTGTATTATCAAGTCTCTCTTGAACCTCTGATTCTATGAAAAGCAAGTCTAAGGAAAGGTGAAAAGACCTAAAGTTGCTTGGTGCTTAAAAGAAGAGAAAGGAAATTTTAATAATAATCTTTATGTCTTGGCAGAATTTTAAAGCAAGAATAATGACTACATTCTTCATTTCCCAAACAAGAGAGGATATGAGTTTAGATTGCATCTGGGAGCAGTTTGCTTTGCTAATTAATATTTTGGGGGTCTTTATAAGATTATAAATCTCGTGAAAATATTTGAAGGCAGTTAGTGTATAACTCTTGTGGGTACCAAAAACTGTGTCATTTATAATCCTCTTACACTGACAGTGAACCAATCAGTTGAGTTTCCAGGAAGTACTCTGAAGACTGTTAAATGCTGGACTGAATTTCCAAGAATTCTGCCTTAGTTCCCTCTCCCTGAAGATCTTTATAAATAAGAAGGGAATCCATCGGAGGTTAAGAAGCTGGCCTGACTCGAGATGAAAAATTAGCTCTATAAAGAGTCATCTTGTAGAATGGGTGACAGGTGACACTCTCCAACCCTCTACTACCCTGTGCTATGCATTTGAGATATCGAGAGCAGACATTTTGAAGGTACAGCCACTAAATTCCACATTCGATGTGCTCTTTGATGTTTTCTTCAGATCTGTGTATAGACATACTTGTTGTTCAACATTTCTATCACTAGAGCCCTTCTTTTCTTTTCACACCTAGTAGGCAAGGTTTACCTAGGTGTGGTAATTCTAAATACCTAACAGGAAGGGTTCCCAAGGTCAAACTTTACTTGAGGTCTAGCCTGCAGTTATCCATCCATGATATCTTCATTTCACTTCTCTCATGTCTGACAGCCTACACAAAGACTTGGCCTTTGAAAGCCCATTGGATAAAATGAAGAGAGAGAAGCCTGTGTACCTTGTTCCCACAAGTGAAAAATTTCAACACTTTAAGACCCAGCTTTTGGCCAGTCCCATTCAGTGTGCATTAAATTTGGATAAATAATGCTGCATGAACATTGGGGTGCATATACCTTTATAGATAAATGTTTTCAAAATTTTGGGGTAGATACTCAAAAGAGGAATTGCTGAGTCATATGGTAATTCTATTCTTATTTTTTGAGGAACCTCCATACTGTTTTCCATAGTGGCTGTACTAATTTACGTTCACACCAGCAGTGTATGAGGGTTTTTTCCCCCTATAATTTCTCCAACTTGTTATTACTTATCTTATTGATAATAGCCATTCTCACAGATGAAAGGTGGTATCTTAGTGTGGTTTTGATTTACATTTCCCTAATAGCTAGTGTAGTTGACTGTCTTTCCATATGTCTGTTGTCCATATATATGTCTTCTTGGGAGATATGTCTGTTCAGGTCCTCTGCCCATTTTTAAATTAAATTGTTTGTTTTTTGTTGTTGTTGAGTTGTAGGAGTTCTTTATATATTTTGTATATTAGTCACTTTTCAGAGGCGTTGTTCACAAATATCTTCTCCCATTTAGTTGGTTGCCTCTGTTTTGTTAATGGTTTCTTTTGTCGTACAGAAGCTTTTTAGTTTGATATAGTCTCATTCATTTATTTTTGCTTTTACTTCCCTTGCCTTTAAGGTCAAATTCATAAAATCTTCTCTAAATCCAAGGTCCATGAGTTTAGTACCTTCTATGCAAATCATTGTTTCAGGACTTATATTTAAGCCTTTGATCGATTTTGAGGTAAATTTGGTGTATGGGGACACAAAGCAATCTTGTTTCATTCTTTTGCATGTGGCTTTCCAATTTTCTTAGCACCATTTATTGAAAAAGCTTTCTTTTTTCCACTGTATGTTTTTGGCTCCTTTATCAAAAATTGTTTGTCCATATACATGTGTTCATTTCTGGGCTCTCAGTTCTGTTCCATTGCAGCATTATTCATGGGAGCTAAGACATGGAAACAACAGAAGTGTCCTTCGATAGATGATTGAATAAAGAAGTTGTGGTATATATACAATGGAATATTACTCAGCCATAAGAAAAGATGAAATATTGTCATTTGTGACAACATGGATGGATCTTGAGTTTATCATGCTAAGCGAAATAAATCAAACAGAAAAAGTTGAGAACCATACAATTTTACTCAGATGTGGGATATAAAACTGAAAGACAGACAAACAGAGACTCATGGACACAGAATATAGTTTAGTGATTACCAGAGGGAAATGGGCGAGGGGCAAGGTAGATAAAGGTAAAGGGGGTCAAATATATGGTCACAGAAAGAGATTCGACTTTGGATGGTGAACACGGAATGAAACATACATGATGTATTATTGAAATGACCCTTGAAACATATACTTTTATTAACCAATGTCACTTCTATAAATTTAATTACAAATTTTTTTGAATGAATAAATGCCATTAACTATAAATCATAAATACCCAGAAATGGCATTATTTTAACTATAGTTTTTATTTTTTAAGATGGCATTTTAAATAAATGGGCTAGCAATGTGTTGCATTTATTGGATACTTCAGTCTCTTATTAATCCTAGGTAACATCTAGAACCATAATATTAAAAAATATTTTTAAGATTTACAATCTATAAGAAGGAGTATAAAAAATCAGCTCCATAAGCCCATGTGAACTTAAATGAAACACTCCTGGTAAAGCACACAGCACATAGTGCTTGGTACATTGTGAGTATACCACAACTGTTAATTATTGTAGGTATTTGCTTTGTCCACATGAAGTTTCTTAGTCTATCCTCGATCATGGGGTTGAGGCAGAAATGTCAGTTTTCTCATATTCATGTTCACTACTTCTGCCCCTCTTCTCAGCTAATTTGACTATTTTACTGCCTGTTAATACCACAATCACAGTGGGCAAAGGGAAGTTAGTTATTTTTTCTGCTTCTTAGCTTCAATAAATGGTTTAATAAGGAAGATGGTTAGTATTATTGACTAAAATTATTTTAGCTTTTTTTTTTTTTTTGCTTCTTTTGTTTTTTCTTTTAAATCCCAAGGGTGAGTGGCACTTTCTCTTTAAGCTTTCTAGACAGCGTCTTTTAGTGTGGTTTTCCAGAGGCTGCTAGATTCGGGGTGGGGTGGTGGCACATGGGCAAAGCAAAACTTTTCTCCTTGGGTTTTAGAATAACAAAGTATTGACATCTGCATTACAATCATAACTGAAAGTTTGTTCTTTGGGCAGCTTTGCATAGTAGTTTGTCCAGAGACCCTGGTTATCACTAAGAGATCTTCTCAAAGCAAGCTTGAAAGCATATTAATAGAATAACCAATGACATATTCCTGTGTGTTAGGAAAGTTCCTTTCTGATCTGTGTTTTCATGTGCTTTTCCAAAAGAATTTCTGTGCAATAATCCCAAGTTGCTTCATATTTGTTTCAATAATTGGTCAGCAGCAAGTATATTGTAGGAGAAAATAAGGTAAGGAAAGAAATCGTTCACAGTCCTGTTTGGTTCTCACTAACTAGTAAAGTGGATACAATATTGCTTGGAAGATATGATCACAAATTTATCATCAAATTTCTCTGGAAAAACATGTAGTGACCTTCAGGATCCATCACTGCATGTGCCATGACCCCATCACTGTACTCGGTCATCTCCACTGTACTTTTTTATTTTTAGATGTATCAGTGTTTTGTTATAGCTCTGTGCCTTTTCATATTCTGTTCCCACTGCCAGGAATGTACTACTGAACTACTCATATTTCACATCAAGACAGAGTAGGTAGGGCTTTCTCATCCATGCTCTCATGGTGCCATTGTAGTGCCTCATCCTGTTATAGTGGTGGCATTTATCATATTCTTATAATCACCTATGTAGATGTCTGTCTACCTTCTCTAAATTGTTTTCCTCATTAAATAGAGAACTATATTTAGTTAATTACTATATTCCTAGCACCTATTGTAAAATTGAATCAAATTATATTGTTGATATTTGACAATTTTTTAAATCTACAGCTGTATAATACAATAATTAATAGAGTTCAATATGATATATTATCAGCATAAAATCATTAAAAATATCTCAAATGAATGAATGAACAATTTATACCTATTCATATAATATGTACTTTTTTGTAATCTCTTTATCAAGTTTAAGAATCAGAGTTTTTGCTGTTTTTGCAAATGAATTGGGAAGCATTTCTTTCTTCTCTATTTTCTGAAGGAGTTTGTGTAAGACTGGTATTAATTATTCCTTGAATTAATGGTAGAATTTACCAGTAAAAATAAACCTGAAATTTTTTTTGTGAGAAGTAATTTTTTTTAAAATTATGAAATCTATTCCATTAATTGACATGAGGTTTTCAGATTTTCTATAAAATGTTCTTTTTCAAGGAATTCGTTGATTTCATGTGATTTGTCAAATTTAGGGATATAAAGTTGTTCATGCTTTCTCTATTGTCCTTTTAATATCTGTGGGCTCTCTAGTGATAGTTTAGTTTCATTCCTGATGCTGAGTATTTGTTCTTTTCTCTTTTCTCTGATTATTCTTGCTAGGAATTTTAATGAATTTTGTTAATCTTTCTAAATAACCACATTGTGGTTTAATTTTCTGTACTGTTTGTATCCTATTTCATTGACTTTTGCCCTTACATTTATTACTTCTTATGTTTTTATACTAAGGTTTAAGATTCTTCTTCTACCTTCTTGAGAGGGGAACATAGATTATTGACCTTCTCTTCTCTTCTAATATAGACATTTCAAACATATAAATTTCCCTGTGAGCATTTTAGCTGCATCTCTCAAATTTTGATATATTAATTATTCAGTTGAAAATATTTTGTAATTACTCTATGATTTTTATTTGACCCATAGGTTATGTAGAAATATATATTTTTTAAATTTAATTTCCAAATTAGGCTTTGAAATTTATTCAGGCTTGTTGTGGCCAAGGTTATGGCTTATCTTAGAAAACATTTCAGATATATTTGAAAAGAATGTGTACGTATTCCGTCACTGTTGAGTATAGTATTTTAAAATGCCGGTTAGATCAAGTTGCTTGATAATATTATTAAATATTCCATGTCCTTCCTCATTTTTTTGCCTACTTTTTTCTAGCAATAACTGAGTGAGTAAAATCAAAATATCTAACTTTACTTGTAAATTTGTCTATTTCTCCCTTTAATTTTGTCAGTTTTTGCTTCATGAATTTTAATATTCTGTTATTGGATGAATATATATTTACAATTGGTATGTCCTCCAGGTAAACTGCCCTTTTTGTCATGTAATGTTTCTCATTACTTCTTGTAATATACTTTTTCCTGATGTATATTTGTCTGAAATTAAAATAGCCATATCAGGTATGCTTATTTTTTTCCATGATATATCTTCATCCTTTTACTTTCAACTTGTCTTTATCTTTATATTTAAAATGCATCTTTCATAGCTTATAGTTAGGTTTTGCTTTTTATTCATTCTGACAATTTCTGCTTTTCAATTAGGATTTTAAATCCATTTACATTTTCTGTTATTATTGTTTTTAAGTCTACCATATTGCCGTTTGTTTTTCATTTGTACATTTTACAGTTCCAAATTATTTCTTCTATTAATTTCTTAGCTGTAACTCTGTATTATTATTTTTAGTGGTTTCTCTATGATTAACAATATGCATTCATAGCTTTTTTACACTTCAAACCTGACACTGATTCTCACTTTACACTGTTCACTAAATTTACCTCTCCCATTTCCTGTGTAATTGGCATCTTTTACTTCTGCATATGTTTTGAATTCTACTTTATATTGTTACTATTTTGCTTTAAATAGTAGTTTTTAAATACATTATAAGAAGTAAATAAACTTAGTCATTTGTATTCCTTTCTGATGCTCTTTATTTCTACCTAGAGATAGGAGTTTCTGTCTGGAATCATTTTCCTTTTAATTGAAAAATATCCTTTAACCTTTTCTGTGCTGCAAATTTGCTAACAACAAATTTTTGAAGCTTTGATAAAAGGTCTTTATTTCACTCTTGCTTGGAAAATTTTCACTAGTCATAGAATTCTGAGTTGACTTTTTCCTACCTTTCCTTTCAGCAATTTAAAGAGGTTGTTCCAATGTCTTCCATACTCTATAGTTCTGATGAGAAGTTAGAGTATTGTCATTGTTCATATCTGTCTTCAACATGCTCTTTTTCTTTGTTTTTCAGCAATTTGACTATCATATACTGAGTTTTGGTTCTTTTTATATTTATCTTGTCTGATGATTGCTAACATTATTAGATGTATAGGTTGATGGAGTTTTAAAATAAAATTTGAGAAGTTCTCTGCCATTATATTTTCAAATATTTGTCTGCCCATGATCAGTCTCTCTCTCTCTTTTGTTTTATTGTGGCACCCATTACACATAAATTAGTCCATTTGAAAGAGTTCTGTGTGTCCCAGAAGTTCTATTTACCTTTATTAAATATTTTTCCTTTCTGTGATAAAAGTTGGATAACCTCTATTTATCATATTTATTTATTAGATAAATCTATTATTAATTTATTTAGATAAATATTTTTATTTGTCAATTCGCTGACTTTTTAAATGTAATCTTGCATCTGCTATTGTGTCCATCCAGTGAATTTTTCACTTCAGTGGTATACTTTTGAGTTCTAGAATTACCATTTGATTAATTTTTTAGATAATAGTTTCCATTTCTATGTTGAGATTCCATCTTACTCATTTATCATATTTTCTATAATTTTATAAACACATTTTTGTTGAATTCATTGAGTATATGTATAATAGCTGCTTTAAGGATGTCTGTTAAGCTCACAATCTAGATATCTTGAGTTCAATATCTATTGGTTGTTTTTATTCTAAATATAAATTATATTTTCCTCTTTCTTTTTTATAACTCTTGATTTTTTTATTAAATATTGAAATTACAAATAATAAATTATAGGGTCTCTAGATTCTGTTACCTTACTCTGAAGACTATTGATTTTTGTTTTAGCAGAAAGTTTAATCACTGGCTGATCACATTGATCTAACATACCAAGACTCGGCCTCCAAACTCTGAAACCCCTTAGAATCTTGTTAAGGCTTCTTTCCGGTTTTGATGAAAGGACCTCGAGTAGTTCTTGTTCTATATGTTTCTTTCTCCTAAGGGCCATCTTTTTGGTGTCTCAGTTGGAGCTTAGTTAATAGTAAGGAGTATAATTAGTCATTGTGGCAGGATACAAATTCCAAAATCTCTGGGAACTGCTTTTCTCCCCACAGTGCCTGCGATAGCAAGGTTCTGTTTTTAATTTCATAGCAGTTGCCATCCAGCAAATGTCTGGATGTCTTACCCAGTGGCGGACTCCCTTAATCACAGACTTGTAGGAACTTCTGAGGCTCCCTTTTTGTATAGTTTTCTCCTCTCCAATTCTCCACCTGTAGCCCCAGCATCAACAGCTACCCTGACCTGTGATCTCTGCTACCTCAGCTCCTCAGGATCACAGTGCTCCACTGTGACATCAACTTCATACAGTGTGGTGGGGAAATTGTCTTGACATAGAAGCCTGGGCAGCTATGGGACTCACCTTCTCTCAGTCTTGTGCTACCTGTTGTTCATTGTCTGAAAGCAGCCATGTCATGTAGTTTATAGCTATTCATGCCCATAGGTCTAGTCTAATAGTTACTCCATTATGGCTGGAAGTGAATATTAACTATATAATCTGTATCATGTATCCTTATCAGGAGGGTAATTTGTCTTCTTAATAAACATACTAAATAATAATTATTAATAGCATGGCTTGCATTGCTTTGAATGCCTTACTTATTAAAATAATTTAATCCTTACAACATCTCTGAAGTACTGTTATTGTCCATATTTCTTAGTAAAGAAATTGAAGCACAGAGAGATTAAGTAACCTGCCTAAATTCATACATTTACAAAGTTATTGAGTCACTCACTGCTTTTAGCTCCAGTGCCCTAAAAACTGTACTATGTTTCCTTCTGGTAAAAAGGGGCTCATAACTAAACAAAGGAAAATGATCAGAATAGAAAACATATTCAAATCCATTAGCAAAGAAATGAGTATTATAAATTGAATCATGGCAAGTTTCGGCTTTAGGGCTTTGGCTCCCTGCTACTATGTATCACCATTTTTACCCGATCCCACCTGGTTGTTCTGTATTCAACATTAAGTACTAGTTAAACGCAGAAAAATTTCTTGAAATAATAGTAAGATTCATTCTTATTCTCTTCCACACCCCCACCCATTGCTTTCGTTTCCTTAGTTTGGATGTGTGCTCATAAATGTGCCACCAAAAGAAGCTGGTTTAAAATGTAAAGCTCTGGTGAAATAATATATCTTAGATTGGTCATTTGATCTATCTGTGACAAGTATTAAAACACATGTGCATTGATTTTTTTTGAGGAGCGTATTTCTAGGGGTAATTTAATAGTACTATTGAACATAGTTTTTACTGGTAAGGAGGAGGAGGGGAGAACAGATGAAGAGAGGAAGCTGCTAATGGCGTTTTCCTAATACAATTGCTTAGGTCAGTGGAAAGCTGTCACAGCTTAATGCACTTGCTGTTTGAGGATGTCACCATGTACAGGATTAAGCCATTCCAAAACATAAAAACAATGGTAGCTCGTTAGAGTGGGAGCTCTATATGTTTCTTGTTAAAGACCTTCTATCAAGCAGTTATGATCATTTGAAGAAAGAAATTATGGTTCTTATTTTTCTACTTTTAATGCTAAGGCAAATCTAAATGCTAAGAAAAATAAGAAGCATTTAACTATCAAAAGAGAGTGGGAGCCGGACAATAAATTACTTCAAAAACCACTCTCATCCACCTGTGGAAATCAGACTTTATTTCTAGAGGGAATTGAGGAATTCTTGCTCTAATATATTTCTGACACCAGGAAAAAGTTTAATCTCTGAAATGCTTTTGCCTTGATGCATTATTCTAGTACTCAGGGTAGGAAGGTAGACCCTTTATTTAAACCACATCTCCTGAGAATAATTCAGTTCTGAGGTTATTCTAAATACATATTTTCTGCTTTTGGTTTTGCTATATTCAAGATTTGTAGTTCAGAAAATCTCTCTAATAAGATGATTAAGATGTCATAACTGGATCACAAAGAAGTTTCTAGAAATCATTTCTAAGAAATCCTTAAGGATCAGTTCTTCATTCTTGAACAAATGCTCAGTGCATACTAGAAAGCTAGTTAGCACAGATCATGTGGAATAAGGGAATGGCTCGTGATGAAGTTGGAGAGGCCAAAAAAAGACTGAGTAACCAGGTTCATATCAAATACCTAGATTTAATTTAATATACAGTAGAAAGACATGAAAAAGCTTTATGAGGGGCTAAGGGTCAACATAATCTGATTTATGCTAACTAGAGATCACTCTGGATTCTGGATAGAGAGTGGACTGTGGCCTAGAAGGGAAGGAAGGCACAGAGTTAAGAGGTCAAATATAGTGATAATTTGGACTATTGAAGGTGCAGAAAAGTAGATGTATTCCAGATGTAAATTTGAGTCAGAAACAATATTTTTGGTGGTCATGAAGAAAAGGGAGTAACCAAGAACGGCTTCTGGGATTTTTGGCTTGCATTTGGTGATTGGTGGTGATATTTGTTGAGATGGTGAAAACTGGGTTCAGGGCAACAGGGATGGTAGTGGGGAGGTGATAGGCTTGGAGAGAGAAATAAAGAGTAGCATTTGAGAAATGTTAGTTTTGAAATACTTCACTTAGAAGCATCTAAGTGGAGTTTCCAAAGTTGGAAGTTTGATTTAGTAAGAAATGTAATTGCTTTGAGGGCAGGGACATCATCTGTCCTATATAACGAGTACATGCAGTACTGCATGGCATATAATAGCACACAATAAATATTCCTTGAATTAGTAAGTTGAGAGCTCAGAGGATAGGCTGGAATTTAAAAGTGAAAGACATTAGCATCTATTTTAAACACAGGAAAGAAAGCTTAAGATCAGAGAAAGTTATCTATTCATCTCAGTTCCTTCCTTTAAAAAACAGATTTTTTTAAAATAATCTCAGAGCTTTTTAAAAATGCTCATATTGAATGCAGTTTATTTATTTGGATTGCAAAGTTTCTTAGAATTATGGAAAGAAACATAATTAGTATTCCTCTTATTTGATTATACTAGAAATTGGTTATATCTCTTTCTGGTGTATAGAGAGAATGAAAGAGAACTGATATTCTCATTCTGGAAGACCTAATATTTTCTGCAAACGTGAGTCTTTAGGATTTTTTTTTTCAATTCTGGTATAAAAAAATATCAAATGGAAGTCTGTGTCAAAAATCTTTCTAAAGTAGAACTACAAGTCGGTTCTTTTAAAAGATCAAGACTGACAAACCCTTTAGCTAGACTGATCAAGAGAAAAAGAAAGCAGACTCAGATTATTAAAATCAGAAATGAAGAGGGAGCATCACCTCTGACCTTACAGTAACAAAAAGAATTATAAGGGAATGTGATGAGCAACTATATGCCTACAAATTAGATAACTTAGATTAAATGGGAAAATTCTTAGAGTGACATACACACTGCTAACATTGACTCAAGAAATTGAAAATCAGAGTAAACTTATAATGAGAAAATAGCTACAATAATAATCAAAACGACAATCCACAGAGAAAAGACCGAGTCCAGAGGGCTTCACTGGTGAAATCTACCAAACATTTTTTAAAAATACTATCAATTCTTCATAAACTTTTCCAAAAAAATAGAAGATCATGGAATACTTTCCAACTCACTCTGTGATGTCTTTGTTATTCTGATACCAAAATCAGACAAAGACATCATGTGAAAGAAAACTACAAGACAGTATCTCTTAGAATGCAGATTCAAAAATGCTTGCCAATATACAAGCAAACCAAATGCCAAAAATGCTTGCCAATATACAAGCAAACCAAAAGTGATATATAAAAAGAATACACAATGACCAAGAATGTAAAGTTTGTTTAACATCTGAAAATCAATTAATGCAACTGATTATATTTCTAGAATAATAGACAAAAACTGCATGATCACATCATTGATACAGAAAAACATTTGACAAAAGCCAATGCTACTTTTTGCTTAAAAAAACACTCAAGAAATCAGAATAGAAGGAACTTTCTCAATTTGATATGACATCTACAGAAAACCTACAGCTTACATCATATGTAGTGGTGAAAGGCTAACGGCTTTTTCCTCTAAATCAAAAACAGGACAAGAATGTCTACTCTCACCACTTCCATTTGATATTGTACTGCAGGTCTAGTTAGGGAAATTTGTCAAGAAAAACAAAGACATTCAGCTTAGAAAGGAATAAGTAGAATGAGCTCTATCTGAAGATAACGTGATTGTATATAAAGAAAATCCTAAGAAACCCACTAAAAAATAAATTACAACTACTAAAGTAGCTAAGCAAATTGTAGGATAAATCAATTAACAAAAAAAAATCAATAGACACTGTCAATGAACAATTCAAAAATAAAAGTAAGAACATAATTCCATATAACATAACATCAAAAATAATTAAATTGTAGAAACATTTAAAAGAAAATCAAAATTTATAATTACTAAAAAATTATTAAAAGAAATAAAAGAAGACCTAAGTAAATAAAAAGATATTCAATGTTCATGTATTTGGTGACTTAATATTGCAAAAAAGACAATATTTCCTAAATTGGTCAACAAATTCAACATAATTCTTATCAAAATCCCAGCAGACTTCTTTTCTGATTTAGATAAGCTGATGATATAGTTTATAGAAAAATAAGGAGCCCAGAATAGCTAAAACAATCTTTAAAATTAACAAAGTTGGAGCAATCACACATCCCAATTTCAAAACTTATTACAAAACTACAATAATCAAGAAAATGCAATTATGGCTTAAGGATAGACAATAGATCAATGCAATAGAATTGAGTCCAGAAATAAATCCTCACTCTTATAGTCTATTGATTTTTGACTTAGATTGACAAAACTTTTCAATGAGGGAAAGAACAATCTTTCCAACAAAGAGAGCTGAGATAATAGGATATAGACATGCAAATAATGAAGTTGGAAACTTTTTTCATACCATATACAAAAAATAAGTCAAAATGGATCCTAAGCCTATATATAGTAGCTAATATTATAAAACTCCTTATAGAAAACTAAGTAGTAAATCTTCATGACATTGGGTAGTGAAAGGAAAACTCAGTTTCTCCCTCTACTTACCATGCTCCTCACACCCAACACTTCCTAGAACATTTTGACACTAGATGTATGGGGTTTTCTCACACCAACCAATTCTCCCTGACCAGTTGGATGTTCTATAATTTAACTAAATTCTAACACTAAACTGCCTAGAGTTAGTGCAGATACCAAAGGTTAAGGGCTCAGTCCCACAAGACTTCTTCTCACTTCAGAGTCAATTGCAAGCAGTGGATGCACAGGTTAACCTCAACTTCCGTCCAACTTGGCAACAAGTCATAGGTTCCCATGACCCCTTCTGCACGTTCCATCATTTGCTAGAACTCTTCACAGAACTGAGGAAAATGGTTTGCTTCCTAGATTACCAGTTTATTACAAAGGATATATTTATTAAAGGATGCAAATGAACAGCTAGCTGAAGAGATATAAAAAGTCTGGAAAGGTCCCAAGAACAGGAGTTTCTGTACCTGTAGAATTTTGGGATTGTGTCATTCTCCCAGCACATGGCTGTGTTCTTATTCACCAATCTGGAAACTCTCTGATCCCTGTACTTTTGGGATTTTTATGGAGACTTTCTTACATGGGCACATTTGATTAAAACATTACCCATGGGTGGTTAATTTATTCTCTGGTCCCTTTTCTCTCCCTGGAAGTTGGGAGTGAAGGCTGAAATTTCTAACCCTCTAATTATAGATTTGGTTCCCCTGGTGACCAGCTTCCCACTCAGTGGTTATCTAGGGGCTTTCCAAAAATCTTCTCACTCATATAAACTTAGGTGTGGCTGAAAGGAGCTTATTAAAAATAACAAAATACATTCCTTTTGTCTTTGTGACTCTGTAGCTATTTCAGGAGCTGGTGAGGGAGAAATTAAGTTATAACAAAAGATGGTACCTATAGCTCATTACATTGGAAATTACAAGAGTTTAGGAGGTGTGTGCCAGGAAGAGCTGTGTACCAAGTCAAAAAACATATATTTTTATATCATAATATGATAGGTAGAAACAAACTTTCCTATATATTATATCAAAAGCACAAGTGACAACAGAAAATAATAAACTGAATTAAACATTTAAACTTTTGGCTTCCAAGGATACTGTCAAAAAAGTCAAAAAGAAAACCTGCAAAATGGGAGAAAATATTTGCAAATCATATATTGATAATGAATTTTTACTTAGACTATGTTAAATATTCTTCTTTAATAATAATAAAACAAAAAAAACAACTAAAAGAATATATACAATTCAAAGAATATGTACATGGCCATTAGGCCACTAGGCCACTAGGATCATGAACAGATCCTTCAGTTAGCCATCAGGAAATACAAATTGAAATCACAATGAGATACTATTTCACACCCACTAGGATGACTATTAATCAAAAAAAAAAAAAAGACAGATAATAACAAGTGTTGGCAAGTATGTGGAGAAATTGGAATCCCCATATATTGCTGATGATAATAAGGTAAAGTGGTTAACCTCTTTGGAAAACAATCTAGAAGTTTCTCAAAAGGTTAAACAGGGAGTTACTATATCGCTTACCAATTCCATTTCTAGGTATATATCAAAAATAAATACAAACATTTCCACATAAAAATGTGTCACTAATGTTTATAGCAGCATTATTTATAATGGTCAAAAAGTGAAAACAACCTAAATGACCATCAAATTATGAGTGGAAACATAAAATTTGGTATATTCATAGAATTGAATGTTATTTAACTATAAAGAGTAATGATATACTGATACATGCTACAGTATAGATGTATGTACCCTGAAAACAGTATGCTAAGTGAAAGAAGCTAGTCAATCCCTCTAACATATAGTATGATTTCATTTATTGAAGTATTTAGAAAGTATATAAGTGGTTTACTAGAGCAGAGAGTGGATGGTGGTTAGGGGAAAATGGGAAGTGACTGCTCAATGGCATGAAATTTTTGAGGGGAAAGGTGAGAATTTTCTAAAACTTACTGTAGTGATGGTTGTACAACTCTGTGAATATAATAAGAACAATGATTTGTATACTTTAAATGGGTGAATTATATCATAATAAAACTGATCTAATAAAAATCCCAGAATTTTTATTTGGAGATTTCTCATAAAAATATCTTAAATTAATCATTAGTAAATTATTAAAATTCTGAAATATTTGATTCAGAAGTATGAAATAAATGGCAGCTAACACCCATGTACTCATCAATAAGATATTTGAAATGTTAACATTTTTTTCATTTTCTACCTTTATATACATATAATACAGATAAAATATATTTGTTTTATACATTGTCATATAAAACAATATGAATAGATACCAATGAAGCCCTTTCCATACTCTATTCCTCATCCTGTTCCAAATATTACCACTCTCCTAAATTTGGTACGGGTCCTTCTTATCCATGTTTTCTTTATTTTTCTATACGTTTTTGTGCCCACGAATAATATGTAGTCTTGGTTTGGCATTACTATGAATATCTTTTGTAATTTTCTCTTTTTCTCTCACTCATAATTTTCATGATTTAACCACATTGATACAGGTACGTTTGGTCTGTTTATTTAAGTCCTATAAAGTATTGCAGTGTATAAATATATTTATTTTCCTTTTCCTAATGATGGTTATTTAGAATGCTTCTGAAATTTCATTCTTACAATGAATATAGCAATTTGCATGTTTGTACAGGCATTGTGCATATAATATGTGTATGAAAGATATCACTGTATGTGTGATGGATTCTCTAGGGCATATACCAAGAAGTGGAATTGTTAGATGGTATGAGAATTTTGGAGCTTACTTCCTAATGACAAATTCTTCTCTAAAGCAGTGGTTTTTTGTTTTGTTTTGGGTTTTTGTTTGTTTGTTTGTTTGTTTTTAAAGCAGTCAACTCTTTCAATAGGATCATGTAGGATTTCCTCTTTGGGCATAACTTGTCTGGCAATTAATGTTGTCAGGCATTTTCTATCTTCCCATTTTCCTCTCCTTTCATTCCCTTACTCTCTCTCTCTCGTTTCTTTTCCTACTCCTCCTCTTCCGCCTCCTTTTTTTCCACTTTTTTTCCTTCCCACCCCTCTTTCCTGCCACCATACTCCTTCTTCCCTTTCTTTCTTTTTCTCAGTCTGAAGAGTGTGGACTCATTCTTGATTTAATTTATATTACCATGTTTCTTTGTGAAGCAGAACAACTTTTTTGCCCATACAGACTTATTTTTCTGTTTATTGCCTGTTTCTATCTTTTGTCTAATTTTTTTTTCTGGTTGGGTTGTTTATATAGTATACACACACACACACACACACACACACACACACACACATATATATATTTGAAATATATATTTTGGAATATATATAGGTGTATAAAATAAAATTTATACTATTCTATAAACTAGTATCTTCTCCCAGTTTATTGCTGTTTTTTTGACTTACCATTCCCTATATATTCCTCTATATTTTCCTTCAGACCCCTTAGTACTCTTTTGTTTAAATAAATGTTTTGCGAAAGGTTTAGTCTAAGGAACTAATTTATTTTTGTAACATAGAAAATGTTACAAATTTTACAAATTTTCCTATTACCATGTTAATTATTCTGTCCTTCCTGCATTGAATTTTAATGCTACATCTGTCCTGTACCAATTATCTATATATTTGTAGGTTGATTCCTTTGCTTTATTTTTCTATTATCACATCCTATCTCATTGATTTTATAATTGTAGTATTAACATAATTCTTCATTCTGGCATGGCAAGTCTTTCTTTTCTCTTATTCTTTAAATTTGTCTTGACCTGTTTTGGCTCTTTGGTTTTCCATGTAAATTTTAGAATCTGTCTGTTAAATTTCTTAGTGTACCAGAATCCATGATATTATACTCCAGTTTTAGGAAAAATAATATCTTGAAGGTATTAAGTCTTCAAATTTATGAACATGGTATAACTTTTTTTGTTATATTCATTCAAAAGACTTTTCTTTGTGTAAAGATTTTTCTTCTCTTTTGTAAAATTATTTCTAAACACCTTTTAATTTTTGCTACCATTTTAAATGGAGTCATATATGTGTCACATATAAATGAAATTATATTGTCTAATAGTGTTTTTGCTGGTGTATAGGAGCAGTGTCATTTTGTATATTTGATCTTGTGTTCTTTAATTTTAAAATATTTTTAGGTCTATTACTTTGTATGTTGTATTAGGATTCTCCAAAGAAACAGAAACAGAATTAAGGGGTGTGTGTGTGTGTGTGTGTGTGTGTGTGTGTGTGTGTGTGGAGAGAGAGAGAGAGAGAGAGAAAGAGAGAGAGAGAGAGAACGAACAGCAGGCAGAATCGCATTTCAAGTCCAAAGACAAGGCAGTCTGCTGGCAGAATTCCCTCTTTTTTAGTGGAGATTAGTCTGTTTCTTAAGGCTTTCAATTTATCGGCTGAGTCCCACTCATTTTATAGAGGACAACATGATATATTCAAAATCTACTGGTTTAAATGTTAATGCTTTCCAAAAATTACCTTTCACAGAAACATCTTGAATATTGTTTGGCCAAATATTTGGGTATTGTGGCCTAGCTAAATTGATACACAAACTTAATAATCTCATATATTCTCTGAGATTTTTTATGTCATTATTCATATATCTATAAATAATGACAAATAATTTATAAGTAATCTTATAAATATTTTAGTTAAAATATTTATATATCCCCATTTTTTGGTGGTTTTATTGTACAATCTTTACTCTTAAGTGAAATGTTAAATAATAGAAGTATTAACAAGCATAGTTTTTGTACCAAAGTCATAAAAACTGCATTTTAAAATTATTTTTTAAAATTTTAATTACAGTTGACATGCAATATTATATTAGTTTCAGGTGTACAGCATAGTGGTTAGACATTTATATAACTTATGAAGTGATCTCCCAGATAAGTCTAGTACTCCCTGTTACTACACATTCTTAATATTATCACCTGTATTCCCTGTGTTATACTTTACAGCCTTGTGACTATGTGGTACCTTACTTTGAAAAAATGCTTTTAATGTTTCACCACCAGGAAATACATTTACTATAGTCTTGAGAGAGATGCTTTTATAGGCGGTAGAGGGTTATTTAAGGATGACTGCTTGTATTTCTAAATGCTAAAGTATTTTTCTTTTTAAAATAAATGAAATTTATTTTTATTTAATATTTTTTTACCATTTAAAATTGTTTTTTTGTATCTATTTGAATATAGTGAATTATATTGAAAGATTTTTCTGATGTTACTTATACTTGCTTTCCTAAAATAAATCCTTTTTTATTTATGAGTGATTTTACTTACACATATATACACATACACAAATATTGCTGGATTCGATGTGCTGATTTTCTACTTAGAATTCTTTCCCATTTGTTTATAAGATTGACCTATATGTTTGTCTTTTATGAGTGTGTATCAAGTAAATGCTAATTAATTAGTTGTCCATTGATGTGTATGTTACTCAGCAAAACCAAGCATCTTAGAAAGACAATGAACTTCTTTTCTCTCTCAAAATTTCTGTAAATCAGAAATTGGCTGGACAGTTAGGCTTGAGGTCTCTCACAAGGTTGCAATCAAGATATTAGTTGGGACTGCAGTCGTTCGAAGGTTCAAATAGGGCTGGAGGGTCCACTCACAAGTCTGGCAAGTGATGCTAGCTGTTGGCAAGAAGCTTCAATACCTCTGCACAAGGACCTCTCTCAGGGTTGCTTGGGTGTTCTCATGACATAGCTTTTGGTTTCTACCAGAAAAAGTAATTCAAGGCAGAAACTGCAGTGTGTTTTATGACCTACCTTGTAAGTCATGTAGTGACACTTCCACACTTGTCAGTGGATCACAGACCTGCCATGATTCAGCATGTGAGGGGCTTAAAAACAAGGGTATTAAGAACATTGGGCCATCCTGGAGCTGGCTACCACAACTATCTACACATTGTGCCTGTGCCCTTTTGTCGTCATCTGGAAGAGCTTGCATTACATAGGAGTTATGGATGTTTGATGAGTTCCTAAGACCTACCAGACAAACCAACCAGTGCTTTATTGTGAACATAATTTGTCTTTTTATTGACTGTTTTACTACTGATAAGGCTAATCAGTTTTTTAAAGAATTTTATTATTAATTTTAAGTATACACTGCATTGGTTAGACCTTTATGTAGTTCATGAAATGATCTTTCTGATTACTCTGTCTTCTCTCTGGCTCTAAACATAGCCATTACATTACTGCTGACTGCATTCCCTATGCCATGCTCCCTATCCCAGTGACCATCTATCAACTACAAATTTGTACTTCTTTAACCCTTCACCACTTTCTCTCAGCATTCCCCACACCCCTCCCCTCTGGCTGTCACCAAATTGTCCTCTATATTTCTGAGTCTGTTTTTGATTAGTTTGTTCTTTTTGTCAGATTCCACATGAAAGCAAAATCATAATCAGTTTTTTTTAATGTTTACATGAGTCAATACTGATCATTCAAATTTAAATAAAATTTGCTCATTTTATATGTTTTGCATCATAGGCATTAAATCAATCATGATATATCCTTATGATTTAAAATATTGATATTGAATTTCCATTATAAAAAATCTTTCACTACTAATTTGCTCACTTTCACTTTATCTTTAGTCTTGATCAATTTTATAAAAGGCATATCCTTTTATTCTCTTCAAAGAAATAGTTTTTATTGATCCTCTATTTTATTACTTATATATTACATAAATAGTAATTAATACTTTTATAAATAAATTACATTATGTCATATAAATATAAATGACATATTTATTATGTAAATAACATTAATAAATAATGTCCTTACCTTTATTATTTTCTTTTTTTTTAAGTTTACTATAGTGTTCTTTTCTCATTTCTTAAATTGACCATTTAGATCACCAATTTTCTTTTTTTAATGTATACATTTAAGGTTATACATTTCCTTTTATATAATGCTCAAATAGTTTTATATGTATAATTTTCAATGTCATTTGGATCTATATATTTTATAATTTTTTAAAATAATTACTTTGACTTATGAATTATTTAGAGATAAGTTTTGTAGTATTTAAACAGAAGTTTGTGGTTGGTTTCTTTCACCATTTTTTACTTATTAATTAGCAATTTTATTTCATTTTGTTTATACTACAGGGTCTGTATGGTAGTGAATCTTTGGTATATTTTTGACATTAAACTTATGCCCTAGGATACAGCCAGTCTTTTTATACATGTCAGATATGCTTGAAGAAAGTATGCATTTTGTAAATTTGAGATGCAAGATTTTACCTATGCTTATTTAATCAAATATGGTTATTATATTTTGTCTGCTTGTTGTAATGGTTTATGAGAAAAATGTACTGAAAACTTAACACAGCAATTTTGAACTTTTCCAATTTCACTCTGCAATTCTTCTAGGAGGTATCTCATAAGGTTACTTTAAGTTAATGAGTTGGTTACTGGGTTTAGTATGAAGTCTTAAATATAGTCTACACACACACAAATGAGTTGTTTTAGTTTTTAAAATTATATTAACATTGTTGTACCAAATTACCCCTTAAAACTATTTGACTCTTTATATACTATTTTGGTAAACTTTAAGATCTCTATTTCATATACATCTCTTGTAAACAGCATATTGTTGGATGTGTGTGTATGTGTAGTGTGTATGTGTGTGTAAAATCTTTTTCTAATAAATGTATTTAAGATATTTTACCCTAAATTCAGAGAATGCATATTCTCTTCAAGTATGTCTAACACATCTAAAAAAACTAACCATATTCTCAGTCATAAGTTGGATATTTATATATAATTTAAATTAATATATAATATTTTATGCACATTAAGATTAAATATTAATATCTAATATATTAATATATAGTTATATTAATCAATAATGTGAATTATTAAAAACTCACATTATTTTTAAAGTTAATTGCTATCTTCATCCTTTTTGTAAACAATAATTTTACCACAGAACATTTAAGTTCTTATTCTTTTTGTATAGTCATTCCTTATTTATAGATATTTCAAAATTGATAAGTCAATTTTTAAAGTTAATTGCTATCTTCATCTTTTTTGTAAACAATAATTTTACCACAGAACATTTAAGTTCTTATTCTTTTTGTATAGTCATTCCTTATTTATTGTATTCATGAATTTCTTCTTTGACCATTGTTTCCTACAGTCTATCTTTCATTCTGGGTTCAAATTCCTTTGTTTTGTTGTTGTTAAAGTATAACCTTTAGTAATGGTTTGAAAATAATAAATTCATTATTTTCTAACAGCTTTATTGAGATATAATTTACATATTAAACAATCTATCCATTTAAAATGTACAATTCAGTGTTTTCTTAGCCTATCCACAGATACATTCAACCATCACCAGAGTCAATTTTAGAACATTTTTATTACCTATAAAATAAACCATGTTCCCCTCTCCGATCAATTTCAACACTACCAGCACGCCCAGTTCTAAACAACTACTAATCTGTATTTTATTTCTACAGTTTGCTCTGTTCTGGATTTGAGTATGAATGGAATCATATAATATGATTCTATATTCTATATTACATACCGCATGATACATAGTCTTCTGTGACTGGCTTCTTGGAGCATATATCAATAATTTATTCCATTTTATAGCTAAATAACATTCTATTTTATGAACTTAAAATTTTGTTTCTTCATTCATCAGTTCGTGGACATTTGTGTTGTTTTCACATTTTGGCTATTATGAATAATGATGCTAAGAACAACAGTAAGGCACAAGTTTTTATGTGAATATGTTTTCTTTTATTTTTTATATATATATTTATAACTGGGAGTAGAGTTTCTGGGTTATAGGTAACTATATATTTAACTTCCTAAGAAACTGACAAAATACTTACAAAAGCAGTTGAACCAATTTACATTCCCACTAGCAATACTTGTATTTCAATTTCTTCAAGTACACGCTAATACTGTTGTCTTTTTGATTGCAGCCATCCTAGTTATTGTGAAGTGATATGTCACTGTGGTTTTGACTCTCATTCCCCTGATGATGAATAATGTTTAGCATCTTTCTCTTTGACATTGGCAAATTGCATATCTTCTTTGGAGAAATGTCTATTAAAATTCTGTGCCCATGTTTTAATTGTGGACTTTTAAATATTGAGTTATAGCCATTATTTTTAAAATATATTTCAGATACAAACCTATTATTAGATGTAAATATATTCTCCCCTTCTGCGGTTTTTCCCCAACTTTTTTGGTTGTCTTTTAAAGCAAAAAACATTTTTAATTTGATGAAGTATGCTTTAGCTTTTTATTTCTTTTGCTGCTCATACATTTGATGCCACGTATAAAAATTATTTGCCAAATTCAAGGTCATAAAAATTTACCCTTATGTTTTATTCTAAGAGTTTTGTAATTTTAGCTCTTTCATGTATGTCCATGATTTATTTTGAGTTAATTTTTGTATATAGTATGAGATAGGGATCCAATTTCATTCTTTTGCAAGCAGCTATCCAGTTCTCAGCAGAATTTGTTGAAAAGACTATTTTTCCCCTGTGTGATGGTTTTGGCACTCTTGTCAAAGATCAGTTTACTGTAGATGTCTGGGTTTATTTTTGTGTTCTGAATTCTCTTTTATGTATTTATATGTCTTTGGGTCAGTGCTATACCCTCTTGATTATTGCTGCTTTGTAGTAAATTTTGTAATCAGGAAGTGTGAATCCTCCTACTTTTTTTTCCCCAGTATTGTCTGTGTCTCTTGAAATTCCATATGCCTTTTAGAATAAATGTCAGTTTCACAAATTTATTCTTCACTTGGGTGATGTGGACATTATTTAGGCTTCTCTCATGTGTATACTTTATTCCAGTATGAAGATATAGATTGACAATTTGTCTTTGTTTTTAACTTATCTTACTAATTTAGCTATATTTTTTATGCCTTTTTTGCCTTCTGTTTTTCCTAATAAAACAAATCTGCTGTTATAAGTATACTTTGTTCTTTTTGAAGTGATCTACATATTTTCTCTCTTGTTACTTTTAAAGTAAACTGTGTTTCTTTGGTGTAATGTACTTTTATTATGATATATCAGTTTATATTTATTTTCTATTTTTTTTTTCTCTCTCTAGGATTGAGTAGTATTCATGGTTCTAACTTCTGAAATTCCTATTGGTAATATGTTGGACCCTTCATTTTATTTTTTATCTTTATCATATCCTCCACTCTTTAATTTGTATTTTCTATATCTTCATCTCTCCATGACGTTTCTGAATGAATTCCTCAAATGTGTTTTCCATTTTCTTATTATTCTCTTCAACAGTATCTAGTCTTTTGCTTAGTCATTGAATTTAAATTTTAATGATTCTCCTTTTTATTTCCTTAAATTTCACTGTTTACAGCAGTGATTAAAGGAATACTCTAAAGCAAGACAGCCTAGGTTTAGATTCTGACTTCATTGCTTAAGTATCATTAATCTCTCTCCGTATCACAATTTTCTCATTTCTAAAAATGGACAATCTTCAAAAGATTGCCATAAATATTAAAAGATTAAATGAGCTAATCCATACAATATGCTCACCAAAGTGCATAGCATTTAGTGAACAGTAAGCTTTTTAAAAAAAAATACAAAGCTGTTTATTTTCTTTTTAAAAGAGCTTCCTATTAATTTTTGTTTTTTCTTTTGTTGTTTTAATTACTTTAAACATAATAAATGTGTTGTCTTTTACCTCTGGTTTTGATGTGCTGGTACTCTTATTTTTTTACTGACTCATGGAAAGGTTGTTTAATTCTTCAATGCTTGTACTTTTCTGTGGCATGCTCATTTCAACAGCAATTGTGTTTCACTTATTTTTCTGTTTCCTGTTGAACTCATACACTCTGGGTTGTGGCTGTTTCCTAAGGACATATTTTTGTGTTGGTTTTATGGAAGCTCCAGGTGTTTCAAAGTTCCTAGACCAAAGTTTATGTGAGATTTCAGCATCATGTGATTTCAGATGCTACAAGTACATGTGATATAAGTTTTTAAGGCTCTAATTTCTAAGTTACTTTTACTAAGAGTCCAAGGTAGACAAATGCTTTGTTTCTCTGGGTTTGACGGGTTGTGGGTTTTTATTTATTTATTTATTTATTTTTCCTATGACACTGACAGGCCTTTGAGAGCAGTATTTTCAAGCAAGGCTCTGAATTTTGCCTTCCAATTTTGTATGATCCATTGGCCACATCTGTTTCTGTATGGATATTTAAACCTTATCTTCTAGCCCTAGAGTTCATATCTAAATTTAATAATCTCCTTCAGCATCAGTTCAGTGAGGTGTTCTGGTTTTGAGTTCCTTCTTGTTTTGTTTTCCTGGCACTAGAGAATTAATCTCTCCTTTGAAATCAGATATATATTTAATTATTTGTATCATACTCTATTATATAATATTTGACATTTCTATATGTTTGCAGAAGGTAGATGTAAGTCTTTTATTACTTGAGTTTCCCATGCTGCCAAACCATATGTCTCCTAGTGCTTTTTTTTTTTTTTTTGCCTCAGTTTATTGAAGTTCAACAAAATCATGGAATTGTTCTTTAAGATTCGAAAGAATAAGAAACAACACAAAACAAAACAATATTTACTTGCCAGGCCCAGTGTTACATAATTTACTTATATTTTTCAACATTTGATGTTATTAATATTCTCACCAAATAGATAGGGAAACTAAGGCCCATGAAGATTATACCTGACTTTAGAGTCCATAATCATTCTGTATTACCTTAATGCATAAATAAACTCACTGAATAAATAAAATATTTAACTCTTACTAAATTTAGCAGGTAAAGTTTATGATAATATTCAAATACATAATATTTTCCAAACTCAGAGCCCTGTTCTCATTATTCTTAAGTAATGCATGTAGGCTTTATGTTACAGATTGGTATCTAGTAAGGTACAACTTTATATGTGCTTGTAAATAATGATTTATTCACTAATTTGTTTATTCATCTAACAGTTATTGAGCTCCTTTTGGATGCTAGCAGTGGGCTAGGATTTAGGACAGTGTTGCCTCTGCCTAGGCAAGAGGGATGTCTCTGTGATGGAAGCCCCACTCTGCCCCTCTGGTTATGTCTCTTCCCTTGAATCGAGGAATATATAGTTCCAGAGGACATGGCCAGTTGTTCCTGGGGTCTTCCTTTAGAAAATACTCTGAGTACTGGTAGAAAATTTCATGCCAAACCATTCCAGCCCATTCCCCAAGGCTGCCCTTCCAGATTTATGGCATCACCCATGGTGCACTTTCAGATTCGAGTGGTGGACATTTGCAAGTTTTGTAGACAGAGCCTGAAGGAGTGGCTAGGCATGTCCCCACATGTGCACATGGGTCATTCTCAGAGTGAGGTGGATCCAGAGGAAAGGGGAGATAAAGAGAAGGCCAGGAAACAGGAGAGTTCTCATGGCACCACCATATTCAATCTAAGAGCCCTGAGGCTCTAAATTTAGACCTGGGCTTGCAGGCAATTATGCTGGTTGGAACATAGAAAATATTTTAATTAACAATTGGATGGCTTGATTTATAATGTTAATGTGTTTAGACATGGCATGTGGCCTTTCATTCGAACTCTTGTCCTGGGTTCTGCAGATGTTAGGAGCACATAGAATTCAGTTCTAGTATGAGAAACATATTCTTACAGAAAGCATTAGAGTAAAATGTGGTAAGTGCCATGCAGAAATGTGCCAAGAGTATTAAGGAAATATAGGAATAGAACACTAATTCTTCTGCAGCTTCCATGTTAAGAAGGAGTTCACCTGGAGACATGAGGAAATTGAGACTGCAGATGTTTGAGATGGCACAAACAACAGCATGTGACTAGAAATGGGAAATTTAAGAGGAGTTGCATTGTTAAGGAAGGATAAGTAAATAAATATGTAAATATTTGCAATTAGCCAGCTAGAACATGAGGCTGGAGTAGCAACTGACTCCACCTGAAAGGCTTTGGAGGGCTTGGTCCATTAACTGACTTTGTCCATAAGCATAGGGAGCCATGACAGATCTGGAAGCAAGTAGAGATGCAGTCAGGTCCCTGTGTCACCTGGATGTTGTATGGGATTGCAGGGGGGCAAAGATTAACCTGCAAGATCTGAGGAAAGGAAGTTTTGGTAGGAAGTTGTTAGTGAGAACTCAGCAGGAGTTGATGAGGCTTGGCCTAGGCCATAGTAGGATTGAGAAATGGGGATAGAATTGAGAAATACTAAGGATATGACATTGACATCATGAGTATGTGCTTCCGTTGTCAAACTGACAACTGCACGTGCCCTGCGAGGCAGTCAGTTTCAGGCTACATCTAAGTTAGAAAAATAGAATTGGCATTAGCCCCAAAGAGCATTAAATACCCTCAACTAATCAGAATTGATTTGATCCCCTTGGCTGGTACTAATCCTGCCTCTTTCACAAATGATGTTGAACAATTCACAAATGTGTCAAATACAGTCCTTTTGGCTTTAAGGACACAGGGACAGAATGAGAGAGGCTCCTGCCCTGAGACATCTTTTAATATTTGACGAAATGCTGTGTAAATATTTTCTTGTTCAATAAAACATATGCATATAGAAGGCTATGAATTGTGAGTAAAGGACTGGTGATTCCTTTGAATGGATTCTGGCCTTGGGAAAGGCATTGCAGAGGGTCTCTGTTTCCTTTGATTCAGGACCACTGTAGCCTCTGGTACCTGTGTGGCTGCTTCACCTATAGGAGGTTTCAGGTGAAAGGCATAGGGTTAGGGTAGGCAGCTGATTCTGATCAGTCCTCTTCATGTCAACATTCAGAGTGGCCAATGCTCCTCTGTCTGGGGTGGCGGAGCAATGGAGCTGGAGATGCCCCCAGGCTCCAATCGATAGTCTCCAGTGCAATTCAGTCCTGAGTTTGCTGCCTGCCCTTATCTCTGTGATCTAAATTCACAGTGCTTGCTTCATGTAAATGGCACTTTATCCAGCTGGAAATGTGAATCCTGTCATGAGCATTGGGCTCCGTCATGCTTATCAGAAATACATTATCAGGTGGGGATTAGACAGAGGCTGGTGCTACTGTGCTGTCCATGCCTGGAGAATAATGAATAATGAAAATTCCATGGACTGGAGACAAACACAATTGACAGACAGGGGGTTGTTGGAGCCACCCTTTCACTCAGCTAAATGTGACACACAGAGCTCCTCCTGGAAGGCTTTCCACTTCACTCAGCAGGGCTAGTGTCTGGGGGGCAGTTGGGGGTGTGTGTGGAAGGGCTGTAACCCCCGCCTCCACAGCCTTCCACCCTTCCTTCCTGGCCAGCTTATCTTTTAAATTTTCTATGCCCAGCCAAGGCGGCATTTTAGAGGGACCTGTGGAACTATAATCCCAGAAAGAAAAAAATATACAAATGCCCAAAGCCGTCCTCATGGAAACAGATGTCTGGGGAAGTGAGAGATCAATCATCTCTCTCCTCTGAGGAGAGCCAGGGTGAGAATTACCAAAAGCCTTAATTATTTCAAACTTTAAATTCATCATTTTTTTTTTTATCAGAATTGAGTAGGCTTTGAGAGAGGTGGTTAAAGTTCTCAATATAATGAAGTGTTTACAATAAATAGATCAAAGTTTATTTTAACTCCTCCTCACCCCCACTCCTCCCTCTTTGCAGGGAGTGGTGGCAGTGAGGACCAAAGGTGGTGAAATAACGTGTTTTAGCATGGAAAACAGCAATAATTGTAATAGCAATGATTACCTCTCATTTCACCAAAACAATGCCCTTCATTTTGGTATTGTAAAGGTGGAATAAACACGTCACAAAGCCTTATTTTAAAGAAAATGAAAAAAGAGAATGAAGAGGCTTCACACTATCTATAGTTTTTGTAACCGAGTAATGGTTCAGAGAGTCAGAGTTCTCTTATAGAGGGACATTTGGAATCAAGGGCCTGGTTTTATTTAAGTCTCATTTGTTCATACATTACTTCATATAGCAAAAAATAGGTGACATTATGTGATAGCCATTGGGCTGTGTACAGGCACGAAACGTGAAGTACAGCCATCATCTGCCCTTGGGAACTCAGACCTCAAGAGGAGAGAAGGCATTTCAGTAAAAATTGCAACCCAGGATGGTATATAAATTAAAAATTGCTGGGCTCAGGTGAGTTGCCTAAAATAACTATTGTGCTGGTCTTTTCCAGTTGTAATTGGGCTATCTTAGACAAGTCAGTCTAGCCAAGCCCCATTCTTCTTGTTTGTAAAATATCATTGTTGTCACCAGCTCCCAATGGCACAGGGTCTCATGAGAATCATAATTCCCCCACTCTCTGCCCCCTCATAGGCTGGAGCTTTAAAACTCCTCACAGTTAATCCCAGGAAATGATGTGGTTTGAAAACGGAAATATCTCAAGTAAACATAGGCAATATCAGCAATATTTCTATTGCTCTGCTGCTACTATTTACATACTAATTACTGTGCTAGGGCTCTGGCTACAGGATATTTCACATTGTCCTCACAGAAGAGCCAGAATGTAAATCCCTTTCTACCCTGGCCCTGTTGTTGGTGTGATTTCGATGGTGGATGGCACTGTTCTCACTCCTTCAGTGTAACCAAAATATTGGCGGGTAGTTGTTCCAGTCAGCAGTCTAAGTGGGTCCTTGTCTGAGTGGCAGGTAAGTATGTGTATATAAGCCTTGGATGGAAAAGGTAGAAACAGAACTCCTGCACATCTGCTGCCTATAGCAGGCCGTTTCTACTGTGGTTCCTGCAAATTGATGCCAAATTCATTTCAATGAAAGCCACATGTGACATCTTGCATGGCAGAGACCAGCTCTCGCACCTGCTACCACACTGCTCTATTGAGAGGATCCCAGAATTTCTAGTAAGGGCACCAGCAAAGCAAACACAGCCCCTGTCATTCCATGCTGTTTGGTTTTCCTATTTTCCTGCTTTCCTGTTTTACACATTTATGAAGAAATTGAACCCAGTGGTCTTGATTACTTGCAAGTCCTCTGGAATGCCTTACTAGAGTATCAGAGATAATGCCCAGGGATAAGGCTTGTGTGGTCTAAGGCAGTGCTGAAGGCAGTGTTCGGATGGGCCTGTTGAGTTTACATGCCTGCAGCCAAGCACTCCTTAGCCAGATCAAGAGGGCTGATGCTGATGTTAGGTAATGGCACATTGCCTGTAGAAAACAGATTTGCTTTGAATACTACAGAAGATGCCTTTAGGGTTTCTTCTGTGTATATTGTTTCAGACTCCCTCCATCCCTTCTGATTTGAGCTCTTTCTCTGAGTCTTCCTTCTCCATGGAAAATATTGTTCCTTCTGTTTGGTTTTCTAAGTATAACCTCTAGGTTCAGGCCTAGACTCCTCTGCGGGACCACACTATTTTGTGAGGTTTATTTGTCCCAAAATTGCTCATATTAGTCCCTTTTCCTAAGCCTTCAGCCAAAGTATCAAATTCTGTCCTCATCATCTTTTTTCCAAACCAACTGGATGGATTCTCTTGTCAATTGAACCTCTTCTCATTCATGTTCAGCACTTTTTCTCAGCATCTGTTGCCTTTTATATCTCCTTACTTCCTAATATATCAATAGTCTATTTTTCCACCTTCTCATTTCCTATTTATTGTTTTCTTTTTGGACATTCATGTTCATATTTCACTGAGTTTATTAGACACTGCAGTGGTGAATGGGGCTGTCTTGGTCCTGCCCCACAAAGGCAGATAATAAAACAAGAAGAAAGCCTAATTTAGACTTGTTGGGTCAGGGAAAGCCTCCCCAAAGAAATGAGACCCAGCAAAGGGAATGGCATGTTTAAAGACCCTGAAGCAACAGGCACATGCATGAAGATGAATAAATTCAACATGGCTGGCTCATAGCACATGGAGGGGAGAATGTGTGAAGGTGAAGCTAATGTAGAATGTCAAGGCCAGGTTGGATAATGCTCTGAAATTCCTGATAAAGACAGTGGGTTTGATCTCAAAGACAATGGGAGGCCATTACAGAAGCCAACGTGTGGCATATTTAAGAATGTGTGGGAGGAAGTGTTATACGTGGATTCTCTCAGACTATCTGGGTTTGAATCATGGCTCTGCCACATACATGCTATGCAACCTTAGATAACTTACTCAAACTCCCTGTGCTTTCACTTCTTCATCTTTATAAAGCAAGATAATGATACTTTAAAGGTTATAGTTTTGTAAGTTAATTAGATATGATGTTCTTTCCAAAGTGTCTATACTGTAGAAGGTGATTTATAAATATTAGATGATAATGATGACAATGATGATGGTGATGACAATGAAATTTCAGAGATCTCAGTAACTTCTGTGTGAGGTGAGACTATAAGGGGAAGTTTGTGTCAGAGAAAGAGGGGAAGAGAGGAGACTAATTAAGGGGAAGTTCTTTCACTAATCCTGGAGACAGATGATGTTGTCTGGCATCAGGACGGCAGTAATGAGAATAGAGAGAGAAGTGCACAGATTAGAAATATATTTAGGAGACAGAATCCATAGGCTGGTTGATAGATTGGATGTGAGGATAAGAATGAAGGGAGTGTCAAGTTTGATTCCCAAATTTCTGGTGAGATTAACTAAATGGATGGAAACACCATTTTCTGGAGGAAGAGTAGAATTCAGAGAAAAGAACAAGAGCTCATATGGGACATATTAGAGATGCCTTTGAAATCTTTTAGTGGGAATGTGAAGGAGTTTGTTGGATATATAGGTCAGGAGCCCAAAAAGGATTCTGGCTGGGAGACAGACCTTTGGGTTTTTATCAGGTAGATTGGATTGAATAAGTTCACTTAGAACAAAAGTTCTATAATCAGAAAAGAAGAGGGCCCAGTACTAAGTTCTAAAGAACTTTAACATTTAGGAGTTGAGCACAAGACTCTGCAATAGATAGAGACTTTTTCTGTTCAGCTGTGAAGAGATATTCATAAAATATTCCCAGGGACTACAGAAAACTTTCACAGTGCTTACAGTGTTGAAGTACTCTTTCTTATCATTAGCTGACCTGATGCTCACAATGACCCTGCTGGTTAGATCAGTCAAAATTATTCTCTGCATTTTACAGATGTAACATCTGAATCTGGCTGTGTAATTTTCCCTCAGTAAAGGTTGAGTTATTAGTAGAAAGTCTTCATAAAGAATTCTTTGCTTACAACCAAAAGGATTCTCATCCTTTGTTTATTATTCATAAAATAAATAAATTTTGTAGTATGTCCATTCATTAGCAATGTAAATGTTTCTGTTTAGAGACTTCGTCACACTTGTATAGCCAGTCAAACAATTAAAATGTCTATGGCTAATGGTCATGTTGAATTTGAATACAATCTATTGATAGCATAATGTATGCTAGAATAATATCCCTAGTTACCAGAGAATATTGGAGGTTTTAGTCTAGATCTCTGGTTCTTAAAGTCTGGTCCTCAGACTGGCAGCAACAGAATCATGTGAGAATTTTTTTTGGAAATGCAAATTCTCAGGCCCAAACCCAGACCTGCTAAGTCAGAAACTCTGATGTGAGGCCCCACCACCTATGTTTAGCAAGGCTTCTGGATGTTGAAAACTAGACTTGTCCAGACTAGATGAACTTTCATTCTGCATGTTCCATGCTGGCCTCTCCATACACAGACTCTCCTCTCATCTGATAACCCCATAGACACTTTGAGGGGCTTGGGATTTAAAAGGCTTTGAAATTCATCTGTGTAACTCTGAGTGGTAGAGAGCCACTTCTGAAGACTGATAAATAGCAATGTTTATATATAAGAAAGGAAATGTATTCAGTTCGTAGACATTGCTGAATACCTACTATATGCATGTCTGGTGACTAGATAAAGGAATAGCTACAGGTTCCAACTTAAGTCCACAAATTACAGCACCAAAATCTGTTTTGTAACAATTTGCTCCCTAATGCAGCTTTTTCAAAGTGATCGAAAAGTCTTTCTAAATTATTAGTATTCCTGAGAGGTACAAAAGTTAAATGTTATTATCTTTACCTTCCAGGTGGATAAGAAAAGGTAAAGGGAACCACACTGGGAAGTGTCAGATGTCAGAATCAAAGCTATTCATTTTCTTTAGAAGTGACATTGAAATCACTTATTTTATTTGAATTATCCAAAAGATATCTATGGCTTTAATATCATTCCCCCATTTCTTTTCATTTTAGTTATTACCTTATATTTGTACTATTGTGTGCAATTTTAAATTAATTATTATAATCCAATGCCTAATTTTGGCTAGCACTTTAATTATGAAGTTATTTTAGCTTTTAGATGAGTTACAGCTAAAGTTAATGAACAGTATTTACTTTCATTAATGACAATTTTCATTACTCTTCCCTTCCATGATAACCACGTAGTGAAAGATTTCAAAGCTTGAGGAAAAAAATCTAATAAAGGAAAAATTCTACAGGCCCTGCTGGTCTCTGAGGAGAGCAGATGGAGATGGAATGGGACACACTGTGACACTCTGGAAGATGGGATGTTTAATTTTGTTTAATATTTTTCCCAGTGTTCATGTGAGCAGTGATTGCTAAAACCCTAAAACCAGAGTTCTATCAGGCACAGAAATTTGAGCATGGAATCCTGTGCTTATATAGCTCCAAACTCCCTGGATGAATTTTTAAAATTTCTATTATTTCACTGTGTTCTTTGTTTATATGATCAGGGATGAGTGACTATTTGAAATATTTAGAACTGAGGTCCTCTTTCCTAGGTGCACATCAGAATCATCTATGAACTTTTCCACAAGATATACTTGCCTGTCACATACAGCATAGGCGAAGCTTAAATCTTAGAGATCAGGGCCAAGTCCTAGGCAGCAGTGTGCTTCTGCTGCACAGAGTTGGTCATACTAGCCTATTGACATAACCTTTCTTTTTATCCTTTTAAAAAAATATTTTGCATTCTATAGATAATTTGGGTTTTATGTTATATATTTAATGGTGAAATTTTCACTGAATTTGGTTTTTGTTTATCTGTAGCTTTTAAATGAGAAAAAGGTGAATTTGCTGCTATTTTCTAGAATCATTTTGGCAAAGTTTTTTGTTTTTTGTTTTTTTTTTTTCTGTAGGCTTCTCTCATTTTAAGCCAGGTCAAGCCTCATGGACTTGTACAATGTTTACAGGGGCAAAAAGCATGACTACTAGAGCCAGCCTGCTGTTAGAAGCCTGGGTCTGCTGCTTACTAGCTGGTGATACTGAGCACGTGTTTGACCTCTCAGGTTCTTTATGTGCTAATTGGAGCTAATAAGAGCCCCTGTACTGGGCTGCTCTGAGAAGTAAATGAATTAATACATGTTAAGTACTCTGATGGGTTCTTGGCACAGTGAGACAGATTGGGTCATTTGCTGCTGTGTAGTGGTCACCATTGTGACATCAACATCAGCATTACCGTTATTTATGAAAATGCTACCTGGACTCAACTTTAGTTTCTTTTGGCACAACATAAGAAATATATTTTTTTTTCCAAGCAAAGAAATTATGTGTACATGACATTAAGACTATCATGTAACCAACTTAAAAGGAAATAAATATTTCAAAGAAATTATCATTGTGGAAATAAAGACCAACCAAAGGAGAACAAACAAAGGCTGTTTATTCAGAGCTTGCTATAGCGAGGAGGCAGCCACTATCACTTGTATTTGGCAGAAACTCAGAGAAGACCAGAGGAGTGAGAAATCTTTATAATAGAGGAAAAGGAAGGCTTCCAGTGTGTCCTAAGTGGAGGCTGTTGGCACGGGGAAGCTGTAGGTTGACTAACTACAGAAGTTGCACATCCTATGCAATTGGCTAGGGATACATATTTGGCTTTCTCTGGTTGGTCCAAAGTTTGGAGCAGGGACAAGAATTAGGGAAATTGTCAGTTATTAATCTAGTCCTGGCCACTTGGGACTATTAAAGGGGCTATTATTTGTCAGCATGTGTTATTGGTAGAGATAGAAGCTTGTTTTCCTACAAGTTTGACCTATAGTACCCTGGATCCATCTCTGGGCTGGTTACTGTAGATAATAGGTTGGTTTCCTGGGTAGGTAGCTGCAGGTTGTGGGTCAGAGTTCTATTGTTATATATAGTCTGGACATTCAGTCTCCCATCATATTCATTGCTAGTATGCAAATACTAGTTTTGCTTCTCTGGCCCATCTGACAACTAAATCAGAGTGGTTGAAACTTCTATTTAGAAATCCTATAAGATAAAAATATCCACTGAAAAGTAATAAAGTTGCATTGATTTTTTAAAAATTATTCCCATAGCAGTTGCTAAATGAATAAGTATTTTAGATCAAATTGATTTCAGAACTTATTTTAATGCATGGTGGTCTATTCTCCACTGGGTTTAAAGGTTTAGTTAGATTCACTTAGATTTTTAATAATTTTAGCTAACAAGTATATGCTCTTAAAGTAGGGGAGAGTGGTAAATTAGATCATTCAAAAGGATATATTATTAGGAAATGTGCTTTTGAGTAGTATTGTACCTTCATTTTTTTACCTAGAGTTTTTGCTTAGGATGTATTTATAACTTTACTTAGGATAATTTTATTGTTGAATTGTGTTCCTGGAGAACTTAGATAGAGAACTCCAAAATGCATAGTTGATAGAGATTAACTTGTTTAGGAATAAAATATGGCAAGGAGAAAGCCACCTAGCAAAATCAATAATTATTTTAATATGATTATCCATTGTGGGATTGTTATAATGTGATATTTAAATTTGGCCTCTTGTGTTACAACTTATTGCCTTTGGGACATTAGTCTATTATGCATATGACTTAACTCCACTAAGGCAGAAGGTTCGATATACTGAAGGAGTGAGCTATGCCACATGGGAAATTTATAACTCTTGTCATTATGAACACAAATAAGGCCAAGTTTAGTAACTTGCGTTCAAATAGTATCCATTAATCCTTGGATCACCCACTCTGACTCTTTTGCTGTAACTTGCCTCACATAAGAAGATAGAGACTTTGAGACATTTAGAAATAAAAGAGATTATAGGGACACTCTCCCCAAACCCTGAAGTTGAACATAAATAAACTGGGACAGAAGGAGGTGAATTGACCTTTCCGAGTTTATAGAGTGAGCTAAGAGCAGATCTAAAAGTAGAACTTAGGTTTTTGCTCTAAGCTGTTATGCTTCCTGAAAGTGATGAAAATACATTAAATAGTCTGTGTATCATGTATTAAATGTGTGTATACACACATATTAATGGAATTATTCCCTGACACTTTGCTTCAGCCTATCTATTGTTATAAAGAAAATAAGTGAAACATTTCCCTCATTTTTAAAGAAAAGAATCTTCAGGAGAAAGGACTTTTATTCTTCTGAGGATAAGTTAGGGTAAATTTTGGCAAACGATTTGATCTTTATATCTACTGAATCTCAACAGTTGCCAAAAAAAAAAAAAAAAAGAGTCAAGGAGCCAAAACCATGAAGTCATGTATAAATGATGTCATATCTTAGTATAATTAAATGCTTTTTCAGAATTAGCATTTCTCTGGCCAAGGCTACTGTCATTGATGAGCGCTCACTTTAGTAAGAAACATTCATCCTGTAGCAAAGAGAAGACTGACCTGTGAGAACAATGGGAAAGTTGGACTCATTAGCATAATCCATCTCAATTTGTGAGTATGGAGATGCCAGAGAGGGGCTGATGGAATGGCCTGGGCACCAGTGTTCAGAGCTATCTCCATGGAAACCCAGTTGGCAAGAGTGAACCATGATTTTGCAAGGAGATACACCTGCAGCTCTAAGTCTCACTGCATTTACTTCCTCCCCTTCACTTCATTTACATCTATATATTAAATTAGTCAATTTGTCACTACCAACTCTCTCAGTAGCCCAAGGTTCTGATCTAAGGGAAAATAAAACTTCCATTTCAAAAATTTGCAGAGACTCAGAGTAGTACAGAGCTATTGCAGATGAAACTAAGATGTGGCAGCCCTCTCTGAATTGAACAACTTAATTATTCTGGCTGTTTCTTCTCTGAAAAAAAAAATATAGCAGAAGCAGCAAGCTATCTTGACTATTTCTGTCACTTGTCACTGGTAGAAGAAACTGTTGGACACTTTAGTTGTGTGTCTATGTTCTCTGGGGTGTGTTAAATTTGTACTGAGATCTGGTTTAAAAGTTAACCTAAAGATTATTTTCCTGCTGGTTTCAAAAAAATTCCAATACCTCCTCTTCCAAAAAGCCTGCCTGTAGTATGTTCTGAAGAAATGACTAACTGTTGCTCTTGCCCAGACCCATCTAGGTGTGAAGATCCCAAGGTTGCCTTTCCCTGTTCTCCTTGGGTATTATTTTGATGTTAAATTTTAAAACAGTCCTAACTAGATAGTACCTGATAAGCTGCCTCAAATTCTTTACTGGAAGGGACAGAACATAAGCAAATAAATAAAAAATGTAACATATACAGTTATAATATTTTTACATGTACATATAAATTTTCCCATTGACTCTGTTTACAAGCTCCTGTAGCCAGGAATTTAAAGCACATACACTTGGTATATCTTTTCTTGCTTACTGGCTAAGAAAATGTCATTTGTAATTATTTAGTTATTAAGAGTTTCCAAAATTAAAAAAATTAAGACTGTTCAGCCCCTCTCACACTTGCCAGCATGTGGTAAAAATTAAATAGGGCTAAACATGCACATCCTCATACTCCCAATCTCTCTCTTACACATAGATTTGGAATACTTATTGATTTTCATAAAAATCCTTACCTGCTTACAATCTGGTACCTCTCAGACCTGTCCTGAGTCCATTCGAATCTCAGAACTAATGAATTTGTGGGATGAGACTAATGATTTTTAATCTATATATATTTTTTTGTCATCCACTGTTTTAAAATCCCACAGCATCAAGCACAGGTCATAGCCATTTTTCCAGATATCAAGCTTGGGAAGGGGTGTGAAAGGGACATTTAGTAAAATAATCTTAAAGGGAGGAAAGAGGGGAAAACAACTCACTATTAATATACTAGAGTAAAAACTCTCTAATGTCTCATAAAAAAGCTGCTGTGCTTTGTCTTCCTATTTCTGGCACCTGCTGATCCTACTTAAAACTCCCTGTGTTTATTAAAACCACAGTATCTCACATACAATGTGGGGCTGAACTCTCCACCACTAATTAATGTGGCAAATTACAGCGAGTAAATGGGCTCACGTCCACGGTACGGAAGGTCGGGAGAAATGCACGCTCCTCTATTGTGTACCGAGATCCACAGTGTTAACTCTTGATAATGCTTTTTGATGACTGTTGTGATGACAGGTTTGAAATTTGAAGAAGCATTTGGCCCCTTCTCTTGGGACACACACACACACGCGCACACACACACACACACACACACACACGTATATGCACACATACACACTCCATTTTTTCTCACACACCCTGTGATCTACAAGAGAATCAGAGCAGCAGTTACTGAATATTAAATTAAACTACAAAAAAAAAAATGAAGACGAGGCAAGGAAAGTCAGCGTGCATGAAAACAAGCTGAAAAGGTTAAGAGCAAAAGGACAATCTTAGAACAGTTTCGGTCTGTCTGTAATGAATTAATCAGACCATTAAACAAATCTTTTAATCTAAAGTATCTCTTTCATTTCTGAACCCTGTAAAACAAAGTGATGGAGACTCGATGGCAGAATCTGCCATTGCTCCTTAATTTGTATTACACAGACTGGAGTTCTGGCCTCATTAACATTCTGCTGCAGTCAAAAACCACACATTTAGGCAGAAAGCTAGAGCAGAACAGTCTGGGGGACCCTGAGGTCTCTCTCAGCTTGATGGAAACCACTAAAAAGTTTCTTCCTCTTATCTATTTAACTATTGTCAGCCATAACTTGGAGAATATGATAAAATCACCCCCACAAAGGTACCTGAGTGATCTCACCCTTTGCAGAATGTACCTATACATCCTCTGAACCCAGTTTCAGAGAATGTAGGGATCCCCAGAAGCCCGCCAATGGACTTTGAGGGGCGAAGCCAAAATTATCCCAATATCCATACTAATATTGTAAGGAAACTATCTTCGGATTCTTTCAGTAGGACATACATTATGGCACATTTCCGCTTAAAGGATTATAGAACTTAAGAACAACTCATAGTGTTACTAATTGTATATCAGAATTCAATGATAAAAAGTTCAATTAAAATTTATTTTTATTTTTTTATCAAAGGGTACGTTGACAATGAAAACATTAAGTCTGAGAGTTGAGAAGCCTGGATCTAATCCTACTACTTCCAGTAACTGAGACTATGACTCTGGACAACTTATCGAATTTCTCTGGGCCTTGATTTTTCTCATTTGTGGAACTGGATAACTTTAGAGGTCTATTTCAGTTTTCATTTCAATGTTCTTATTTGCTGATGATGCCATAGAGGAAGAGTTACAGTGATAGTAAAATGGACAAATAAGTAAAAGGCATAACAAAAATATAATTGCCAGAATGACACCGTAAAATTTCATAGAAAAACACGGATTAAATTACATCTCAATTTTTTTCTGTACAAATACTTTTCCTATCTGTATAATAGCTGCTATTTAGTTCCTGATTGGCATTTGATTTTTTAAATTTTAATCTCTTACGTCTCTTTGTATGGTTCCTACTGCCAAGTAGATGCTCAAAAAATATTTGTTGAATGAATAAATTAATATGTAGAATGAAAAATAAGAGAAGAGCTGAGTGAGCTCCAATGGCAGTATGGGTAGCCAGGGACCAGCACGGTGAGGGCTGAAAGGCCAGTTCAGTAGAGTTCTTGAAAATTGTAAGTTTGTAGGATCTGTTTGATTAATACAAACAGGGAACACTTGGCAAGCGGAATGGATAAGGACACTTTCTTTGTGGGAAGCTATAATGACACAACATGCATTCTCTCCCTGGTTTATCTAATCACATCTGCATTTCAATGCCACCGCTGTCTTGTGAATCTCATAAATTATTGTTGGTCAGCCTTCCAGGAGAACACAGACCTCTCTCTTCTTTCAGGAAACAAAGAGGATGATTGGCTTAGGCCTTCCCTAGAAGTTGCTGCTGCTCACCCTGATCCAGAGAAGGGGAATGCTAGATGGAAAGATGGGAGCTTTCTGTTCCTCAAGTAAAAAGAAAAAAGGGAGAGAAAAAGTTTATCTTATTGGAATAGAAGAACTAAGCTAGCTTCAAAGTGTTATGCTTTTAAACACTCATCTGAAACTACAACTGTGAGACCAGATTCAAATAAGGAGGCTCCTTTTCCCAATTAGCTTGCAAGCTCTGCCTCTCCTTCCTGTCTCCACCTCTTTTCCCATTCTTTCCTCCCCTTTTCTGAATCTAATAAGATTAAGTGGCCCATTTATCTCCTCAGTGCTGAATTTTAAAGGGAACAGCTAACTCTGTGATCATATTATTAATATTTATACCCTGTCACTGAATGTTGACAGATTAATTATGCAACGTAGTATAAAAATCAGCAGGCAGTGTGGGTGAGCAATGGCAAGGTTCATATATTAATAACTCAACTGGGTGGCTGGCACATGCTCCAGGATGACTGTATGCTTCTGGAGCTCCACGCCCCAATCTGTCTCAGGTAAATGACCCATTGGCTTGATTCCACCCTTCTTATAATTCAGTGTACCACTTTTTTGGACATCAAAAAGTAATGCTCATTAAGCCTTTTTTAAGCCATATTCTAGTAATTTCTCTGAGAGTTGACCACCTGAGCTGGACAATCTGAAATAAACCATAATAAATGGTGCATATGTGATTGGGCAGAACAAGCTGAGGTTCTACAGTGGACACTTTCTGGACTGAGCTCTCAACTAATGGCACTCCGTTGCTTAGACTATAATCTGTGATTGATTGGTGAATAGTTTGCACATAATTCTCTGCTAGAGGACTTAGAGTACACCAGAGTGAATAAAATGGGTTCTGATCCTTAGGGAACTTTTAATTTAGTTGGGGAAGTAAGGCTTTAATTCAGTAAAGGATTATGGTCAAAGTTAATGTAAGAAGTCTTGACAACTTTTACAGATAAATATCGTTCTATCTTAATAAGTTTCTTTGTCTCTGGACCTCAGGTTCCTTTGGCAACAGTGGGGCTTTATAGAGTTAACGTTTACAGGACTCACTGAGTGCAGTAAAACAACTTTCCTGTCACAGACCTGGTGTCTAGGGTTGGCAAACAGCTGTTTGGTCTTGGGCAAATTATATAAACTTTCCCTACCATAGTCTTTGTAAAACGGAATGATAACATCAGCAAGTAATACACACACACACACACACACACACACACACACACACACACACACACAATATATAAAAATATATAATATATATTTGTATATATAATTGGTAGATGTATACATAAAGTGCTTAAGCATATGTTAATAGCTGTAAAACGTTAACACTCTAAGAGATGTTCCTGAAAGAAACAGGGTGCTTCAAGGTCACATGACAGCCTCTACTGTCTTAGATTTTGCTGTTTCAATCTTTTCTTCTCCCTGGCCTGAGTTAATTTGTATACTTAAAGAACAGCATTCTGTGGTTAAATATGTGGCCGGCAACATTTCTGCCATGTGGTACAGCCATTGCCTCATATTATATCTCTTTTTAAAACCAGGTACTGGCACTCTTTGAAAAAGGACAAGTAGCCCCACTGCATTCCTGAGCTTCTACAGGATACACAAGGTCCAGCGTCATGGGTCATTTTAGTCGGTGCTGACTGAGAAACAGCAACGTTAACAGGGATAGAAATCACAGTGGCAAGATGTCTCCAAACACACCTGAGGAGCTTCTGTAGTTGCACTTGAGTGGTAGCCTGCTCCAAGGAGTGGTGATGCTATCTCAGAGTGCCAGAGATGCTTGGATGACAAATGTTATATGTGTAAATTTGTCATTGTCCCTCTCAGTGATTTTGTATGTGTGTGTTTGGTGGTTATTGAAGGAAAATAAATAGATAATTCTGCAGAGAGGTTCACTTAACCCAATCAGTTATCGGGTCACATAACAAAAAGCTGTTGCAATCACAACACATCAAATCAATTCTGGGAGTGATATACCTTATAATCACGCAATGCAAATAATCAAACCCAGTAAGCAAGCAAACCTTCAATGTCATCAAGCAAAAATCCAACCACAAGTAGCTTTGATAGCTTTAAATCAGCTCTTTAACTCTTATGCTCCAGCTGCAGTAGTCTTTCCAAGCTGATCTGGATAGTTTAGCATCCAGAAAGATGCTACTCCAGTTAACAACATACTTTTTCTTAGCTCATTGGCTGATTAACCATTTAGTAGTATTTCAAGACCATCTCAAAATTAGAGGAAAAAGTAGTTATATGTATAAAGAGACTGGTTTCCGTATTAATCCTGACAAAGCTTCTCGGGAGTTTATTGTGCTGGAAACCATGTTAGTGGGGCTGGATTGGGGGAAACATAAGAAATACATCATATGGTCCCTACCCTTCAAAGTGAATTGAGATAAATAGCATGCAAACAGCCAATAAAAATACAGTGTGGTAAATATGATGCTATATGTAATGATCAATAGGGATTTGTTAATCACCTACTATGTTTTCATCCCTGAAAATATACACAATCCAGAGGTACAGAAAACAACAATCCTTGCCTTGAAGGAACACACAGTCTGCTGGAGAAATAGGACAGTGGAGAACATGGGGAGGCTATAAGGAAGGGAACATAAAGTGAAGTCCAGGAAAGGGGAAGCCAATTAATTCTGAATCCTAGAAATAAATCTCCAGGGAGCGGAAATTCTGTGCAAAATGTTGTGTGACAAATATTCATTGATAATCTCCCTATCCTTTGGAGTTGTAGGGGGCAAATCTTAACTCTATTTTGCAAATAGAGAATGAGAATCACCGAGTATCCAGAGTAAAAGAGAAGTTACAGAGGGAGCTAGGCTTTTTGATTTCTGGCACAAAGGTCCCATGTCATCACCTACTGGTCAGCACCTGCACAATGAATAAGCCATCCTATAGATTGAGGCAAAGTATTTGGGGAGGTAATTTAGTGTTTTTAAGCCATTAAAATGGCATTTAGTATAATAATAATAGATTAATAAGTTAACGAGAGTGAGGAATTATTTCAGCCCATGGATCAGAATGGCAGGGAACAATTGACAAGGCTGCATGTCTGGAATCCACCAGCACTGCATTTATACATATTGGATAACCTAGAAGGTGACTCATTTAAAATGGACCCTGGTGAAGCTTAACATGGAGAGGATAGTCTGTTCAAAATGACCTACACTACAGGTAAATTTGACAGCATGACACAAGATTTATCCAGACAGGCTGTGTTGTAGGACACGATTTGGGACCAAAAATCTTTGAAAGTCAAATCCTTACTATTATTTACTGTACTATGACTACAGACTAGTACGTACTAAGAATAGAGCCTTTTCTCTCTTCCTCTTTACAAAGCTCAATTAAAATGTGCATGCGCAATAATCTCCCTGTTCAGAGCTCCCGTGGTGATTGATAGAGTTATTTCTAAGTATGTTTAGGTTCAGTGGAATCACTTAACCCATTGTAGGACATGTACAGACTAGAAAGAAAGAGAGGCAATAAAAATTAAAAAGCCGGAGGAGGCAAATTACATTCAAAAGAAAGGGATACAGAGAAACTTGTGCTCATGGCTGACAAGAGTGAGAGAGAATGGAAACAGGTTCTTTGAATTGTGCATGATGCCCATTTTCAAAGTGAAGAAAGTTCTAGTATCAGGGTGAGGAACTATTTTTGATGTAAAGCTCACTACATGTTTACCAATGTGAAGGTTAATTGTGAGGCAAGAAAATGCCACCATGAGGCTTGAGGCTTTTCCATCGCTGTTTTTTGTCAGTATCTCCAGGAACCTGCAAATACAGACGAGGTCCTTTGATAGCCACGTTGGCAGCCCACGTCCCTCACTGAGATCCGGCAGGTTAATGTAGCGCTGCCAACCCTCCAGACTGAGGCAATCAGAAGCACTGCTTGATAGAAATAAAATGAAATGTGCTGGAGAGGAGGGGGAGAGCCTGTGGTTGGTTTTTCAGCTACTGGCAAAGCTCTCTTCAAATCAAACCCTTGGTGGAAGGTAGGTATTAGCAGAATGGCTGAGGGGCACCTGCAATGCTGAGATTAATCCCCTTTTTGTTTTCTTTCGGGTCTATCTAGGCACTGCTGAGTGGAAGAATTTATGTTGGCCTCCTTCCTAGAAGGGAGCTGCAGGCTGAGAAAAGAGAATGTGTCATCATATGTCACTTCTCAGTGCGCCTCTGTCGTTGTCTGTCTGTCGCTCTGCCGCTTGCTAGGTCTCTGCCCCTCCCTGCCAATCATACTTTCTTTCTGCTTCTCTGTGATTTGTCTCTGTGTCCTGAATTCTTATCTTCTATCAGAGCAAGGCAACGACAATGTCTGATAACAGAGCCCCCAGAGGTATTTCTCTTCCTTTCTCCAATGCAAGTCAGGTCAGACTTTCAAGACAGGCATTAAGTGACTAAAGGGGAACTAAGCTGGGCTTTGATCACTCTCCAGCTTTGAGCCCAGAGATTCTGCCCATGTTATGCATGTGTCTTTTGCAAATTAGCTAATGCTGTGGGAAATATCCCTTGGGGATCAGTTTGAAATGTAAAACAACCAGATCTCTCACAGTGGCCTTCAATGTCTTTATTTAAACAGTAGAGTCATTTTTTTTCTTTTTGGAAAATAAAATATTATTTACAAAGTCGATGTACGAAACAGATAACGATGGACATACTCTGATTGTAAAGGGATAGGTGGGTATTGGGGAGGCCTGGGGTCTGTCCAATGAGCCTCTCTACCTCCTGGGATCCCCAGAGCCACCGTACATACCATTGTGAATGTGGTGTGTCAGCAAGCCCTGCTCCCTGGGGCTGTGACATCCTAGAGGAAAGGGCACCTTTCTTTCATTCACGCAAAGGTACCCTGTGAGCTAGCAGAGGCCCTGCCTAGTTCCTGAAAGGCGCTTTGATTCTCTCGCAATCCTATGTTCTAAAGTAGATTTTCACAAAGATATTGCTCTCTCTCCTGGTATATATCTATTAGTCACCAGGATGTGCTAGGCACCATTTCGTTGAGTGTATTTTACATGCATTTTCCAGGCAGGTAGTAACTATGGTACAATTTTAAATCTCAGAGCTTTGATAGCTTGGTTCTTACTCTTCCAGATAAAGATTTTGGCAAAAAATAATAGTTCTTAGTTATTAACTATTCCTCTTCTTGCTATATAAAATAGTGAGTTTATCCCAGTATTCTATCTTCCTCAATTATTTCATTTCCCAGCAATGCAAACAGTGCATGCATTTTTGATCTAAGAATTAATATTTTGGAAAATGTCATTTACCCTCCAGTGGTCATGCCCCAGGTAGAATTTTGGGCTTTGGATTGCGTGGCTCAAATCCAGAGAACAGAGGGGGTACTATTCCTGGCTCACATGTGAGCTGATTCAACATCCTGCCTAACTGAGCACAGCTATGCTTCATTTACAAGAAGAGGCAGAAAGCTCCTCTCTCATGTGGTGTTAAATAGACTCGAGATGTAACCCTTCTTTTCTAACAGCACAAAACTCCTCCTGAAGAGTCACCTTGAGGAGCTATAGTTTCATGTGAAGAATCACTATCTGCATAGTTAAGTCAGAGAACAATAAAAAAGAACTCTGAGTTTATAGTCTGTGCATTTTCATTGACTTACTTAATCTCTGGGTTTTTGGAGAATTATATTTCTTCTTCGTTAATGTTAATTGATGAAGTCTCACAAACTTACTGGGGAATACGGCATACACGGAAAATGCTGTGTGCATGAAAGATGCATACACACATGTATAGATATTAATGTTTTCATTGGGAATTTGAGTCAGGAATCTAGAGAGCCTACATATAAAAATAAATAATAGTAATAGTGTTACTTGCTCATCTTGCACTTCTCACCTATTTCTTTTACTACACTCAGACTCCATAGTAACAACCACTGATATATTAACTGTATTTCTTCTGCTGAATAATCAGCTAATTGATTTATTACAGGCGTGGCCTTTCTGCTCTCTGTTCCTTAGTATCCTGCAGTGAATTTTGTTACCTTCTCAGCCCTATTTATTGCATCCCCATTGCGCAAGTAACTGGAAACTTGGCACTAAGCAGATGGGGAAAAAAATGCATTCTATAGGTATCAAAGCTTAGTGGTTAAATGTCGATCTCTTCTGAGGTGGATGGCTCCCAAGACCCTGATGCTTTTTGAAATATGCTTTAAATAACCTATTTTTCCATGTGAACACAGGGCTCAGTGGATGAAGGTTGTTTTCAAGTAGCCCTCAAGGTTAAAGTTGGTTGCTCTTCCAGATGGTTTCTATCTAATGTTTTGGATTATGATATTGAACCGCCCTGTGATCAGAACTCCTAGTGCCAAGAATAACAAGAAGTGGAAGCCAGCCACAGCAAGGGCTGCTGCTCTGAGGGCATGCAGAGATGCAAGGGTCAAGGCCAGACCATATGGTCTATCAAGGCCCTGCTGCAATAACCCCAGGAAATACAAATCAACTCACAGAACTGCTCATCATCTCTGTTTCCTATCACGTTCATCACGGTACCCTCTGAGCCCCCTTTCCCTAACTCTTTCTTCTACTAATTTTTGCTATAGGCTTCTTTCTGCAGTAGCTGGTTTGATTCCAGCTGCCACAGTTTCTAGCAAGCTCCCCAGAAATTTGTTTCAGAACAGCCACATGGTTGAATGGTACAATGAAGCTGATAGGGCTCCTAAGTTACAGGTTCAAGGATGAGACAGGTTCAAAATTCACTGCAGGATTTTATTTAGCCTAGCTTTAAAGTAGGTGATTTGGACACTGTGGTGTTAGCTACCCTGGCAGGAAAAGTTGGTGTGAAATTGGTGTTAGCTACCCTGGCAGGAAAAGTTGGTGTGAAATAGTTCACCAATGAAAAGCTTACCATTTCTGAGTGTTTGACAAACAAGTAAACCTTGGTAGTAAAGTTGTGTTTTTTCCTGGCATAGGGACAGGGTAAGAGGGGATCCAGGACTTTGACTTTCAATTATCCAAGTCAGTTCTGGGGTGTGCAATTTTGCATGTGCATGTGCTTTCATTCCATGTTTTTTTTTTTTTTTTTCCCCCTCCCTTATATGTTGAAGACGTAGTGCTCTGTCAACTACTTAAGTTAACGACCAAAGGCAATGTCTGCTTTTGGGTTAGGAACAGATATTGAACTGAGGATTCTGTCTCCATGACAGGTAGTGGGTCTGTGCTTTGGGAGCTTGTTGCAGCCTGATGAAGAAGAGGGTATTTTATCTTGTTGAGAGAGTGCAGTTCTAACATTAAATCACAACTTCTTGTCACTCCACTCACAAATCTGGATGTTTTCCTTTATGAAAACAATTCAGCATATTTATCACTTCTTTCATTGCAGACCCCCAACAACACAATGGGCAGACCCAATATGCCTTGCACCTCCTTCCTGTTCCCAATAGCACAGCAGCTGCCACAAACCCACTTGGCAGAACAGCCTCGTTACCCCAGGGAGCACTTACGGAGCTGACCTTAAAGAGCAATTTTGGTCGGAAATAGAGAGGTTCAATTGTTCATAAACCTGACATTTATTACTTGGAGATTCTTTCTCTACAGTACAAGCTGCTCTTTACAATTTTATCAAATAAAGTGCTCCTTTCATCAGAGTCCCACTTTCTCCTCTGGGCCTCCTCCTACCTCTTGCTGCTTCCATCTACCTGTGGGCTTTGCCTGGGGCAGCAACATAAAACTCAGGGGAAAGCCTGTGACTCTTTGGTGAGGGCTAGCTGGCTTCCAGTACAGAGGATGTGCACTCCTCTTCCCTCCTTTCATTTAGGCAGCAATTAGTGAGAGAAATGATAGATAATGATGCTTTTTGCACTTTGAAATGCATCAGCTTTTATCTGCTATTTCCTAGGTTGCCAGGGTTGACCAACACTTAGAGTAAATCTATTATAAGCATTCTGAGCCCTCAAAATGGTTAACAAATGGTAACAGCACACATTAGTTGTTTCTCAGGTCGAAGAACGAGAGAACTCAATATGAATCTATCTAGCTATATTATTTTAATGAACAGATCAGATCCCAAATTGTGGTGATCTCAATACTTCCCATCTTGATTTAATTGAACTCATATTATGGAGAATGAATAGGTGAGTGGTCTGGAGGCAGGGGGAGTTCAATATGTCACAACAAATTTTACAACATATTAATCAATAACATCAAATGGAGAGAGAGAATAGGGGGCAAAGGCATTTCCAAATTCTGAATCATAGATGGTCTATTATATATTCTAAACCTAGGAGAGTGGAGCTGTAGAAAACTGTCCTGCTCTTTTATAATCTCACATAGTAAGAAAAAGTTATGTACAGTGATGATTCAAAAACAATAATATAGAAACACTGTTAATATGCCAAAGCATGTATATATACCTTCATTTGACTTTTAACAGAGTCAAAAACCTTTCTTTGAGAATAAATTTGCTGACTAAAAACTGGTGTCTTCTTGCATCAACAATATTCGTAAGACATCACTCACGATTTCTAGTTTGGATTTCTTAAAAGTCGGGCATGAGGGTAAGGCCTCTTGTTGTGAAGCAATCTGAGTACAAAATTCTTCTGGTCTTTTATAGTTTTTCCCCTAATTTATTAGTCTATTCCTACATCTACTTCAACTGCTGTTTTTTTCCACTTACTGTTATTGAATCTTTCCAAAATATTCTACTTAGTTTTCATAGAAACAGCAGTTCTCTTTTCACATTCATATTGTATCAGTCTCTAAAGAATTTAGGTAAATTATGTAATTATTTGAAAAAGTACATCTGGTAAGAACAGATTTGGGAAAAGACACAGCTGACTCAACTAGTGAGTCATTAGTGAATGCATTAGTGCCCGAGGGAAAGGACTGGCACAGAACAAGAATTAAGCATGACGTGGACTTCAGACAGCATGAGTGACAGGAAGAATGAAGAATGCCAGTTAACTCAGTAGGCAAGTTAAGTGAGAGTTAAGCAGAAATTATCTATGAGAGCTTTTAGTGCATGCTTAACTTGAACTCAAGATTCCTGAATTCATGTGCTATTTTTAGTTATTGACCTCAGACAAACTGCAGAACCTCTCTAAGCTTCAGTTTACTTGTGTGTAAAATGAGGATATTGCTAACAAAACTGTGTGAGCATATACACAGATACTACCACTACCTCTACCACCAAGGGCTGTTTTCAGAAAATCAAATAAACTAATATACATGGTTGCTCTGGAAACTGTAAATATTCTAAAAATACTTCTTTTAACTTTGAACTTTGAAACAATTTGAAACTTATAGAAAAAAATGAAAGAATAGTACAAAGATACACCAGCCTCTCAAAAGATTTACCCACTGTTAACACTTTGTCATATTTGTTTTAGTATCTTCTCTGTAGACAGAGAAGGTGGACTCATAGATAAGTAGGTAGATAGGTACATAGATGGATAGATAGATAGATAGATAGATAGATAGATGATAGAGTACATATGTACATGTCTTAACATTTTCTGATTATTTCAGAGAAAGCTACAGACATCATAACCCTATACTCCAACACTTCAGTTTCCTAAGGACAAAATATTCTCATACAATTATACAAATTAGAATATTTAACCTCGACACAATATTATTATTTAATACACAGCTATTATTTTAAATTTTTCAATTTTTCCATTAATGTCCCTTATAATTTTTCCCATCAGAATAGGATCACACAATGCATTTAGTTGTCATATCTTTTTAGTCTCCTTAGCTTATCTTTCTCTTTCAAGGTATTGATGCATTTGTAGAATATTCTTCAATTAGAGTTTGTCTGATATGTCCTCATGCCTACATTCAGGTTATGCAATTTTAGGCAGGAATACCACATACATGATGTGTTCTTCTCATGTTAGGTAGCAGTCGATGTTGGTGTGTCTCATTGGTGGTAACAGTAATCACTTTGTTAAGCTTGTATCTGCAAGAATTTTTCACTGTAAAGTTATTTTACTCACTGAAATAATAATTTCTGGAAAGATATTTTGAGACTATGTGAATAATTTGCCCACTGGTTTTTGTATCAATTGATGATTATCACCTAAGTCAGTTGTTACTACTATGGTTACAAAGTGGTGATTTTGAAAATTCCATTATTTATTATTCGTTTATTAGTATTCTACTGTAAAGAAAGGCTTTTACTCCTTCCTTTCTTCAGTCGTATGCTTATTAATTGTAAGTATGGGGCTATGAAATTTTATTGTATTCAATGAATTATAATTCTTCTTTTAAAATTTTTTTAAGTATTTATTTGTCTTGATGTTTAAATCATCCTAGATGTAAATCAGGTCCCATCAAGCTGGGTTCTGTTTCCTTCTGACATGTCCTCATCATTCTTTGAACACTTTCTTTCTTTCTGGCATAACAAGATATTTTAGGCTCATCTGCTTTCCCTTCCCTAGTCTTGAAGTCAGGCATATTTTCAAGGAGCCCTAGTTCTGTTGAATTGGGTAAACCAGGATCAGAATACTTGTACTTGATGCTACTGAGGCATCATTGTTTCTAGAAAGCAAATTGAGAGATATACAAGATATCTTTTAAAATCTTTCTCTGGGATATTTTTTCTTCTTTTGCACTCATATTCCTCCTTGATGAGAAAACTTGTCTTAAATTTAGACTGTGCTCTTATCTACACCTAGAAAGATATCAACTCCACTGTTCTGTCTGGCTCCTCTGATAATTAAGAAGTAAAGATTGTTTTGAAAACTAAACTCAGGAGCAAACAGGGTAAGATGGTGCCAAAGTCAGGAATTATGATAAGGAGCTAAGCAGACCACTGTGACAGAAACTATTTATAACCCTTATCGATTTTCATGTCTTATGGTCTATCCAACATCTCAAGTTTAATGATACTACATTAATGTTCAAAAGTTCCTGAAAGAATTCATCTTCTAGGAAATGTTTTGGATAATAAAAAACATTATTAGATATTACTAATTATAATTATATTGTAGTTGCATTCATGGATTACTTTCTATTTTACTTATTACTCACATTAGCCTCCCTCTTGAAATCCCAAGACAACTGAGAGCAGAAACAAGATGAAGATCAAATTACTTTCACTGCTGTATTACTCTGAAACCCAGGGTTCCTGGCTTACAGTCTTGGAAGATCATCTTCGGCCTTGTGCCACTTTCATCATATCTAGATCCTGGGGCCTCCTTGGGGAGAATCTGGGTCAGTAAAGCAATAATTAGGTGCCCTCGCTCCTGCCTTCTGAGGAAGAGTTGTGTCCTGCTTCATACTCCATCAAATACAAAGGGAAAAGAGTGAGAATAAAAGTAAAAGAGGCTTCGGGACCAGTACTTGAAGGCAGGTGTTGGGCCCGCCCAAGTGGTACTGGCTGTGCAGAAGTCCTGGTCAAGCAAGAGAAGTGCTGCCTTGTTAGAATGTGGACTTGGCAGAGCAAGGGGAAAATACCAGGCTGCATTTGAGCTTAATTGCCCTTAAATGTGGCCTGAGGAATGCCAGGCTCTTACCAATCAGTGAAGTCAGTCCTCTTTCATTAGAGAAGAGTGAGTGAGAGAATGGAAATAGCTAACAGATGTGTTTATTCAATCCTGCTTTCTTCTGCTAAATAGAACAGAAGTCCTCTACGAAACACAGCAGGTGGAATTATAGAATAAGTATTTCTCCTAAACACTTACTATGTGCCCAGTTCTATGATAATAGAGTTTCATGCATTACTCAGTTTAATTATCATGATTTTCTTGTAAAGTATAATTTTATAAATTAATATCCCTGCTTTACAAATGAAGAAATTGATCTCTGGAGGTTAAGCCATATCCTATGGCTCACAGATGGAAAATGTTATCTAAATCCATGTCTTATGTCTGCAGTCATGTGTTTAGACTTGAGGTCACCAATTTTAGGGAAGATTACTTCTTCAGTAGGTAGGATGGGGTAACCCAGTGAGGAAGGGATCACAGGCTGAGCATGTCCATGTTGGGTTGGAGGAAAAAAGCATTAGTGGAGATAGGAGCGTCTCAAGGTCAATTTGACTCACTCTTTACACTTCCACTTATGGCTGGACCTCAACCACCAGCATGTTAGTATCAACTCCTCATTCAGGGCTTACTAACAAAGAGAAACTGGTAAGTGGTATTTCTTTCATGCCCTTATGATTTTCCCCTCCCTCTTCAGAACATTTATGTGCTGAGAGATCAATGCCTCCTGCTAATCAGCTATCCAGCAGCTTAAAGAACATCTTAAAATACTTTTTAATTTCTTTATAACAGCGACTGTCATCATTCCTTTGAGTCCTAGAGATCTAGAGCCAAAACAAACCCTCTGAGACTGGAAGATTGTTGGCTTGATATTCAGAGATTGGTTTCCTTAACATTGGATTTTGGTCTTTGTGAGCAAAACAAATTTTCTTTGTGGTAGATGAGAGATGAGAGAGGGGAAGAAATGGCTCAGCAGGAGCCAGGGAGACACCAGCTTAAGGTGGCCATGTTCCTAGGGATGACAGCCTGTATACCTAGCTTGGCAGTGCTGTGTCAACATGACCTGATGATACTCTCTAAGACTCTACCACACAGACAGCTGTAATATTTGAGCTGCATGGTTTCTGTCTGCTTTTCTTCCCTTCCTCTCTTTCCCTCTGTATTAATCAGACATTTACAGCTCATGACATCAGATGCGATCATTATATGTGGCACTAATGCTATCTTCCTAGAGATTTCCCCTCCTCCATGTAACTGTTCCTGACCTTCTAATTTAGATAATCATTTTTATCATAAAAAGTCACAGAGCAAGGGTGAAAGGGCGCCACTTTTCAAGTTAGGAAGACTTGTGTATAATTCTAACTCTATCATTTATTAGCTATGTGATCTCAGGAAATTATCCTAACTTTTCTAGATCTCAAAATCTTCCTCCATAAAATGAGAATAGTACTTTCAGTGCTGTTGGGTAGATTAAAAGAGGTAATAGATGTGAAGACCTTGATTGAATAGGTTCTGGTTCTCAGCAGGGTGCCCTGTAAATTGTAGTTCTTTTAATTAACATAGAAATTATGCAATTGCTAGTATCTCACTCATCCCCTTTTAAGGGTACAGATTTGATTTTCACAAGAACCATAGATAAGTTCATTATTTTATTTCTCATGCTACCAAGCACAATGCCCCATGCATCACACACAATGAACACAGGTGTTTAAAGTGAATGAGATAATTTTATAGATATTCTCCTTAGCATAAAGTGTTAAACAAGTTTGCATTTGGTGGTGATGACAGTGATGACGATATTAATGATAGTGATGATGATACTGTCAACAATTTATTCTGAAAGAAAATATAAGCCTCAGAATGTATATGTTCATTGTATATCTTTGTCTTGGCTGCCAAGAAACCTAGATTAATTCAATATTGAAAAACACTATTTCATTCGAAGTTCAGTTATTTCTCATCTTTTAATCACTTCTTCTTTTTTGTCCTTATTACAATGATCCTGCTCAGAATGTTTTCATATTGAGGCATCTCTAGTATCGTATTATTTGAAAAACTAGATGAGAAAGTACACCCATATGCACAGTCCCCACCCACACATACAATTATTATTATGACACTGCATTCATTTAATTAATTCATGCAATTGATTCTTGATCCATACAACCCTCTCCAGAGTAGTCACGGGGAATAGGTAATGAATTCCATTTGGACCACAGCATCTGATTGAAAATATATGCCTCAATCTGAGCTTCTAACAGTCCATTTATAAGATCTCAAAGAGGAGGTTTGGTTTTTCAACTGACTAGTTAGACAGGGAACAAGATGTTTCCTGCTTTTGCCTAGAAGATGGACAGACTTCCTTCTGTATGCCATCTGCCACCCACTGTGGCATGGTTATACTACAGCCATCCCACTCTAGTTGAAGAGTGGTGCAATCCTCATCAGACACACCTGTGCTCTGGAGATATATGAATGACTGTAATTGGATGGTACCTTATATTTATGCTGTTGTTTTGTTGGTGGTTGTTGTGGTTTTATTTCAACTGTGGACTTTGCAAAGTTTGAACAAATCAATTGTAAAATATATGTTTGAGGCAATTGGAGAAATTTAAATATGAACTGCTCATTAGGTGATATGGACATTTGTTGATTATATAAGGCATATTAACTATATTGTGTTTATGTAGAAACATATCTATTTTTTAGAGATTCATACTAAATATTTATGGAAGAAATGCCATATGGCTGTAATTTACTTTAAAATATTTCAGGAAAAAATGATAAAGCAAATATGGTAAAATATTAGGAATTTCTAAACCTACATGATAGGTATAGGACTGTTCATTGTATATAGGTTGAACCATATGGCTCTGGCAATATTAGATCTTTTTTGACCTAAGAATAGCAATTTCATATGATTTAACTTTTTCTGGTCTCTAAATTTAAGTGTATTTGAATTTTTTAATTAAAACAACCACAAAGTGTTTCTATGTGTCTGTAGGAAAAATTCAAGATACTTCAGTATAGTACAAAAGACCGTTAGTAGCCTGGTCCCCATGCACCCTTCTCCAATATAGCTTGTTCCCTCCCACCCCACCCTCAGAACACTGTGGATGAAGCTTTAGCTGAATATCCTTCTTTTGAACTGCTTGATTTTCTTTAGCAAGCCAAGTCTTTTCCTGTGGATGAAGCTTTAGCTGAATATCCTTCTTTTGAACTGCTTGATTTTCTTTAGCAAGCCAAGTCTTTTCCTGTGTTTTGCTCAAAGTGTCCCCTTTGCCCAGAACATCACACTTCCACTTACCCTTCTGACAGCTACTTGCATCCCAAACTCAGTTCATAGGTCATATTAATTTTGAAACCACTTCTGAGTTGATCCCTCCCTCAGTTTCTTCCTCTCTTGCCCTCTATCACCCCTCAGCCTCCACCCCAGTAGAATTCCCCAGTGCTCATTTTGCATGATTTCTTGAATGTTTGTCAAGGCTTCCCCCCAATATATTAAATCCCTCAACAGCAAGCGTGATATCTTATTAGTCTTTGTATCTTCAGGAAGGGTAATTTATTATTCACATTAAGGAGGCTAAAGCTAAAGTTCTGACATTCTACCTGCTCTGTGTCCTGTATCTGCACAACAGTTGGTTGGCCTGTCCTCAGAGGACCTGATGTGCTCAGTATAGGCCACAAGATCAGACACTAATGAACGCCTTCTTGTTGAAAGAACATGCAATGGTTGGGTTCTGACTGAAGCTAGGTCTTCTTTCTACTTGCCACTTAACACGGCTCTATTTTTCCTGATAGGCAATAAAATTACAATATGTGGTCACAATGGGGACAAGTAAATATGTAATCAAAGGCACCTAGGAAATAGGGATTATCTTTCCCCATTGTGACTCACTGGAGACAACCCTGGTGGGTTGATAGTTTAACAGTAGGTTTTCTGAGTTCTTCAAGTTTTCCTTCCTCGATAGGTGTTTTCACTAATCATACCACCTAAAATGGTTTTACTTCCCAGGACTTGTGCTGTGGGTGCCAAGTATTCAACTAACAAGTATTCAGCTAAGCATTGATATCTACATTTTATGTTACTTAGCATACTGCAAACTCCTTGAGGGCATGGTTTATAATTTACTAAATTTTATTCCTTACAATGTCTAGCATAGTGTTTTATCTAGAGTAGTAATAATAATACAGATAACAATAGCAACAAAACTTATATAAACTTCTATGTACAATATATACCCTTGTTAATATTATATCTATATATGTATCTATAGATATGTAGATAGAGGTATGCATATTTGTTAATTTAACCTTCATATTTGTTGGTTCATAAATTGAACCCCATACATGGAGCTTGAAGAGGGACCAAAGAAAGAGGCAGATCACTCCAGATTGGTAGGTAGCAGTTTTAATAAGCAAAGGAACTTACTTATGAGGCTTGTCCTCTTCTGTAAGACGGGAAGATCACACTCACCTACCAGAATCTTGAAGTTCATATAGAGGCCTTAAGGAGATTCAGTAATGTATCCATCCAGATGGTCTCAACAACACATTACTCTCTCAAGGCTGTGTCCTTTGGGCACCTTCAAGTGTGAGGAAGGCAACTGGAATGCACATTCTAAGGACAAGGAAGGGGGTGAGGAGCCTCTGGTTGCCAGACTCTAGGTCGCTGGTCAACCAGCGATTATGTCCTCTTGATGACCTACTCCAACAATATTACCTATAGGGCAACCACTAATATTAGCTATATTTTATGGATGAGAATACTAAGAGGGAACAAAGCTTAGTAACTTGTCTCAAATTATTCAATTAGAAAGAAGTAAAGGTGGGATTAAAGAAGGTTTATTAAATGTATATATTTATATATTGCTGAAGAGTACTTGTATACAATGAACACTAAATTTACATTGGTCAAATTAGGAAATGAATGGAGACAGTTATATTTTCAACAGTACTCTCCTAGTATATTGTTCTGCATCTCTCATAATATTCAAGAATACATTATGGGAATGGATGGGAATAAAGAAGATAGACTTTAAATTAGAATTAAAAATAATTATTTAATTGCTCAACATGATAAGTGCTCCAAAATAGAAGTGCAGAGTGTGGGAAGAGTCCCTGAGGTAGACTGGAAGCCAAAGAAAGAGGAAAGAGGAAAGAGGATGGCTTCTATGTGTGGCTGTAAGAATATCCAAGAGTGAAGGGGAGAGTGGTGAGTGGAGAGCTAAGTGGGCCATACTATGTAGAGAACTGTAAGGAAAGTGACCATGCAATTTATCATACAAATTGGTCTCATATCAGATAAATGAAATGTGAGAGTTATAAATTATTCTACTGGAACCACAAGTCATGAATGGATGCAGGGAGCCAGTAAGGTAGCTATTACAATAATCTTAGAAGAAGATTATTAGTAGCTATGATTACAGAGGTGGTGATGGGAATAAAGAAAAGTGGACACATTCAATATATGTGAGAAGGTTGATTCAACAAGGCACAATTGAGAGACTTAAACAAAATTATCAGAAACTTCTCAGGAAGTAGATTATCTACCTATTCATCTATCTATCTATCATCTATCTATCATCTATCTATCTAGTCTATCTATCTATCTATCTATCTATCTATCTATCTATCTATCTATCTATCATCTATCTATTATGTATCTATCTATTTAATAATCTCTATCTCCCTGTGGAAGCTGCGATTATGGCAAAATTCTTTAATATATGCCAATAAGAGAAGAAAAAGCACATCTAAACTTAGACTGAAAAATGATTTTTTTAATGCAATCTTTAGGTTGGAGGTAAATTTTTTGTAAGGAATAAGAGAGAATGTTAATGAATCTCTTACTCAGGGCTCTAGAGGATCAAGTTCCACAGATTCTTTATTTTCTTTGGATTTTAGTGGGGGAATTTCTTACTATTTAGTTCTATGGCAATGAATTGCATTTCTCTCCAAGGCTCCTCAATAAACAATTTACAGTGTAAATATATTTGTTGGCATGCAAATCACTCTGCATTATGAGTCTTGATTAATATTATAATGTGTTGATGAAAGCCTGTAAGTGGTTCTTGGAACTAAGGTTTCAGACAAAGATATGCTGTTTGGGTGCAGAATGTTTGTTGAATATTAGATTAGGATTTTTGTTTTGCTTCTCTCTCTCTTTCTCTCTCTCTCTCTCTCTCTCTCTCTCTCTCTCTCTCTCTCTCTCTCTCTCTGTATCTCAAGGAGATACTTGGTATGAAGTTATAACAAACTTCAAAATACACAATTAATTAACACAACCAATCTATTGCCCTAACTGCACAAAACACTGCCTGATCACATCAAGGCTGCCTTTGAGTGTGTGGGCCCTTTGATTCAACTGTTTAGCCTCTTGCTCACTGACAACATCCTGTCTCTAGAGAAGTATTGTTCTGTAGCATTGTGTGCCATTTAAATACTGTGCGTGCATGTGGGTTGATTAGACTGTGTGCCAATTCCCAGTCTGCCCACTGAAATGCAGAGATAGAGTTACTGGGCTATGCTTTTCTGAAGCCTGGTTTCTCCTTTTAATAGTTGTAAGCACAAATGCTGAGAAGCAGAAATGATGCACTCTCCACCTCGAGCAATTCAAGTATTGACTGGCACTTTTCTTTCACACACATAGCTTGAATAAACAACAATTCAATGGCAAGAGCACAGACTCAGAAAATGAGCTGTGATTAAGAGCACAAGGCTTCAAATGCAGGGGAGACTTTGTCAAATTCCAGCTCTGCCACTTAATAGCTACCTGACCTTGGCTAGGTGATTTCGCCTCTCTAAATTTCAGTTTCCTCATTTGGGAAAGGGAGTTAATAATTCCTATTTCTTGAATTTGGAGTGAAAATTAAATGGGATCATGGATTTGAAGTCCTTTCCTGGCCAAAAAAAATAAAAATAGTGTTCAGCAATGGAGGCTCTTGCTAAAAGTAGATCCTCAGCCTCTGGTCCCAACAACACTAAGATAATAAATCTAATATTTGACCGAACTCTTCCCAAAGCTTGTGGATTTTATTATATTCAATCATCTCCAAGTCCTCTCAACCAAGAATTTTGACTCTCATCCACAATGTGCTCTCTTACTAGAAGAATATCTGAGGTTTTGTTGTCAGAATGCTTTAAGGAGCATATTGAACCTCTCAAGGACCAGAGTGTCTCTCTGGGTATGCCAGAACACAGAAAGGAAACTCAAAACAGAGCCAAAGGTCATAAGAATAAAATAAGGAGATGCCAAATGAGGTGACATGGAGGAGTTGTGTTTGATAAAGGAAGGTACAATGGAGATTGAATTTTGACCCAAACTAGATGCATAGGCATACTTAGGTTTTATTCTTGTCTTGTGACTCCCAATACAGAGAGAGCACTTGAGAACATATGGGCTCTATTCTCTAAGCAACTGGTGAATCACTAAAGCCTCTTGATAGATTATGTTGCCACAAAACGAATGTGAATTACCTACTCATAGGAAATATGCTGTGTTAATATCCATAAGGCAAGTCGGGAATGACTTTGGTGGGAGGCAGGGTAAGATTTTCCCTTGCAAACAACATTCTGTATTGCCAAGGTAGGTATTCATCAGCATCGTTTCAGCAGATTAACATTTCCTATTTTCCTTTTTTTCATTGTACATGGATTTGTACAGAATATTCAAATCTATTTCTAGACAAATAATTAAGTATACATAAGTGAAATCCAATAAAATGATCTTCAAATCTCTAATCTTTTCTTTCCTTATTCTTGGCTTGCTCTTACCTCACTGAGACATGGTTTCCATCACAATAAAGTATGTACACACCCTTGCCACCAAATCTACCAGCCAGGTACTTTGCCTTCTTTTCTTTTGGATAGATAGCTACAGGTTGTTTGTTTGTTTTTAATCATAGGCTGTGCTCAGAATTCCATCTCTTGTAGTTGCTACTTCCTGTATCATCAATATTCTTTCTCTATTAGATTGTTTCCATAAGCAGCCAAATATATATGCTAATATTTTCCACCTTCAAAACATTTTCTTGATCTTATAAGTATCCCCCAGCTACCACTTCATAGCTCAGCTACAAGTTACAGAAAAACTCCCAAAGAGAATTTTCTATATTCATTATTTTCATTTTTTTAATTGAATTTTCTCTTAATTAAATGTACTTAGATCAGGCTTCCATTCCATATTAGTCTGCTTAGGGTGCTATAACAAAATACCATGGAGTGGGTGTCTTAAACACAGAAACTTACTTCCTCACTGTTCTGGAAGCTAGAGGTCTCTGATGAAGGTGCTGGCTGACTAGATTCCTGGTGAGAGCTCTTTTTCTAGCTTGTAGATGGCCACCTTCTCGCTGCTCCTGAATTGGCAGGGAGGGAGGGAGGGAGGGAGGGAGGGAGGGGGAGAGAGAGAGAGAGAGAGAGAGAGAGAGAGAGAGAGAATGTTCCCCATTGTCCCCCATTGTTTTTTCTTATAAGGGCACCAATCCTAAGCCCCCACCCTCATGACCTCCTCTAACTCCAATTACCTTCCAAAGACCCCATATTCAAATACTATCACACTGACGATTAGGGTTTAAATATATGGATTTGGTAGGGAGGAACTAACATTTAGCCCATAACATATACCTATCTTTTTATCAATATTGCATTTGACAATGACAATAATGACTTCCACCTTACCAAGTTTCATTGTCCAGTTTTACACAAGTTTCACTACTCATTATTTAAAACTATTTCTTTACTTTATCTCTGGGACACCAACCATAATGCCCTGGTTTTCTTCTTACTATTTTTTTTTTTTTTTTTTTTTGCCTAATCTTTAAATGTTGGCATTCTCTGAGCTCTGTTCTGATTCTCTTTTCTTCTGTTTCTGCTAACTACCTAGGTGACTTCATCCAGCTTCATGGCTTTAAATTCCATCTGTATGCTGAGGATGTCCACATTTATATATTTAGCTCTGAACTACCTCTTGAAATCCAAATGTGTATATTCAGCTACCTACGTGCCTTCTCTATTTAAATGTCTAACAGGTTTTCCAAATCTAACTTATCAAAAATTAACCTTTTAGGTGTCTAGATTGTCATATCTCCACCACTCACTCAAATATTCTATCAACCTGCTTCTTCTTCAGTCTTCCCTATTTCCTTAAACAGTAATCCTATTCTTATTGCTCAAGCCCCAAAACCTAGTTCTTTCTTTGATTCTTTTTTTATATCTTACATCCAATATCTAATTCATCAACAAGTCCTATCAGTTCTGCTTCCAAAACATATTCAGAATCTTTACACTTCTTAGCTCCTTCATCCCAGTGACCCCAGTACAAGTCCCCACAGTCTCTCTCCTTGACTGTGGGGCTTTCTCTTTCTGGTCTTTTTGCTTCCACTCATAATCCTCTTCAACATATATCTTCTCAACAAAGCAGGAGAATAATCATGTCAAAATATAGAGCAGCTCATGTTTCTTCTTTGTTTAAAAACCTCATAGTAAAAGCCAAAATCTTAACAATGGGCTGCTAAGCCCCACAGCATCCTTCCTTTGACCTCTCTGATACATCTCCTCTCACTCTCTCTGGCATTCACCCTCCTTCAGTAACATCAGTCTGCTTTCACCCAAGCACAGCCCAAATTCAGGCCCTCTGTATCACCTTCTGTTCTGTTCCCCTGCTTTATTTTTCTTCATAGCACTACAAATATTTTTATTTTATTTATTATTTAAATCCAAGTCTGCACTAGAAGAAAAGCTCCATAAAGCTTTGTTATGGTCATTATTGTTTCTCTAGCCCCTAGAACAGCACCTTGGAGATAGGCATTTAAAAATATTTATGAATGATTGAGGGTTTAGAAAGAGAGGAAGATGCAATCAGCCAATGGGATTCCATAAAGCCAGCTGGAAGCAGAATCAATGTGGCTTATGAAATGAACAGAATTCCAAAATGTTGTGTTATTGTTACAACAATTCACTAACACATTATACCCATCCTAATCAGTTTTGAGTACTCTCAGGTTCACTTTTGCTTTCAACCTCTTTCATTTTTTTCAAAAAAGGCAGGCAATTGTAGGGAAGAAAGAATATAATAGAGTGGCTAAAATAGAAATCTATTGGAGTAAGGTGAGTGTTTGATGTAGGATGACACAAACTCTTATGAGCACTTGCTTGCTAATCCCATTAAAATATCACTAAGTCATCAAGACAGCATATTGTACCCTCGATTAACCTGTCTGAAATCTACTTCAGAGAATGTATTCATCTTGACAGAACTAATACCTCTTTATTATCTGGGTTGATCTAGTTATCTTTCTATCTCTTTATAATTCTCCCTCTCTTCTAGAGTCCTGTCTTCTGAGGTGTTGCTGGTCTTTTACCTTGTCAATTAGTAAAATGCATCATCAAACATAGAAGATTTAAGAATTGAAGAAGATGCTCTGGTTGATTGCACATGCTGTCATCTCTCAGTGGGCTTCTTTTGGTCACAAGGTTTAGTGTGACTGGATGGGATTTCCTCAGATCACAGAGTTACCAAGAATCCCCTCTATTGGGATCCCATTTGACAAAAAGCTAAAATTACTGGTCTCATCTATGAGAACAGTGTCAACTTTAAGGTCTTCTATAACCATGCCCATTATCTCAGTACATCTTTTTCTCCTTTGATTGTCCCACAATTACGTGTCACTCTTCTTTGATCAAACTGGCCTTTCTAAACCTACTTATTCCTAACTTCACACTTTGGGTTCATGAATTCCATAGCTGCCTGAAATAATCTTGGTTTCTTTTATGCAGCTAAAAATCCCAGGTCAAACTCAATTTCTTTATGAATTTGCCCTACACCACCAGCTCACATTCATATCTCTTTCACTGATAGTTCTTAAAAATAAGCCTCTTATTTTGGAAATTCATCATATTATGTTTTCCCTTTCTATTTAATTATTATCACCATAATTATAGTATATGTTAGCTAATAATATTAATAATAGCTATCAATATTATCTAAAATACACTTTGTTTACATTATTTTATTTAATCAGCATCATAATTTAAGGCAGGATTTAAAGTTATTTTCATTTTATAAATAAGAAAACTAAAACTCAGAGAACATGTCCAACGTCACACAGCCAGTGTGCCAGAACAGATACTCATTGCCAGCTCAGTAAATTCCCAAGATCCTTATTCTTACCACAGGACTTGAGATATACCTGTCCTTGAAGGAAAGTACTTTATCATACTTCCTTTTTATTTTGTATAATCTCAAACATATGGGAAATCCTTAATGAATATCCATAGATCAAAAAATTTAAAAACCTATTTCTGTGATGCTACATTACTGAAATAATGTCAGTAAGAAGGAGGTTCTGTGGGATTCCTATTTTCAGATTAGTGTTACTGAGATGAGTAGGCTCAATGTGTATTACCTGCCATTGATTCACTCTGACTCCCATCTACCCTGTGAAAAAGTGATGTCCACAGTGTCCTGTCCTCAACACCCCTGCTCATCTCGCGTAGACTCATGTCTATGGCTCCTTTGATGGAGTCGATCTATTTTATATTCGAGTTTCCTCTGTTCCTGCTGCCTTCTATTTTTCCCAGTATTATTTTCATTTTCCAAAGAACTCTGCCCTCTCATGATGTGCCTGAAGTAGGACGGCTTCAGTTTTGTCATTTTTGCCTCCAGTGATGTTTCAGGTTTAATTCACTCTAGGACCCACTTATTCATCTGGAAGTCTAGGGTATCTGCAAAACTCTCCTTTAATATTATATTCCAAATGAATTATTTTTTCCTCAATGGCTTTTTTCAGTGTCTAACTTTCATATCTGTACATAGTAATTGAGACTATGAGTGTGTGGATGATCTTAGCCTTGACCTCTAATGACACATCCTTGCTCTCGGTGACCTTTTCTAATTCTTCCATCACTGGCCCAATTTTTCTTATGATATGTTCTATATACAGATTAAACCAATAGGAAGATAAAATGCATGCTTGTCTGACACCTGGGCCTAGAGGAAACCAATCTGTCTTCCCATATTATGTCCTGACAGTGATTTCTTGTCCACAACATAGTTTACACATAAGGATGGGTGGATACAAAAGGCTTATCCAGATCTATTTTGTATAAAAGACCTAGTCCTAACCTTCTTTCAGCAATGTGATAGGCAATGCCAAGAAGGCAGCAGGCTTGATGGAGACAATATGAAATTTCTGAAGTTAGACAGACCTAGATTTGAAACCCAGTTCTGAAACATTGTTGGGCCTTGGGCAAACTTCACCTCTGAGAGTTAGGGGTTAGGTGAGAAGGAGTAAATGCAAATGAAAATAAGAATGATCTATTCACAGAGTTGTTTATGAGATTGAATAAGATCACTCGTGTAAATCCTTTAACATGGTTCCTGACATATTATTGGTGTTCTGTATTTGCCCTCTTTTATAAAAAGAGATCTTTAACAAACAGTTCCAAAATGGCAAATGAAAGCCTCAGGACCTTTGTTAGCTGTGGCTTTGCTCTGAGTATGACAGGGAGTCCTGTAATATATCATATCTCTCTTTGTATTTTTCCTGGAGCCAGGAATCATGGGGTTGGAGACGGGGACATATTCTGTTAGGAAAAAAAAAAAAAAACTTTATAGAAGCTTTGGGGAGGCAAAGTTCTGGGCTTCACAGTCCTTCAAAACAGTTATTCTTGCTCAGTTTATGAAGTTGTTTCCTGGGCCAGAGCTTTCTCATCCTTCATCTCTCAGAGCTAGATCCCTTAGAGTGGCAGCTGACAGCCAATATTATTACCTTTTACACAAGTCTCTTCCTAAAATGAGAGGTTTGAAGGCAAAATTATATTATATTTTGTTATGTTTCTGCATTAAGTACTGTTCTCCCCCAGTCACAGGGCCTCTTAGCTAACCCTGAATGCCAAACTATCATCTCAAAGAAGTCACTTTCTCTTGGCCTGGCACCCACCTCCTTAATTACCCCACAGCTGAGCATTCAAAGTGAGCTTGCTCTGGAGACTGCAAAATCTCCAAGAGCCAGGAAAGTGGCTGGGAAGATGGAGAAAAACCCTAAAGAAAAAGAGGAAGTTTAAGACCATTGTCTTTTTTTTTTTTCAAGACAGCAGTGCCTTTTGCAGCACTTTTAAATGGTTGCTAGGGAAACAGAGCAAGTGAGAGTAGAAAGGTTATATGGATACTGAATAAAGCTAATGCACTTTTTAAAAACACGAACTGACAAGTGGTTAAGACTCTAAAGGTTCTGGTAACATCTAATTTTCAAAGTTCCCCTTCAGAGCCTCAAGTACCTTGATATCATCATTAACAATATTTTAATCATTTGTAAACTATAATTCATCTCCATCAAAGACATGTGCTGATGGGTTTTCTGTAGCATGGCCTTATGTGTCAACTCTTACAGGGTACTTGGAATAAAGTCTTTGGCAGGCTGGACCAATAGGTCCAGAGGCCTTGGCCTAAAGAATTCAGACTCCTAATTTCTAGCTCCTTCACCCTGGATGCAAATGCGCAGTTACTAAAATATGGCAAAATGCCATGAAGCCTGTGTTCATTGGTCAGCCTCAGAAGGTGCCATGTAAGTGTGAAAGTGTGAAAACGATTGGTGGAAAGAAACAGTATATATGTACAACAGCCAGTCTGCCCAAGAACATTTATTCTGGGGGATGTGACTCCTCAGGGAACTGCCTGCTCTTCCATGGACTGAATATTTATAAGGACTTGTTCACTTCAGTGAGCATGCTCGTGAATTTTAGTTCAAACTTAGTTTCGCCATTGAGGCCTCTAGTGAGTATTTATAACTCCCAATCTCTGGGGTATTGTTCCATGTTATGTTTTCTGTGTCCCTTCAGCACTTATTTGCTCAATTTGTACTGTATTAATTTGCGCATGTTTATTTATTGTCTTAGGTTCTTAAACCTCTGTATATTTCCCAGTGGAGTCTTATGCATGGCTCTTCACAGCAATGCCTAACACAGCTTAACTTTTAGTCAATGAACAACAAACAGGAGATGCTTACTATATGCCATCTACACACCTGGAGCTTATTGCTTTCTCAATAATAGGCAAAAGAATGTCCACTTAACCAGTTGGCATTGAGACTTTCAATACAACCCCATTGCACCAGTGCTCATTGTGCCCATGGCCTCAGTCATGGCTAGACAGGAGACAAATCCCAATTCTCAGGGGAGAGCTGAGTCCACTCACTAGAAAGAATGAGCTTAAAAGACTGAAGGTGGACACTGGAATGATGTTCTGAGAGTTCAAAGCAGGGAAGCAAAAACATCTAAACAAAAGTAACAAGGGGCATCCTAGTGACTGCTGGAAAACTCCAGCTATAATTCATGGATTGTCCTTATGGACAAGAAGGTGAAAGATACGGGCCAGGAGCACTTCAGACTGGAAACAAGAGGTTAAGTTGGCTTGATTAAAATCAGGAGAGGACATGAAACACAGGTATACCTTTCTGTCATTAAATTCTTTACTTATGCTCTACTACCTCTGCAAAAGCCATGCTATATTTTAAAATGTAGTGGGATTAATAATGGACAGAATAAGCAAATGAGTCTTCCATACCCAGAATACATTCAATTACAAGGATCACTCAGTATGATCACTTAGTGATTGGAATGCAAATAACATAAAACGTTATAGACAGAATACACTCTATTGCAAAGACCTTCTAGAAAGTGAACTTAGTTTGTGGCAAGATAGAAATATGACATACAAACTTTTTTTTTTCTGTCCCTGTATGTTCTGTAGATGCTGCTGTGGCATAATGGAGCATTTTAAGGCTGCTTTTAATATAAACATGGAGGGATACTTCATGGAAAGCAATTATAATTTAATGTGAGGAAGACATCCTCTTATTCTGAGGAATATGGAATGAAATGTTAGTTTGGCATGCTTGACCAATTCATGTCATATCCTGTCTTCTAATACAGAAGTTTGAATTTTCCTTTTGATTCCAGGAAGAGAAGTACTTATATTTTTCTAATCTGATCCAGGGGATGGGAAGGACAATTTCTTTTTGAAAAACATTTTCAGGAAATAAAATTCCATGAGCTGACTAATTGTTTTTATGTAATTTCTGAATCTATTTCAGGCAAAAATATTTGTCTGTGATCTTAAAGTACAGCCTGAATGAGAACCCTTTTCTCTCATTGCCAGTACAGTAAGTGCTCTGTTCATAGAATCTGGCTTCTTGTTAGAAGCCCAGTTTTGCTATTGAAAAGGTCAGAACAATACATAAATGCACAGTGATGATGTCATAAGTAAAAGTAAAGTCAGATAGGATCAATTCAGAAATGCCCAATTTTGCCCTTCCCACAATCTCTCCTTGGACAGCTTATAAGAGAGATATCAAAGAATGGTGGTGAATGGGGTGGAAGATATCACATTATTATTGGCTATTCCAGTTCTCTACAAATCCCAAGCAGAAATCTGATAGAGTTAAGCTGGGGTAAGCATGTCCTTAATGGGACCTCCTACCTCCTTTTGATCCTAAATCTTAAGTATTTGCTATTTGCCATATGGTTCAGCAACTAGAAGTAATCACCAGCATTATCAAGCAGAGAGAAAGAATCCAAGAAAAAGGCTTCAGCTCAGCTTACCAAGTCATGAACATAAAGTGAAAGAAAACCCCATCTAAGTGCATGACATTGTAATGTACTAGAACCCTTCCTATTAGAAACATGACTTCATTAGTGTCTTGTAATCTGATCAATCACATTGATGACTCCATTTATCTTAGAGGTTCATAAAAAGTTCAGAAAGAAGCAGAAAGATAAGAAGCAGAAGGATAAGCAAAAGCATATGTATGATATATATCTATATCTATATACATGTAGTATTTACATAAAATGTGATTGAGAATCATGACAGCTTTTGCACTACTGGTAAGACCCCTGTCATTTCTCTGCAATGATCTGTTAGAATCTTCATCATGGGCAGCACTCTGGTAATATCACTGACCAGACAGTCACGGCCCAGAGAACTGCACCATTGTCTTGCACCTTTCACTAAAGTGAGTCATTTTTAAATCATTATAATGACATAATGTTTTAAATGGATGACTGTCTTAAAATATATTGAGAACAATGCCATTGTTTGCATACATTTAGTGAGTAGAGTCAAAATTATAATTTTTCAATAATGACTTACATTATCATGTGAGTGGAGAAAAGAACGTTTGTTGAACAACTTCACTGTCTGGAACTGTTTAAAGAACTGTGTATGTGTTCTCATTTAATTCACAGAACAGTTCTAAGAAGTGAGAACTATTGTCCTTTTATTGGAGCAGAAATCTAGTCATGCTACTCCAGGCACGCCAGGAGCAGAGCTAGAAACTGAACCTATATCTTTATGATTCCAAGGATCATGCTCTTTCTAATATCCTAAGGCATCAAAAATGTTTCCAGATTTTTTACTTAAGTGTGCTTGGAAAAAATAAAGGCATTTTGATGAAGAAATTGGTTTACTGGTGAGAAAATTTAGTTTGTCTCTTAGGTGCCTAACTAAGGAGCATGCAAAGTGTCAGGAGTTGGAGGTATTGCACTGAAGGTTGACTGGGTCTGGTCACCTCAGTTTCAGAAACTTGCAACAAAAGTGAATCTGTGAGACAGGGTAAGTTCTGTAAGACTAGGGATACACTAGACTGCTTGTATCAAAGGCTTCCTTAGGTAGTATTAATTATGAAGAATATAGACATCAGAAAAGATAAGAAATATAGGGTAATGCACTCCATATAACTTACGTGGATATCCAACAGATGTTGGATTTGAACTTTGTATTCTATATCATAATATAGGACATCCCCATCACGATGTCCTTTAAATAAACTCCTCTGGAGCAAGGACTAGGTACTCTACATCATTATATCTCAAGTATCTGGTATAATGTCTGACACAAAGTAAACATTTCATAAATATTTGTTGAAAAAACAAACAAACAAATGAATCAATAATTACTTTGGAATGAATAAAGAATTCTGGTTGCCAACCTCCCTGGAAATGCAGTTTGAATGGTGTTCTTGATGTTATAAGGCTTTCCCTTTGTGGGCCATGTTTATATTTAAAAATTAAGTAGGATAAAAGTTAATTTTATTTTGAGACTATTGTAAGACATTATGGCCCCACAGAGATATTCTGAGATATTATGAAGCAAACTTTAGGAAATTGCTGACCTAGATACAGTATCAAGGTGATAGGTGCTACATAAATATAATAAATTATACTGAGAGGGTTCCCTAGGCCTTTCTTTCCTACTAGTGCAGATGATACAGAAATAGTCCAAAGAAACATTGAAGAATATCTCAGGGCAGAGAGATTTAATACCTTGGGCTACTTTTTATTTTTTATTTTTTTACTCATATTCAGTTATTTTATTTAATGCCAAATCCATTTATTCAACAAATATATGCTGATAGAATGTATGTTATGATGTGCTAGACACAGTATGAGGTTTCAGAAAGTAATAGTGAACCAAGCTTGTCTGGTTCTCCTCCTCCCATGGATCTTATAGGTACAGGAGAGTAACAAACATTAATTAAGTGAAGACATAAATAGATACATAATAAATATGTTATCACTCTTTTTACTTCATCAGTTAAAATACAAGTACTGTAAATAAGTCTGTTCTACTCTTAGCATGTTCCCCTGATTAATTATCCTTTAACACATGCTTCTCCTTTTTCTTTCTACAGCATTTGACTCTTCTAAGTACTATTAAAATGTAGGAGTAAAATGATATATCCAAACACTGACGAGATCAAGTTATTTTGTTTTTAAGATAAAACAAGTAAAAATCAAATATAATACCACTCTTTTCATGTCTATACTCCTAAAGTAGAAGCTGAATCAGTATTTGTTGAAATAAATTGAAGAGCAAGAAAGAGACCAAATGACCGGTGATACCATAACTCAAAACAGAGCTGATGGTATAGAGAGAAGCTTTGCTGTTGATCGTACAATACAGCATATAGAGAAGTAGGTACTATCGATGATGATGATGATAAGCTAGCTTTGGTCTCTGGTACACTTGAGAGATAACATCATCCAATAATTCACAAAATAACATAATGAACACAAATTTTTATCCTCATTTTTCCTTTTCAATCTTCTTATCACTTAACTCTTAGTCTCTATTCCTATTATACACAAATGCCCAACATCTTAATCAGGTGTAAGCTGGTGGGATTTTCCAGGAGACAGTTATTAGGTTGTTATTATGTCCCACTCATGGCATTTTCTGCATCTGCAGTAGCACTTTTCTTGGCTGTGCCTGCTGGATCAATGCCTGTGGGAAAGTCTTTTCCAGACCATCACAGCTGTTTGTTGATTCCAGAATACCAGTAACCCTTCTCAGCATTTTTATCTTTCTGAGAGTTTACAGTACAAGGTTGAATTCACCACATGCCATTATAATTTTTTATTAAATTAATAAAAATAGCTGATCCAACTACAAGGTAATTAAAAAGCTTAAAAACAGACAAATTTCAATAACCAACACATCTGGTATTTTGAAAACACTGGGAGCAATAAATAACTACTATAATGTGGCAAACGAACCTATCATTTGTAGAAACCTTAGAGACCAGCTTCCTTACATTGTGCTGCAGTGGGGAACACGATGCATACTGAGGGATCCTGTAGGCTGGTGGAGGACAGGCTGCATGTCCCTCTCTGTGGGTCACACTTCAAGTTACAATCTTCTTCATAAGTCAAGGAGCATCCTCTACAGAATTAGTCATTCAAAGTACTCTTTGGTCTCCTCAACTCTGAAGACAAATAGGAAGTTTGCACTAGTGGCGGGTGTATGCACTTGTGCTTTGAGGGCAAGGAAGTGCTTAAACATCTAATAGCAAAGACTGACATGTACACTTCCACAGATAACCTTGTGGCTCTTTGTCCCTTGGGAACTTTCTGGTCCTAAGGTACATGAGGCAAGAGTTGCCTCTGTACGCTTAAAATCATGTTCACTAGAAAAATGGAAAAATTAACCCAACATTTAAAAAATATGACTTTAGGAAGAACCTTGAGATAAAATTTTATTTTCCCTTTTTAGCTCGAAAGGAGTTAGCAAGTTTAGCTTGAAAAGGAGTTAACATCAGTTTTTATTATAAGGCATTAAGCCCCCACTGACTAGATGTGCTCTAAAAGAATGGGCATGAATGCTGAGGCTTTAAGCTTCACTAGTTCTTCATTATCTAAACAGAGGCAATCTGCTCCACCTCTCAGCCCGTATCTTCTTCTTGAAAGTGAGAATAATAACACATTATCATTGAAGCTCAGTGTCTGCCTAATGCTAAGTGCATACTCTCTTTTTCTTAATTTTGTTCAGTATGGTTATCCAGTTATCCTCCAGATTGCAGGCTAAGCGTTTGATTAATATTGACCAATTAGATGACAGGAGGGAGCAGAAGAAGAGTGAAGACATTTTATAAAAGTGAAATATAAGAAAGCTTCCCAACTACATTCTGAATGTAGAGATACCAATGGCTTCTGTCTAACAATTATCATAAAGTTTATACCTTTGATCTGTGGGATAGCAGTTTAGCTGGTGGTAACTTTCTGATGCTCAACTCTCTTCTTCTTTCTCATTTTAGTTAGTCCCCTTTGTATCTTATAGTTATGCTAAGTCTAGACTAGGAGAAATAAAATTGCTTTGTTACTGCTTAAAATAGCCAAGGGCTTTTGACCAGTAATTTTATCCAAGAATAATTTTCATGAAGAAATAACTCAAAAATAGGAGGAAGGTTTATATACAGCATGATTTTTAATTGGGGAAAACATAAAAGTCAGCAATACGAGAATGGCTAAGAAAATTATTCTATATTTATTCAAGGAATTATTTTGAATAAAAATTATGAAGAACATATATAAATTATTGTAGTAGGTTAATCAGTAAAAAATAAAAATATCAATTTTACTTATACTATAACTTTTATTCACATTCACATATCCATATGTTAACATATATAAGATATAAAGGAATACCTGATGTTTAAAAAAGTTGGAATCATGTGATTTTTTATCATTATTTTCTTTATAATTGCTATTATATTTGTGAAACAACAAAAGTTCTTGGGATTAAGTATTATGGGACACAAAATTGCATTCTAAGAATTAATCATTTGCCTTGGTAAAATAAAAGAGAGGGGAAGTCCATCTCTTTTGAACCTCATTTTACTATGCTTTCTTTCTTCATTTTTATAATCCTTGACCTTCTTACAAGCCACCAACCCACATTCATTGCAGAATTTGGAAAATTTACATGTGTACCTTTCCAATCCAGGCCATACTGCTATTCAAGAGACATGTGTTCCCAAGGAACAAATTCAATACTTTAACTTTGAGATATGGCCTTGGACTCCAAAGAACAAAATCCATTTTACTTTTGTCAATCATATTCCACAGCCACAGACTGAATATTTCATGATTTTGCAATTATAGCAATTATCTGTTGCTATATAACAGTCACTATAAAAATTAGCATCTTAAAATAACAGTAAACATTGATAATATCAATCAATTTCTATGAGTCAGTCACTCAGGAGTGGCTTGGTTGTATAATTCTGATTCAGTCTCTCAAAAGTTTGTAGTCAAGATATCGGCTGAAGCAGGACTCATAAAAGCTCATCTTGGGTTGGAGGATCTACTCGCTGGTACCCTGGAAAGTTGGTGTTGACTGTTGGCAGGATGACTATTGCCTTACCATGTGGACCTCTCTGCAAGGCTGTTTGAATATCCTTATAACATGGTAGTTAAACAAGAGAGAGAGATGGGGAAACTGAAATGACTTTTATGATCCAGCCTCAGGAGTCACACACTGTCACTTCTGCCACATTCCACTGGACACAAAGGCCAACTGTAATTCACTTTAAGATGATTCTACACAGGGACTTATTTACCAGGAGACAAGAAAGGTTGGAGGCATTTTAGAGATTGGCTATCACAGTTCACCCTCTGGCTCTTAATGATTCACATGTCTTTAGATGTGAAATACACCCGCCCCATCCCAGGGCACTGAAAAATGTCACTCAATTACAGCATCAGCTCGAAATCCAGAATCTTATCATCTACATCAGGCAAGGTTTAAGTGAGGATGATGTCCCTCTGTTGCAAATTCTTGCATGTATCTCCTTGAGTAGAGTTTCTCTCAATAAGAAAGCCTGTGAACTAAAGACAGTTATCTGGCCCCTCCCTCCATGCCACAACCACCACCACTACCATGACCACACACATACACACATGCACACTCATGCACTTTTAACTACAATTATGGGATAGGCATAGTTTAATGGTATAGACTGCCCTATTCAAAAAAGAGTAAAACAGGATATACATAGGACTTACTGGTTCATAGCAATTCCAAAATCCAGCCAAGTGCTGTTGACAGTTCCCTGATTTGAACTCATGCCTGAAAATAATTCTTTATGTTTTTTTGCTCTTGATTTTACCTTCTGAGTCATCCTTCCTTTTTTCATGAAAGATAGCTTATATTTACAGTTGAGTATGTTTTTTTCTGCCTGTGTCTCATATATATATGTTTAGGCATCTAATCCTCTTTCATTTTGTACTCTCTGTCATTTTCTATTCAACCTGGCAAGATTCCTGTCAATATATTTTTTATTTTTAAATGGAGGAGTCCCCTGTGAATTTTATTGGGTTCACTCTATTAGCCAAAAGCAATACTTAAAAGTTTCTTCTAGACAAGCCTTTTCTACTTTGGGCTTTTGCTAAGGAGCAGCATCTTTAAGCTTCTTAGATGCCCTGTTGCTTTATTGAATGGTTCTCTGAGGCACCAACGAAGATGTTTCTGAGATCCTAACAAAACATTTTACAGCCACACCCTCAGTTTCTTTTATCTTTATATATCAACTTTTTCTGACAAAGTTTTATTTATTTTTATTTGTTTCCTAGGCTTTATTTATTCTTAGGACCATTTTTTTTTTAAATTTTAATATCATTTCCCATCTAGAGATTCTGGGAATATTCAAAGCCAGTAAGCCCTGGCTCCTTTATATTCCTTTAGGGTAGCTCTGTCCTCTCTCAATTTACTATAAACGACATGAAAAACCAGGTACTTTCAACAACCTGCCTTGAAGTCTAAACCTGAATCTCCTAGTTCATTAGGTACATTTCCTATTTTCCTTGATGTTGCAGGGAACAGTGTTACCAAACTTCTGTCTCACATAAAAAAAAAATTGTATCTCTTCCCATTTCTAGTAATATTTCCCCCACTTTTTTTTTGAACTCTTATAATGGCCTTCTCAAGACCCATAAGTTTGTGCTGGTTGTTTTTGTTTGTTTGTCTGTTTGTTTGTTTGTTTGTTTGCCTCTTTAGGCTTTCATTAATACCCATCTTAATATCCTTTCAGCAGTTGCATTGCCTGCATTTTGTGTTTTTATTATTGACAGCACCTTTGTTCTAGGTACCAAATTATGAATTAATTATTTATTGCTATATAGCAAGTTATTTGCAACACTCAGTGGATTAAAGCAGCAATAAAAATTTATTTCTCTCACACAGTTTCTGCAGATCAGAAATTTGAGTGACTTAGCTGGATGGTTCAGACTTGGGTTTCTAATGAAGTTGCAGTCATGATGTCTGCCTCTGAAGGCATGACCAGAACTGGATCCATTCCCAAGACTGTTTACTCATATGGCTGGCAAATGGGTCCTGGCTGTTTGTGGGATGCCCCAATTCATCACCATGTGGACCTCTCGCACTGCTTGAATAATTTCATGACATGGCAGTTAGCTTCCTCTAGAGTAAGTGATCCAAGAGAGACTAAGGTGGCAACTGCAATGTCTATTATGCTGTAACCTTGCCAATCAGACACTATCACTTTGAACACAGCCTGTTGGACATGTAGGCCAACCATGATTCCGTGTGGTTGAGTACTGTCTAAGGAGGTGAGGATTGTTGTGGGCATTTCCATAATGCTCCAAAGCTGGCTATCAAAAAATTCTTTACCTCAAAATTTGAAACTCTATTGTATGTCTATGTGTGTTTGTTCCTACTATTTCCTGCATATTTATCATGTATCAAGAATTGTGAGAAGTGTTTTAGATGGATCATTGTATATAATTTTCATTAAAGAATACAGAGATAAATGTAATCTTACAGATAAGGAAACGGAGGCATAGAGAATTTAAATAATTTTATTAAGGTCACACATCTAGTGATAGCAAAACTGGACTTCAGTCCCAACTGTGCCTAATTCAATTCCTGAGATTTTAACTCTGCTTTGATACTACTTTTCTTTCTAGCCACAACCTCCTTTGCTTTTGGCTTCTTCCCAGTGCACCTGCCTTCAATTTTAGAGATTCTAAGCCCTTCTTTCTCTCCCAATCTATCAGCCTCTTCTGAATTCATTTTATTTCCTGCTCAGCTCTGATCCAATGGTTGATCATCTCAACTATCTCTGAGCATAGCTCCCTCCATTTGCAACCTTGTCCTCCCCCCACATTTACCCAAGTGGTTCAACATGACAGCTAAATTCTTGATTTTATCTTCAGGTTACCTACTGTAGCTAAAGAAAATCTCCTAACCTTGGATTTGTGCCACCATAAATGTGTGGTCTCCAGCCTCAGCTAGAGCTTTAGGCCTGCACACTTATCCTTGACCAGCTCTTTTTCTCGTTCTTCAGGTTACCATTCCAAACTTTCACTTCTATCCTTGAACCTCCAGTCTCAGGAAGTGGAATGATCTAATTCAACCATAAACACATGTCAAGAAGTTGATCTACATCCACCTTATTTCCTTCAGTCTCTAAAGATTATATGCAACTTACCATTCAAGACTGACCCTTCCGCTCATTCATTTTAATCTTCCTGCTCAGCTATTATGGATCACTACTGCATCAATTACCTCCCATGTCATTCATCTCTCTCCAAACCTTTTACTCTGTTATCTCTTTTACCTGAGTCATATTACTCCTATGATTTTAAATCTCTCTCTAAAAGATGTTCTACTTAAGGCTGTTTTCTTTCTTAGTCTTCCATCCATGTTAAGTATGTGCTCCCAGAGCCATTTTATCTTTGTGGTAATTTTTATCTTTATTTTGTGCTTATCTTTATTTGTGTTTTTATTATAAAGTAACACCTATGATTGAGATAATGTAGGAGAAAGTAAAAAGTTTATAAGAAATGAAAGGTTTCTACTCATCACTTTCTTACTGCCCCATCTTAGCTTCCAGATAAATTATCGTTCATTATTTAGTGTTTCTCCTTCCAGCCATGCTATATTCAACAACTCTACTTCTACTTTCTTTGCTCCCTAAGTTCTCTCCTATTTAGTTCCTGTTCCTCATGTAAATTCCTCTGAAACTGCTTCTGCCCCTTGCACACTGGGGCTTTCTATGGTTTCATCTTCACCTCTTCATTGTTCTCATTCGGTCTACTTCAGAATTTATATCTACCATCATTATTTTAACTATCATTTTATGCTATTGCCATTCATCTTTATATTTTCAGCTTAGACCTCTGACCTGAGATGTGTGTATGGAAATGTCCCAAACAGGAACCTCAATGTCACTATGTTAAAAATAAACTTGTGACTTCCTCTGCCACCACTCATTTGCTACTTCATCTATGACTCATATTTTTCTTAATGACAACACAATGTTGCTCAGTCAGTTTGGTCAGAAATCTAGGATTTGTTCATCATTGTTCCTTTTATTTGCCCCACTCCCACATAAGTAGTAATCGAAAATAGTAGATTTTTGAATCACTCATCTCTTCTATAAGTTTCCTGACAGTGAGTTGATTTAGATCCTTAATGTCTCTCATCTGAACTTTAAAAATATATTCTCTTAACTAGTATATTTGTCTATAAACATCCTCCCACTAAACCCTGCCATACCTCACCATGCATTCTCATTTCCCCGCAAATATCGATTCTCTAATTATCTTTGTATGAAGAATGATCCATTCAAAATAATACTTATTCAAACCATGCATAGCATTCCACGCTGTCAGCAAATTAAAATCAATATTCCTAGTATGCATAGTGCAGTCTGATTATTGCCTATGATTTTTCTGTCCTTACCTTCCACCCCTCCTTCTTATCCCGCCACTTCTAACAGTACTCAATAACCTGGATACACATAGTTGCTGTTAATTCCTACATGTGCTTGAGTTTTACTCATTTCTGCTTAAAAGGCTTCCTTTTCCTAGAACATCCTCTCTAGTATTCCCATCTCCCTTAGCTGCCTACTCATCTTCAAGAATCAACTCAAGTCACATATTCTAAAAGATCTTTCCTTAATCCCTTATGTATGTGCTGCCACAGCACATACTGATCACCTCAAACATAATATGAAGACATATAACCTTATAATGGTCTCAAAATGTGCTTAGTACATAGTCGGTATAGCAAAAACCATGCTGATTTTAGTAAATAAGTTTACATTAGACTGACTTACCTTTTATAGTATATAGAACAATGCAGTGCGGTTCATTTCTTCGTCTTAGTTTTATTTAAGAGAACTAAGCTTTTTAGATCTTTAGATTAGGGTTAACTTGGGTGGGTATCACTGACATTTATTAGGAGTGTTAGACTCTTCTGGCAATTGTTCAAGTCTATTTGTTTTTGGTCCATGACATCTCTAAACTTCTAGTTGTCCTGAATTTCTTGGATACTATGCTGATTCTTGATCTCCTAGATATGTGCTAATACAGTAGCTACTAGATATGAGTGACTTTAAATATAAATTAATTCAAATTAAAAATTTAATTCCTTAGACACCATCCATATTTTAGGTACCCAACAACCACACAGTTGGATATCCTTACTGGATAGTGCAGATTATAGAACATTTTATCATCACAGGCAGTTCTATTGGGCAGCACAACTCTAGCTATATAAACAACAACAGAGCAGCAAAACAAAACCACACCTTTATCTTCCACCAAAGTCTCCTTTCTTATGTTTCCACTGTCCTGAACTTATCTTTCCAAATTCCTTCTTGACCTGTTAAGTTTTCCAGACTCATATTCACCAGCTGGTTCTCTCTTTCTGCAAATGTAGGTTCCTTGCGATCCTGTAAGCCAGCTTTAGGTTTTCATCTTCCAGATGGCTGACTAGAGTTTTAGTGTCTAGTTTCTAGTTTCTGCCCACCCTCTTTGCCTGTCTCACAGTTTGGGCTGAGGGACACCTAAATTTCCAGCTTATTTTCAAAGCAAAGATAATATCTGTTCATGATCCCATTAAACACTTCACCTTCCCCCAGTCCAATTTACTAGATCAGCCTCTCTTCTGCAGGTCCTCTTTAACAATTCACCACTTGGGTGCTTCTCTAGGATGTTGTCTTTCTGAGTACAATCACCGCCTTTTTATACTATCAAAATTACATTCCACAGAGAAGAAAATAATTGATGAAAAAGATCTATCAATGGAGGATCGAAGCCATTTCCCCATAGCTACTATACTTTGTTTGCTTTTAGAATGTTTTATTAAGATGAGATTATGTTTTCGCTTTATGTTGTTGATTCTTTCCACTACAGTTGAGGTAATTAACATCAGAACATAGTCCTCTATTATGTGTACTCTGTGAATTGATTTGCATTTTTTATTAATGTTCATTTCATTAGTCGATGGCACTGGCCACCTGTAATATGCCCAGATAGGCTGCATAGAAGCCTCAATGACAAACACAACCTGTATCTTGTTCTGCAAGAACTCACAAAAGTTTCTTTTGTCTTCATGACAATGACTCAGGACAGACTGCCCTGGGAAAGCATCCTCTTAATACCATAAAAGAGACCTTCTACTTGATATATGTAGGGAAATATTCAAAAAGTCTTTACATCCCCTTTGCAGTGTATCAGGGCCTGGGTTCTTTTTTTTCCTTTAGTTCCTGACAACTGCCCTCAGTCATCAAAAAAGGTGGTCTTATGCTTTCTGACAAATCCCATAACCGTTGTTTAGGAACTATTTGGCTGCAAACCACATGGTCTAATTTCCAGAAGCATTAAGAGCTATCCTGAATCCTTACTCAAGCTGGACCCCTTTTGACTGAATAGTTGTAATGGCTTCAAAGTTTTTCTCCAATGGAAAAGTGAGATTAAACTGTGGCTAACGAAACTTAGAACAATAAAGGAGATACCACATGCATCAAGGATATCCAGAGTATACTGGAATAACAATTAGAATATTTTGACATTCTGTTCCTTACCCAGGTTGAACCTTGTCAAGTCATTTAACCTTTGTCTGATCATGTGTGTTGGGGGGTGGGGGGGGGATGTGTCCCTAATTTATAAAATAGGAATGTTCAATTTGGGCTTATCACAGCTCCCAGTCAGAAAGGAGATACTACAATAGAATGTTCTATTGCCATTTTAAGATTTGTCAAATGCCAACACATAAGAATTTGAAAAGAGGTATCTGGGTATGCATGAAGTATGATTGCTTTTTCCTGAACTGTGTGGAAATATTATATAAAATTCACTATGTGCAATGTAAAGTGACAAGGAGTTCAAATGAGTCAGCAGAAAGCTCACCAATGTTTATTTGTGTTTTCTCTGAGATTATTCATGTCCCTTTCACCAGAGGCATTTGGAAAGAATGGCCACCATAATATCCCAATCAGCAGTTGTTTCACATTGGAATTGTTCACTTTCCTTCTGCTTTTATTTTATCTTCCCCTCACCCTCCGCCTTCATCTCTTCTACCTTCTTACTCCTTTTTCTTAATCTCACAGGGGCACAGTGTTACAGTGGTAGAAAAAGCACAGGGTTGGTGGCTGACAAAATTAAATTGGAATCCCTACCCTGCTACATAGTTACTGTGTGTTTTGGAGGAATTTATGCAACTTTCTGAGCCTGTTACATCATCCTTAAATAGAATTTGTAGTATCTACCTTTCAGGGTTACTATGAGGATTAAATAAATTAATGTGGGCTAAATGCAAGGCACATAGATAATGTTTCATTTAATTAATTCAGTAGATATCTATTAGCACCTACTCTATGCCTGGTACTATTCTAGGCAGTGGGGTTACAGCAGGAACAAGTCAGGCTCCTGTCATCATGAAGGCTGTGCTCCAGTGGGGAAAGAACTTCAAAAACAAACAAATAAACCGTATGTTGTCAAATGATGAAAAGTGCTAGCAAGAAGAGTAATTAGTAGTTACCATTATCATTATTATTCTTGTTGTTGTTTTAGGTTATCTTCTTGCTGGCTCTTTCCCCTTTTTCTAGTTCAGCCTTTGTTTCCTCTTGCAGCTCTGCATCCCCAAGCTATGACTTCACATTGATTCCAGGGCATCAGGGTCCCCAGTGGGTCAACATTAGTCTACTTGGAAGAGAGATTAAGTTCAGAGAAGGAATGATTTATGAGACTTCTGTCACTTGGCAGTACGCTCTCAACATATCCTCAAATAATTCACAACTCCTTTATTGCCTAGGGCTAAAGGAGCCTGGCTGGAGGGCCAGAAATGCAAGGGCGGGCTGAGGTGGGGAGGGGGGGGTAGTGGCGTGTGGTGGGCAGGCAGGTTTGCTGCTATAGCTCAGGAATTCTGTAAGAGCAATGGTGGTTAAAGCAGGTCATATGCTTTAGTCTTTCACCATTTTTCCCTGTAAATCAAACTTGGATGCTGTTCTTGAGGATTCCAGGTTAGCCATGTGGCAAATGTGTGCCTTCCTTCTCAGCCCTAGTAGGAAGCCTCTGAAAAACAAACCACCCCACCCCTTTAGTTTAACCCCTGTCCTGTCTTCCCTGGCACAGAGTCTGGGAATAGGGCTGCATGCCAATGAGAGCTGACTGTGGGTTCTTCTTTGCTCAGCAGATTCTACTCCTGCTCTCAGCTTCTACACTCCTGGGTTTTGTCATGAAGCCTATCTTTCTTTCTAAAGGGTGAGATTTTAGAAAATAAGGAACTAATCCTCCTCAGGAAATAACTGTACATGGTCATAGAGGATATTTTATTTTGTGAAGCATTTTTTAGATCGGATGTTCTAGAACAGAGGTTTCAACTCCTGGGAGACTTTAAAAACCTCATATCTGGAGATACACCCCAGGACAATTAAATCATCATTTTTGGATGTGGCATTCTGTGTCAACATTTTTTAAAGCTGCCCAAGTGATTCACCTGTGCACCTTAGTCAATTGTCCTTGACTAAGGTCGAGGACAATTGCTGTGGCTCTAGGGCCTTGGGTCAGCCAGGAGAGCAGCAGGGGATCCCGTTTATGCAGCATATACTTAGGAATGAGAGGAGAGGTCTTTCTTCCTGATGAGAGCAGTGTCTGACACTTAGGAGACCCAATACCTATTTGTTGAGTGAATGGACAAATAAACAAAAGAGCCTGCAAGTTACTGAGAGAAGCAAGGATATAAACCTCTATTCTACCAGAGATCTAATCGAAGATGGGAGGTCGGCTAGCGTGGAGGTAGATAGTGGGCTTTGGATTCAGGCTGCTGGGTTTGCAAACAACGAATCTAGTTGTGTTGCCTCAGGAGAGTAACTCCACTTATCTGTGCTGCTTTCTTTCTCTATAAAAGGAGCTCTTCATCGCACCTACCTCAAAAGGATGAGGAAATTAATTGACTGATGTGTATATATAGTGTTCATGACAGTGAGTGGCATAAAGTAAGTCTCCAATAAATGTTACAATCAGTAGTGATAAGTGTTGATAAATGTGCAGTATATTGGAGGTGCTTCAGGAGCACAGGGGCCACCGGGCTAATTCTGCATGGGCTCAGGAGGGTCCATATGTAGGGGACATGAAAACTGAGTTTGAGTACAGGATTCCTTTATACCTAAAAACTAGGAAAGAGAGGGGGATTGGGCAGGGATCTTGGAGGGATGGAAGGCATTTCAGGCATTTGGAACCATGACCTAGATATTTGTTGAATGAGCTGTAACTTTAACAGAGTAGAAGCAGGCACAAGCAGACTGGTCATTTCCTATCACAAAGAATTCTGGTTCTTGAGAACCTGCTTCCTCTTGTACAGTTCTGCTTTGGAGCCATGGCATTGGATTTGTCCAGCCCATCCTGTTAGCCCACACACATTCTTAAGCTACCTAATCACCTCCTTTGTTGTACAAGGAATCAATTCAATATGTCTTTTGTAACTGGGAAGAATCTCAAAAGCCACAAACTTAGACTAAGGCTACAAAACTGTGACTTCATTGTGATTTTTTAATAACTGAACTTAGTGTCTCCATTTTGCCTGGGAGCAAGAACAGTCAATTCAGAATCAACTCTCTCTGTCAGATCAAGACTTCCTCCCCACTCTTTAAAGTGATTTTTAAGTTGGAAGTGCTTACACAGTGCACCATGTTGGGCAAGGTGGATGTGGCAGGAGGATTCTGTTCCTGGGAATCTTCTGTCCTGGAATGATCCTCTGAAACGTCCTTGTGCCTGTGTGGTCCTCAGTTGCTGGCCCACAGTGTCTCTCAGGCACCTTGGGGGACTTCTGCAGGACTTCATTCAGCTACTTACAGGCCAGAATAACACAGCAGTTCTGGGAAGCTGTTTGACTGTCTCAGGCTCTATCTGCCTGAACATTGCACACCACGGCTCCAACACACCTACTATGGCCAAGGAAGCAGCTACTCCATGCTCAGCATCTTTCCCCCCGACCACTCTCCAGTCCATGGAGCTGGAGCTGGAGGAAAGAACTAGAGAGCAGTCCTAATCCCACAAGCAGTCTTACAAAAATTTATGTCATATGTCTACTTCAGAACTCCAAGGCTGCAAATTTACTTACGTCATTTCTCTTTACATTTCTGCTGTTGCAGTCGTACCCTGGAATGCCTTTGCTGTCTTAGGAAAAGAGTGGTGAGGAAGAAAAGAGGGGCTTTTAGGAGAGTGAAAGTAGCTGGATTAAATAGGAAATGAAATATAGGTAAATATTCCAAAGCACTATTTTGCATACCTTTTATAATAAAAAAAAATCACTAAAATTATTGAATGTTAATTACAATGCTGGTCTGTGCTGTTTTTTAAATTTGTTTTGTTTTGTTTTTAATAATTGACTCTTCTATTTTTTACAACCACCATAAGAGGCATGTATATTATTGAGGGGTCTGAAGGGAGTGATTCCTTTGCCCTAGGTTATTTGGTAGTGAATGACAGAGCCCAGATCCCAACCCAAATCTGTTTGGCTAAAAGCCCCTGTTTTTAACCACTCTGTTATAATGCCTTATCTCACCTAAAGTATGACATTATGCAAGGAGAAAAAAGAAAGTTCTAAAATGTTGTTGAGAAGTTTGGCATTAATACATATTTTTGGTAGATAATGCATACTTTAAATATGCTATGGTCATTCTATAAAAGCATCCTGTGGTGAATCTCTTTGAAGTGCAAATAACCATTTTCTAATTGCCTCACTCTTTGTTGTGTTATCGGCTCAGTAGACTTTGTATACCAGATTTTCTTTAGACAAAATACGTGTTCAAGCTCCTTCTTTTGTCTAGAATGTTCTATTCTCTGTAATTTAGTGGAGGCAACTCCAGAATATCATCCCTGGGAGCAGTTCTATGTGATTCAATCATCCTCTATTCCTCATGGTTCTCTTGATGTATTTCCATTTAATTATAGGATTTCAAGGGTATACTGTGAAATATGCATGAAGACAAAGGTAGCAAATAAAGCAACATGACATTTTAGTGACATGAAGTAATAGTGTTAGAATTCTGTCCTTGGATGCAAGGGCAAGGCCTTGGTGGCCTGCATGGGATTGGCCTCCTCTTCTATTCCTTCCCAGCCTTCTAGAGGACTGACAGCCTACTTACATGTCTCCCTCCTCCTGTTAATGACTCCAGGCACATAGGCAGGTGGCATAATAGATAGTAGTCATAAAAGCAAGTATATCAATTAAATGTGATGTTATAATAAACTGGTGAGCTCTTCACTGAAACCATGTATTTCTGCTTGCATTTGGACTTATTGAGAACAGGGTTTCTTTGTCCTTTCTCAGCTCTGCTGTCATTTCTGTTACCCTACATTTCAGACACAAGAGCATGCTAGGTGATTGGAGTAGTGTCTTAAAATGCTTGTGTGTTCATCTGTTGAGATTTTTTAATACAAGAAGAAATACCAATCATTTTAGATAACCTTGCTTTTTTAAAAAATGCAAGAAGTTTCTTCACCAGTATGCATCCTCTTTGAAAAACAACTTTATAAAATGGATATGATATGAGTTCAGATACTTGTTAGAAAGATGAAAGAGAGAATACATTCTCTTTGCTTCTCACATAAATGTCTCCCCTCTTAAAAAAAATCCCCAAAGAGCTTCAAACAGTACCCTTTTTAGTCACAGGTCTCCCTCTCCCCCCCACCCCCCGCCTCCCTCTCTCTTCCTCTCTTTCTTTCCCTTCACCTCTGAATGTTTTGAAAACCCAGGCTTTTTTCTTATTTTTGCTTCCACTTCCTCATTTCCTATCAGTCTTCATTTATTACAATCCTGACTCTACTCCACCAACACATGGAAACAGGCTTGCTAAGGGCTCCTAACTGGCATCTCAAATGTGGGCTGTGCTGTTCCATTCCCCACATTTCCTTGTGTAGTTATCCTCCTTTCTACCACCAGAGAAATCTTTCTAAAATAGAAAATGGATCATTATACTTTTCTGTTAAAAATTCTGTCTGGGGTACCTGGTGTCCACAGATGCATCTGCAGCCCTTCACATGGCATTCAAGCCCCTTGTGCCTTTTCTGCAAGCATTTCCTGTCTTGCAAACTCTACCATGCCATGCCCACCCCTTAGCTGCCATAACTTCCTCAGGAAGCTATTCTTTCGCACCTCTTTAAGGCTTTGCCCTATCTACTGATTCCACATGTCATTCACTGTTCTTCTTGTTTGCTGGTGAACTTCAGTCATCCAAACCATCACCTCTTCTATGAAGTTTCCCAACTGCACCCACCATGCAAGTCATACATAGCTTAAACGTGCATCTATTATAATGTACAACACATGGCACTAAGTATCCTACCAGACACACACACTCCAATCAGCTGAGGCCTCTTTAAGAGTTGGGACAGTATTCATTTCTCACTTATATGTCTCCAGTACTGAACAAAGACTCTGGCATATAATGTTGAATGAATGAATGAATGAATGAGTGAGTGAGTGAGTGAATCGGCATTCAAACTGTAATTTAGATCCTAAGGTGTTAATCTGTGTGAGATAATGTCAAAAAGAAGCAATAGAGATTATATATAAGGGATTTGGAATTTAAATTTAATTTTAAATGATTGCTGATTAAATTATTTATGAAGATAATTTTAGTTGATTTATCCAGAATGATGTTATAAACTTGCCTTATGTTTAAAAACTGTATATAAAGCTATTAGGAAAAAATATGAGACATATGTTGAATTGTGGTTATAAAATAGTCCACATACACAAGGTAATAATATCATTGTGTGACATTTTATGAAGCATTTTATGAATAGGTTACCTCTGACTATGCTGTATCTCTGGCTAATTTTCTTGCCAGTTATCTCAATAATTGGATCCTAGGTCAGTCTTTATCTGTATAAGAAAAGTTGACAATAAAATAGACATTTAGAAATCATATCTCCATAATTCCATCCAGAATAAGTTCCAGGGTAAATAGTGAGCCAATTAGAGAAATATATGTGTGCTGATTAGGTTTTGAAAGCCACACCAGTGAACTAGTGGAAACTTTTAAATGCCTGAATCCATCAGTAACTTTGAATTGACAGCTCTTTTTGGCAAATTTAGTTTTTAACTGCAAGTAGCTTCTTCTAGAGATTTTAAAAAGAATGTTTAGAGAAATCAGTTCAGAATTTAAAATGGACGACCATTTCTCTTTTCCTGGCATTATGTGAGAAGGTAAAATAAGGCAGGCCAGAGAAAGGCTTGCTTGTTTGAGCCCTCAGGTTGACAGTTCACAACATCCTTTGAAGATAGGGGTGCGGCCAGCGCTTGACTAACAGTCTAGCTCCCAGAATACAGGGTGGTTCACATATTTCGACAAAGGACATAGGTTCAGAATGTGATTTTAGCTCTATCAGGACAAAAAACAATTTTAATAATATATCCAGAGCCAATCGATCTCTCACAAAGGGAGAATTCATTTATTTAGCATTGGATATTTCCCTTTTTCAGTGAAAGGACTCTATGCTGCAGGTACATTCACATGAAGTTTTGTCCCCAGATGAGATCCCCTCTCTGTGCTGTGCCTGGTCCTTGGTAGATGCTCACATAGCATCAACGGCTTCAAACCAATTTAACACATCAGATATCTGTGTGAACTTACCCAATCCTTCCTAGAACTGCACATGGGAGAAAGGATGATTCTAGGCCAACGCTGCATTGGGAGATAGAGCTCTTAGAACCTCATTCCTGATTGTTTTGTCTCATCGGGCAAAATTTGATTAGAATCTCCTCATAGCTTTTGTTAGAAGACACCCATTTTTATGGCTTTTTATTTTAATATAAAAGAATTTCTGAAAGAGCATTACTATTTGTCCCCCGCCCCCGCCCATTTCTTTTTTATTTCTCCCCATAGAAGAAAGAGCTATTTATCTCATAGATGAGTTTATGAGAAGGAATCTTTCAGTGTGAGAATCAACCACTTTTTGTTTCTCATTTGTAACAACCTGGCTACAGAACACTGACATTCTGGTTTGCTCTCTGTTGCACCACAAGAGGCCTGCTTGTGGCTACGTATTATATGTATAAAACACAGATGTTATTACACAGATATTATATGTAATATATGTAATAACATCTGTATTGTACATGGAATAACACCTGGGGTATCACCTCCCCATGCTTCAAGCAAAGCCCCTCACACTGCTCCCTCTTCCTGGTCAGAAGGTGTCAGGTTGGGGGATTTTGAATGAAGAAGATGGAGCTTAGTTTAATAAGCATATGCTTACATGATCCCCATGCTCTCCTGCGTGCAGTGTCTGTCCTGTGTAGGATATCACAGCTCAAAGTGGTAGGCAACATGCAGGTGTGAATGTATCATTCATTGCCTCCTCCTGAAAGTGCATGAGGTGAGGAAAAACAAGCAAGTCTGTAAAAAATTTACGCAGTCTTCATAAGTGCAAATTTACAAGTGGAAGATTAAGTTCTCACCAATGCCAAGTCAAAATTTAATTTCTCTGCTGTTAGGGATATATAAGGTAATATGAGATGTATAATTATAAACACACCCTACAATGTTCTAAACGTTATAACATATTATGATATACTTTATCATTCTCGATATTCATTTTGTACTTAATTCAGGACTCAAAATTTCCCATTTTCTTTTTTTTTAAGTTCTCCCAAATTTTATTAACTTCAGATGTCATAAAATCACAACCCACCTTTCGCACTAGAGTTTATAATTAACAAACTCTTGTCTGTTCTGCTGTAAGAGGTAACAGAGAAGCTAATTTTGAGACAGATTCAGCACCAAGCCACATTCAGACACTGTAGAGAAAGCAGGTAAAAGACTACTATGTCACCAAACGAGATTGGTGACAGCCTTCAAAAACGGAGCAGTCTGTGGACTTGAAATGATTTTAGTGTGTTATTTCTGTTTCACCAGTTAGACTGGAAGATGAGATTTGCTATCACTCCACCTTGTGGAAGATATGGAAAGGGAGCTTTTTCTCCCTGCGGTTTCCAATGCAAGAGGACTATGGGACAAGGCATCTCCAATGACTGTAGGCCATCCACCTATTCTTTGTAAACTTGGCCATTAAAGACACTCAGCCAACACCCTCTCGCTCCTCCACCATTGCTCACATACCTTGGCTTTTATTATCGTTAGAAACACCCACACTTCTAAACTTTAAAAATTCAAAGTTTATTTCCTTTATAAAGAAGGAGGCAAACATTGGTGGGAAATAACACGATTTGTGAAACTTGTTTCTCATTGTTATGTAATACATGTTAATTTTAGATAATTTGGAAAATATAGAAAGTGTGAAGAAAAAAACAAAATTTTCGAATAGTTCTACCACTCAGAGATAAGCCACTATTAAAAACTTGATATATATACTGCCAGTCTTTTTTAAGCATGTTTATTTCTTTTGCATCGTGTCGATGATATTTGCATACTAGTTTATATCTGCTTTTTTCCTTCACTCTTAATTCTGTGAACACTTTTCGGGTCATAACGTATTCTTAAAGCCCTACATTGTAACAGCTGCATAATATTCTATAACAGTGACATAATTTCTTTAGTCGGTACCTATTGTTGAATAGTAGGTTGTTTCTTTTTTTTTATAGTTAGAAATTATATACTGATATCATCATGTAATATACATCTATATTTTCATCTTTGATTATTTCCTTGTAATAGATTCCAGAATATAAGACCATTGGCTCAAAAGCATCCAAAAAGACTTATTATAAAGTCATAATAGTTTCAGGGTCTGTAAATCATAAATGCTAGTCAATTCAATAGGGCCCTTCTCAGTATTGTGCAGTATTATTATTTGATTTTTTTGATTTTATTATTTTTTCCTTACTATTGATTCTTATAACATGATAAATACTCAAAGTATCTTAATGTTTTAATATCAGTTATTTGCTCATGAGTAAGGTTTGAACATTTTTTAGATTTGTATATTGACTACAAATTCTTCTTTCTGTGAAGTTTTTCATGTCATTTATCTATTTTCTATAGTGATAGTTTAAAAATATTCATAAGAGAAAATTCCTTTGATCTCATATCTCTGGGCATTTTAAATGTTGTCTGTGTAAAGGACTCACCTTGTAATTCCCAATGTGAAGCCTGCACTAGATCTTTAATAAATGATCATTCCACACAGTGTTTAATTTAAAATTATGGAATTAAATTGCAGAGTACTGACTGTTTTAAAAAAATAGAAATTACATCTACCTCTGTGTTGTAAAAACTAGGTATTAAACATCAAGTATGAAAAGTGCACATTTTATAGGGAAATTCTATTAAGTTGGATTTCTTAGAGAAGTGGTTTAAATCAAAATTTTGTGATAAAGTTTTTATCCATATATTACCCTTCATAGGACCCACTTTTCCAGGGACTTTCCGAGTTGATATTAAGGCCATTACAAATAGAAAGGAAGGAAGGAAGGAAGGAAGGAAGGAAGGAAGGAAGGAAGGAAGGAAGGAAGGAAGGAAGGTAGGTCATAGATAGATAGATAGATAGATAGATAGATAGATAGATAGATAGACAGACAGACAGTAGATTTTATAGATAAAAATCACAGACATTTCATAGATCAATGATAGATAGATGATAGATGATCGATATCATAGATAAATATCATAGACATATAACAGAGAGGTGATAGATAATAGATGAAAGATGATTGCCAGATAGATAGGTAGGTAGGTAGACAGATAGATAGACAGGGTTTTTTTTGTTTCCTTAGTCTTCTAGCATAAAGTGCTCTCGATGCAGTACAGGTTTTAAGCCTACAAACTGTTTCCTGAACAGGGCTCGTGAGCCTCCGGTATTCGCAGGCCATTGACACTGGGAATCAAAGATGTGGTTGCAGTGAGTTTAAGTTCCTATTGCTCTCATTAGATGTGGGATGCAGTGTAGACCTTCAGCTAGCTCTTGGAGGAGCTTTCTTACCTGCCATGCAAACACACCACCCTTTCTTTCCATCTACAGATATATGTGATGCTATAAGCTACATCTGTGCTGAATCCCCCAGAAGATAGATATATAAAAATTAATTGGCACTGACTTATCTTTTAAGAAACATAAATTTGAGAAGTCAGATAAGCCTGTCATTAAAAAAAAAATGCTTCCCATGGAGCATCAATCATGTCTCATCATCCATCTGACATATATTTACCTCTATGCCTTCCAGTAATATGTAAGACAGTTTTCATTATCTCAATTTTATAGATGAGATGAGAAAATGGGGGTTAATTGTTCAAGTTCACTGAGTTAGCAGTGACAGAGCTGTGAATGAAATGAAATCCAAGGTTTCCCAGTTCCAAAGTTTGTGTTCTTGACACCCTAGCATATTGTCACTTATGACAATATGAACAGACCATGGGCTAAAATTGTGTATTATTCCTCTGCTTATCTGTAGCATTCGATATGGTGCTTGGCATAGAAAGATGCACAGTAAGTATGTGTTGAATAGATTAGTGAGAGAGTAGACTGAGCAATCCTCTATGAAAAGCCAGTGTTGAGCTACACTCTGTCTTACTGTTTTGTGATCAAGAGAACTAGGAAGAGAGAGAGGAAAGGGGTCAGTAAATAAGAACAGGGAGTAGTGGGAGTCAAGTTCCGTCTGAGGACTGTGGTGATGTGTCTGCTGGCCACCGCCCTTTCCTCCCCATGAGGTGGGAGATAGTGTGGACCCCTTTAGGTGTCATTCAGATTAGAGCAGCCTTTCTCTTCCTGGAGCCCTCTGTTCCTTTGCACTCTGAGCTGTTTTCTGCTCCATTTCCTCTCCAAGCCCTTAGATCACCCTCAGAGCTCTCTGCTATCTTCCACATTATCCTAGCTAGAATAAAATATAACTGTGTCTGAAAAGTACAGAAATCAAAGCTCCCCTTGGGGATTTTTTCCCATATCACTTGTCGAATTGAAAACTGGTGTGTCCTTGAAAAGATATGTATTTCAGGCCGCAGGGGTGCTAATTTGCAAGGCCCATTACTCAAATAAAACATTAAAACAGTCTTCGATAAGCCAGTGCTCTCAGCCTGTTTCTACTCCAGCCCCAGTATCACTGACTATAGGTTTCCTGTCAAGCTTCAGAGCCCAAAGTCAAGATTTATCAATTGATATTTTAAGTTTAACTTTTACACTTTCCATTATGTCACTGATTTGTGAGTTGGGCCACAGTTCTCTAGCTTTTTGCAGGCTTCTTTTCTCTGTCCTTGAAGCTAAAGTAGAAGAAGGTGGGGTTTTGAAACATCTTCCCAAGTCGTCAGTGCAAAAACTGCTGTGTAGCTGGTACATCATTAACTTGTAGATTTATTTATAGGAGGATAACCTTTCAGACAAATGCATTATTCAGTGGTATTGCACTATGTCCAACATTGTGGATAGCTTTGTGGTGCTTTTTACTCAGTTTTTTAAAAATTAGAAATGTTTTCATTAGACATGTTTTAATGCATTTGAGAGAGAACAGGGAAAAATACAACATAGAAAAAAAGAGTAGAAATCATTATCAACCATACCAGCTAGGGAGTAGATAACATTTTGCTGGATATTCTTTCAATCTCATATTACATTTTTATAGGGTCTGAATTGCACTGTATTTATGCTTTTATGCTATCATTTATTTATGTATAATTCATAATTTTTTTAAACATGTTTAAATGTCTACATAATATTGTGTCCTGAGGCTATAATCTAAATTAATCTAACCTGTCTCCTATTATTGTTTACTTAGGGAGTTTCCATTGTAGTTAATAACACTTTAATGATAATTTTTTCTATGAGACCTTTACAGGGGAGATAGGAGAGAGTATCATTTGCACAAATATTCTTTCCCTGCTTTGGAATTACTGGGTCAACACATACGAATGTTTTGATCATTGTTGTCAAACAGCTTTCCACAGGTGGAACACATAAACAAAATGGCACCCTGACAACTCTCTTTTCCTGCCTGATGTTCATATTGGTAACTTATGGACTCAGCTGTTGAACCTGAATGTTACAAGAGATGAGATGGAAACCAGTTTTCTGGCCAATTCCAGATTTCTGGCTGAGCTTATCTTGGGTCTGAGGTCTGAGGTCTGAATACATCAAAGAACATAGCTTTGCTTAAAGATAGGAGACTTGGAGAAATTATTTCTCCTTTGTGTGTTAAGTTTTCTATAATGTAAGATTGTTTTTGGAATTTAAGATTTTTTTAAAGAAAATGCTGCACTTCAGTCTCCAGAAAAGCAATTTCTATTTATAATGATAAAACATGCTTATTTTGTAAAGTTCTTAGAGTTTCTTATTGCATATTGGTTAGAGGAGTGTAGAGATATTCACCTTATTGATAAACTAGATGATTTCTTACCAATCCTTTCCTGGAAACTGAAAAAGGTAATTGTAATTTAGAGTAATTACCACAAAGTATTGCACCTGTAGAATTAGAAGCCGTTATTCCAGAATCTTGGATGGATTCAATAATGAATCGGAAAATAAAGCACATGATGAATTACGACTCATGGTGTCATTATAATTTTATGATAAAGCATCTTGTTCTGAGTGACATTACATTTTTAGAATGAAATAATGACTGCTCTCTCAAAATGTTAAAGGAACCCGACTCTTTTACTCTTTCAGATAGAAGAGAGAAAACAAAGGAAACAAGTGCAGGAAAGGAGGAAGAAATGTACATGCCTTTTTAAATGAGATCATGCTGGGTGTGAAAAACACATGCAGACCCTGGCCCTGGGAAGCAGAGATGAACTTTGTTTAATTACTACACTTTTAGAGAGAGATGAGCATCTCTTACACCAGCAATGGAGAGAGAGATGTGCTTTAAGCTGACTTAGGCTAGCAGGATTTAAAATTCTATTATATAACTCTTTTTTTTTTTTTTTTTTTTTGTAAACTGCATGTCATTTCCTCTCTCATTCCCTGACTGCCAGGCTGCCCAGTGCCAGAGCCTCACATCAAAACTGGGAACCCTGCAAGAAGCAGGAGCTGAAATTGCTTTTTGGTGGGCCCGATTTCATGCTGAGCAGGAAGCAGCAGCTCAGAGATGAATTGGAAGGCCACGCTTGTCAGCGAATGAAATGTGATGAACCTCAGAGTTTTATTGACATGCGGCGGCAGAGCTGGCAATAGCAGCTGGCGCTGTGTCTTCTTAATCCCATGTTCTTGGGGGTGGGAGTTTGACCCAATACTTTCTGTTAGAAATGATACATATTTATTAGACTATACAGCTTGAAAGAGGGAAAAGACTGTGCCCAGTGTCAGACACTATCGCAACCAAACCTTTCTTTTATTGAAATAAATACAGACAATTTCACGATGACAGCTCTTCCACCAAAGGGGAGCTTTATTAAGTGGTGACCTTCATTCTTTCCATGGAGACAGGCAAGCTCGTGTCTGACCACTTGTTGGGGAGGAGGGATGTGGGGGACAGGTGGGGGCACCTGTGGAACACTTATGGGTTTTGAGAAAGCCAGGCTGAAGCTCTGAGTAGCCTGCAGTTCCGCTAATTATATTCATCTTCCCATTCTCCTCTACAAAATCAATTGCAAACAACATCCCATTCATTTTCTAAGGTACATTTCTGCAAGACACAGCTGCACTGCTAACCCTTCCCTCCTCTCCAAGAATAGCTCCCTGCCACCACCTTATGGGACAAGAGCTTTAAGAGGGAGGAAATACAAAGGGGAGATACATTAAAAATTAAGTAATTCTTCCAGATTTTTTTCAAATAGGCTCTGCCAATTGTGAGGGCTAGAACAAATTCATATATTTAAGGCAGACTGTTGTTGATATTTTGGTAGAATATTCATCGTATAAGATATTCCTTACATATAGCATCGTTGTATATGTCTTTTGTTATTTTAAAAGAGAGGTGACATGGAAGGAACAGGAACAAGAAGGGAAGATTGCTTTGTTTGTGAACTTGAACAGCTGACCCTGAACAACACAGGCTGGAATTGTGTGGATCCACCTATATGTGGATATTTCAATACTGTAACTATGCTTTCTCTTTCTTATTATTTTTCTTAATCACAGTTCTCTTACTTTATTTTATTATAACAATACATTATATAACACATATAACAAAGAAAATATGTGTTAATCAACTGTTTTTGTTAATGGCAAGGCTTTTGGTCAACAGTAGGCTGTTAGTAATTAAGTTTTTGAGGAGCCGAAAGTTATACTTGGATTTTTGACCATGTTGTAGTCTGCACCCCTAACCCCCACACTGCTCAAGGGTCAACTGTATATACCATATGCATGGCATAAATGTTCACATGTATAATATATACTATATGTGTCACACACACACACACACGCACACACACACACACACGCACACACACACACACACACACACACAGTGATGCTAGGTGGTTTATGATTCCTACAGGATGTCACCTCAAAAGACTCTACCAATTATCAGCTCTGTTTTCCTGGGCAAGTTACTAACATTCTCTGAGCCTAAATTTCATAAAATGTAAAATGAACATAATATCCAGTTTAAGGGGCTAATGTTAGAATCAAAACCAGATAATTTATTTTAAGTTGATTTATAAATTTGTGTCAGTTCTAAAACCCTACCTAATACTCATATGCAGGAATCAACACCCCATTATATGTTTGGGGCAGTTTTATCTATTATTCAAGTGTGCTTTCTTGTATTTGTCCTATTTCTGTGTCATTCTTTGGAGTTCTTTCCCCCCCCTTTTTTTTTCATATTTTGAGATTCTTTTGAGGCTTCACATCAGTTTATCATTAATGTTAATTAAGTACCTCTTTCTGCAGAAAAATGTTTGTGGATATGTTGAGAGATAAAAGCAATAAATGATGGATTGGTTTTCCTAAAAGACCCCTATCATCAGGCTATCCCTTTGATACATCAAGTCCAGATTTTATTATATGGCCTTCAATGTCCTCCCAAGCAGGTCTCATTCATCTACTCACCTCTCTGTCTTTGGTGTTGATTAAGCCTTGGACATTTCCCTCACACTCTTCTTTCCTCAGCTTCTGTCTCCTCTCCACACTCTTCAACATGTAAAAGCTATCTTTAATTGTGCTTCCTTCATGAAGCCTCTCATAATTTCTTTAGCCCCCCTTCACTTCTCATTTTCTGGTTCTTCAATTACTTTTAGAGTCAGTCCCAATATTGGCTCTTAGACAACTACTAAGTAGTTAATGAACTAACTGTTTTTTCATTCTGACCAGACAACGAACAACTTCTGTCAGACCCAAGTCTTACATATCTTCATATTTCTCTTATAACGAATGCCAACACATTGATCATAGTATAGGTATTTTACTGATTGATTATTTTAGTGATGGGACAACTTCCACCTTCAAGATATTTGTATCCAAGTTAATACCATAAACCCTGTACTGTAAATATTATACTATTTTATACTTTGTCATTGATTAGTTTTTTAATTGAAACAAACAAACAAACAAACAAAACAGTGGACTTAATAGACAACTGTTTCTTACTCTTTTGGTCTACATCAAATTCTAATCTGCTTAAATTCGTTCTACATGAAGTTCATGTTCTACAAAAATATTTGTGGCTTTGGCCTCCTCATTTTTAGCAAACTTCATATATGACACCAATGTATACCAGAGCTGGAGAACCATGACAATATGTCTATTGTGTCCTAGGTTACAGGTGGGAAATATTTCTGAAATTACTGGTTATTCAGAAATATTTAGTAAACACTACCATTTCTTTCTTAATTGAGATAATGTTGCATGGTAATTTATTTTAAATGTGTCCATGTATCCCATTAAAGTAAACTTGTATTACAAACAATGCCTGCTTGAGGCAGGGTTCACTGATGAAAGCTCAAATTAGTGGGCAAAACTATAAGGAGATAAAAGATCTCCACATAGCCTCAATGTATCTCTCCGCGATGTATATTAGTCATCGTGTTGTTTTTAACAAATCATAATATTTTGCTATTCTTCTCTCCAAGTAGTGGAGCCTAATCCCCTCCCTTGGAGTATGAGATGGACTCGGTTACTGTCCTCTAATTAATAGTGTGGAAAGGGAAAAATTGTGACTTTACAGTGGAGAAACGACAGATATCACTTTACCAAGTGACTAAAGCTGACATCACAAGTAATGCCGGGTGTACTCTCTATTCCCTCTGATATGATGTAATGAAGCTCGTTAGCATCCAATCATGAGAAAATATCAGACAGACCCAAGTTTAGGTACATTCTACAAAATACCTAACCATCACTGTCCATAGTCAAAGTTGTAAAAGACAGGGAAAGACCACAGGTACTGTCACAGATTAGAGGAGACTTAGAAGACATGACAACTAAATGCGGTGTGGAAGGGTCGACGTAGTCCTAGACATCAGTGGAAAAACTGGGAAAATGTGAGTACAATCTGTACTTTAGTTAGTAGTATTTTACTAAAGTTAGTGTCTTAGTTTTGATTATTGTACCAAGGTTTTAGAAGATGTTAAGTGAAAGGTTTACAAGAATTCTCTGTATTATCTTTGCAACTCTTCTATATACCTAAAATTACTTCAAAAATAAAAAGCTTTTTAAAAAATATGGAAAAAAAAGAATTCCTGCTGGAAAGGCTTTACCCTTTTTCACAAACCACACTGGCTGCTGACCTGTTTCCATCAGACAAGTGAAAGGTGCTCCACAAATGCAGGTAGAGACAAGGGGTTATCAGCTGTGCATTATTGATGAATATCACTGCAGGAGGTTAGAGCACAGCTTGCCAGAAAATTCTAGAGAAGGAAGTGACAACTAGTGAGTTTCCCTTTATGTTTCCTAAACACCTACCATTTTTATTCGAAGAAAAGTAAAACTATATGACCCATGAGGCTAAAAATAAGAAACTCAAGTCAAAGGACAGATGGCCATTTCATTAAAATATGCTCAATATGGAATGAGCATTCAGGAAAAAATATTGTTGTGTTAAAGTGTTATCTTCTTTACTTTTTAAAATATATTGTGATATTGGTTACCATATTGTTTGTGTAAGAAAAATTATTACTATTGTGTCTAATTTTTAGAGCTATCTGGAGCTGCCTTATTCAAACTCACTGAGAAAATTTTCTAGTTTCGCTTTATTTTCCAATTAATGAACTTTCAATGTTTCCCAAGGAGCAAAAAATATATTTATCTTCTCTGACCCTTTCTATTGTTGGAGTCTGGGTAAATCAATTGTACCCCAATAACACTAATGAGAAAGAGAGATCTAGGTGACTTTTACCTCCATTACCTACTGTGTCTGATTTTCATTCTTTAGTTAACAGTTAATGTTGTCCTTTGATTGCAGCTCAGTATAAGAAAATAACAATGATTATTTTAGCATCCCAAATTATATCCTACATAGAAAAATCTGTACATATGGAAGAGCTATGATTTTTAAGATTTGTTAAATTTTTCTTGATACTGCTGTGCAACTACAGTAATCCCACTCTATTTAGGGGTTTTGGACTACAGAGAGTAGAAAGGTGGTGTGTTCAGGAAAACAAAATGTTAATTTCTCTAAGTGAAATTATTAGCCTTTGTGATCATGAGGACTGGAGGTCATATAACAAGAGTCAGAAGGAACTGGAGAAGTTCTTCAGTGTACCCATTCAGCATAGAAATCTGTTTTTCAGTATTTCTTGCATAAAAGTTCATTTAGCTCCCACTTTAATATTCACCGTCACAGAAGCACACTATAAATAATAGTGCCTCAAAATAAGAGCACATTCCAACATGGTACATCTCAATAGTTAAATTTTGGCTAAATATAAATTGGCAGTTTCTGTCATCCTTGAAATTCTATCTATTGGCTTTGCTTATTTCTTCTGAATTAAGTCTTCTTTCTCTGTTACATGACAGCCCTTCTTCTATTTGAAGAGACCTGTCATACCTGCCCTAAGATGAAGTTCAGGTTCAACATCTCTAGTTATTTTATGATTCCTTCTATAACATGATTTCAAGAAACATGAGTATTTATTAATGTTTCTCTTTGAAAGCACTACTCAGAATTGAATACAATTTGAATCATCATTATTTAGTGTGCAATATGTTTGTACATATCAGATTTGAAAGATACATACACACTTATAGTATATATTAGGAAATGACATATAAGAAATGTTACAGATGGCTTTATTAGGGCAATTAATCTCGCTTTGTTAAACAATTCTGCATATTGATTAAAACAATATCCCTTTAAACTATTTCTCAGCCATATCCCTGAATAAAGCAATAATGTAGCTATACAAGAAGTCCTCGTCTGTGTGCCCTATTTTTGTTCTCATCAGTTCGGAGTGACTAGGGAGATATCATTTGATATATTCATGTACAAATTTGTTATGTGAGATCTTGTACCTAAAGTGCCTAGCAGAATGCTGGCAGATACTAGGTATTCAATAACAGTTAGCTTCTTTCATCCTCTTAATTTCTCTTCTTGAGCAATAATATCGTTTATTCTTTGGTCTCCCACAGTCAGCTGGAGCTAATGAAAGGCTAGAGCATATGTGTTTGTTGCCATCTGGTTCTGGGATTCCAATGGGCCTTGGCTCTGAAGATCATTGATACAGTTCCATAGATTGCTGTGACTAAGTTCTCTCTGATGCAATGCATCATCTGTTCCATTAGCTCTGTCAACTTTCCAGTCATCTCTCCCTCAAAACCCGTTTGATCCTTTTACCTGTGGAAACAGTATCTGACTATTTTATCATCTGGCTACTTCAATTAAATTACATTAAAAAAGCATACAGTAAGGTTAAAAATGATCACTATATCACTCCAACTTTCTTCCATCCCCAGAAGGTTAATTGAAAGGCGGCCATCTTGGCGACGTTTAGACAAATGAGGATAATTATGTGTTCTCCAGCTCTTTGAGAGGTTAATTGCTTAGATGTACAAAGCCTTGAAGAACAAAGAAGGAATAAATCAGAAGCAGACTATGATCTGATAATGTAATTTGGTATATTCATGTACAACTCAAACAAATAAACCCCTAATTAGATGAACTCATTCAGTTGCATGAATACACTGCCAGTATACCATGGTCAGGCACCCCAAAATTGTGCACTTCATTCAGAGGACTCTGCGAGGGAGGAGCAGTGCTAAAGCTATGCAGAATTAAAGTGGGGGCTTCCAGGGCATGTCATGAGGAGCTTGTATAATGGAATTTTGCTATGTTATATTTATATCTTTTACCTCTTAATTAGCAAGTCGACTTCTGCTGGCCTCTTCAAGTACAACTTTCTTATTTTCTTCAGAAGATACCATTTTTAACACCTAGGGAGAAGGTGAGGGAGTAGCATGAAAAAAATCACTCTAAAATGCGGGAAGGGGCACCTGTTCCTGGCACAGGGGAAGAGAACCGAGACTTCTGGGACTGTCGCTCTTAACTACTACTGCTTTTACATCCACTTTTGTTTAGGGTGAGAGAAAGACTTGGAATAGGATCACGTGATGGCCTCTAGCAAGGAATATACAATGTGTTCGACTTTTTTCCCCCTTATACTTAACTGGACATACGTATTTATGAAGAACTGGACTGATACTGCAGTTTTCTGTGAGTTTTCTCTGCCATTGGAAATGTAAATCTCTTTTCACATTGGGTTTCACCCATGAATTGAAAGTTCTAGGTGCTGTATGTGATGAAATTTATTTACCAGCAGGTCGCACATTTGTTATTGCAGATATGGAACTGACCTTTAGTGTTAGGTATTCCCAAATGCCAGAATATGACAAACTTCTTAGTAATATGTTTATTATTATTATTATTATTATTATTATTATTATTATTATTTGAAGAGAAACCATTTGTCTGGGCTGTCTGTATTCCATATGTGTGAGGATATAAAGGAAAGGCTTGGGGAACAATAATTGCTTTGTGGGTGAACAGTTTATTCCTCTGTTTTCAGTCCCACTTCCTGCCTTCCATAACTTCAATCTTGAGCCACTCTGGAATTTAGCTCAACAAGCTCATATCCTTGCTAGAGCACCCATGTATGATGTGGCTACTTCTACTGTATGCTCATCTTTCTCTACGCTTTCAGAAGTTTATTGAAATTCTTGATCTGTTTATGATTCCTCCCCTATTCTCTTTGATATTTTGTGATTATTCCTTTCATTTTTTTTCCCCCTTTACTATCATCTTAATGAAGTGTCAGGAAGGAGAAGTAGCCAATGCGTGTACTTAGTGAGATCACCTCAATCCAGAAGCTCCTGGTTTAGGTTTTCCTAGCTTGCCCAAGAAATAGATTTTCCTCATTTTATGTGTCATTAATTAAATATACTGTGCACACAAACTTGCCAAGTACTTTTTCCCATGTAACACTACTAATGAAGTTATTCAGTCCTCTAATGAAAATCCTTTAGTATCTCACTATGTCCTGCAAAACAAAGCCCACACTTTTTAATGTGTTATATAAGCTCTTATCAGTTCAAATTCACTTACCTCTTTCTTTCCCCAGTCCATCATCCATGGCATATTTTTGAACTGCATGATTTCATAGTTATACTCATGCCATTTCACTTTTGATTATAGCTTTTTTTTTCTTTTTTTGCCTAGAACACACCATATCTTTACTTCCCTCTTCTTTACCACATTAGCAGTATTCATCTTTTATGGATCACATAGCATATTTCAGAAAAATTTTCTTATCTACCACACCCAGAAAGGACAGGCAAAGTGCCAAGGTGCTGTGCTTCCAAAGAACAATCTATTTTTCTGTCTGTCTTTTTTAATCTCTTTCAATTATTGTTTTTCTCTATATTTTTCATAACTTTTACCACATTTCATCTTAGTTGATTTGTATATGTAGCTGTAATCCTGTCAGCATGTCAGAGAAAAGACACATTGCCTCAGCTGAGGTTGTATTTGCCTGCTAGTAACAAAACCTGAATAATGTGGCCAAACCAAATAGGAGTTATTTCTTCTAAATAAAGGATTATAAAGGTGTACTTTACAAAGCTAGGAAGAGGCTTTTTTATGTTACTAATATCTCAGATATTGTCTTTTTTTTCTCTATGTCACCTATAGTCTATGGTTTTTATTCTAACTCATCATTTCCTGATCTCAAGATGCCTGCTCCAAATCCAACCTTTATTTTCACTCCAGACCAGAACGAAAATAAGGAAGGAAGGAGAGAATGGCAGCATTTGGATCTGAAAAGTAAAATTTATATAAAATTCAGATAAAATCAGTAAAAATGCCAATATTCCTTGGCCAACTTCTATCTATTTCTCATTGGACAGAAATGAGTCACATTATCATCTCTGACTAGAAAAGAAAGCCTAGGAAAGCCACTTTGAGCAACACTGGGATTCTTTTAGTAAGGAAGAAAGGAAGAAAGGATATTGGAAAACTATTATCAGTATCTAGCATATAGGTTTTGCTTAATTTTATATCTTCTTTACTTAGCACCCTATCTGGCACATAATAGGTACTCATTAAATATTTATAGAACAATAAATAAATTTTAAAACGTGAAAGGAACCTTGTTTTATTGGAGAGGGAATTTGAACTCCAAAGAGTTTAAATGATCTCACCAAGGTCCATTACTACAAGTGACAGAGCTGTGGGAAGTTCTTGGAACAAATTCAAATGTAGGAACAAACTCTTGCAACCATTCTACAAGTGAGTCTAGTTTGTAGTTTAATTTGTGGAACTAATCTGGTATGATAGGCTAGGATAATGCATCATATAGGCTTTGCTGTTAAAGTTTAAGATTCTTATTATTGGGTCAAGACAATTTCCATACAGACTCATATGACTCCTATTTTCATGCTGGAACCAAATAACTCAGAGACGACTCTTCAGATGTGTCTGCCTCCCTCTCTGCAGGCCCTTGATTATTTCTAGCCCAATAAAAGAGAATGGAATCTTAATTTCTAAAGGAAAATAAAAACAAATTGTAGTAAGCCTTAACAAGAAGGAAAAGGTGGTGTCCTGTCACCACTCTACTTTCTAAAATGGGTTATTTGATTTTTCTTAATTGTTGGTGAAATTTTCTCAAATTGGCAATTAGAATTTGAAGCTGATTGCTTACCCAGGTAATTTACAGATTTTGCATTTGGCAAGAATGCTTCATGACACTTCCCATGAATATGGTTTTATTATCTTTCAGCTAAGTTTTCCTTTTTGTATATATTCTATGTTTGGAAGATGTTGTTACTTTTGCCCACAGGAAGTTTAGGTGCTAATTCTGTTAGCTGCATATTTCTGATGAAATCAAGTTTTGTTTTGTTTTTTTTTTTTTTAATAATTTGTTTTAAACCATTTAGAGACCCAGAGGAATTGATTAGGTGTTCCCCAAAGCAAACTAAATAATTGGATTAAAATAAAAATTTATCAAAATAAGTTGCAGAATATTAGCAATAAGTTATACTTTTCTTGGTTCTGATGATGGATTTTAAGGAGTAACTATTCTTATGCTATCTCCTCCTGCCTTCTATTTTTAACAGTCTCCCCACTCACTCCCTTTGTCAGCCTGGTCTGAAATCAAAGTTTAATTATCTTTATTTGCTCTTGTACTGTGCATTAAGATAGAGTTTATCCAGTAGTCCAGCTGTTTTGAAGATAATTAGTCAAGAATTCAACCTGCTATAAAATAATCCTTCTAGGCAAAGAGCTGGGGACAGAAGACATTCTTCAGTGATACCAAATTCTCCATTACTCATAAGAGTCACAGATTTTCTATCTGAAGTCAAATATTATGAATTGCACTATCAAGTTAAGGGTTTAAATTGCAAAGGGCAGAATACATTGTTAATAAGTGTTTGCTTTAGGAAAATATATTATTTCCATTTGATGGGACCTTTAAACTCAATGAAGAAAGTTGATCCATGGTCAACTTCAAATCAATAATTAATAGAATTTTTTTAAAAAATTTGGTATGAACTCGTGTAATAGAAGACATCTTTGCACGTAAATGTTGGAGATGTCTGCTTTGTTTAATTATCCATTCAGTAAACACTTATGGAGCACCTATTATGAGCCAGGATTCATTCTAACCATGCAAGATGAAGTCGTGAACAAGACTTACTAGTCCTTGCCTTCAGGAAGCTTAAAATGTAAGTGTGATTATATTTCTGTGGTTTCTTTCCTATGGCACTGAAAGTACCTCCTTTGGGTGTATAGTTTATTAATTTTCCAGTAAAGAGGCCAGCTGGCTCTCAGTCTGAGCCTGAATAGGAGGGTAACATGGTCGAGCCCTTTTTAATACAGCTTACTAGTTTCATCTGTCCTTTGTGCTCTATGCTGTAGCTTAGAGGAAAACCAGCCAAGCCCCCAAAATAAGGCTGATCCTATAAATGCAAGAGCAGAATAGCAATGAATGTTAATTACAAGCACTTAATTGCTAAACTCATTTTATAGGGAGTAAATGTATTGCTGGACATGCCAAAGCTTCTTCTACATTCTTTGTGAACAACAGCTTACTCTTTCTATAGCATCTCAACAAGAAAGAGGAGCAAAAGGCGAACTTGATCTTCCTATTGAACTTCAGGTTCTTGAATTTTCAGGTCTGCTAACATTGCTTGCAATAAATGATGCTTTTCTTCTGCTGCTTTTGATTGAAGAACACTAGAAATCAGTTGGGGAGCAGGTGCTACATTGTGTTAGATTAACACTGATTGAATTCTTACACAGCCAGCTGATTGAAGCACGTGTTCTGCAAGCTTATGATTCTGCAAACACTAGGTTGCAAGCAGGAGGATATTTTGCCATATCATGTCCCTTAATCAACACCTTCAAATCTATCAATACTGTCAACTGGAGCTTAGATTCCTCAGCCCACTCTGAAATAGCACCCTAGGCTGGTCACAAAAACAAAAATGGATCTCTGGGAGAAAAGAGGGAATTGGTTTATTTTTTTTTTTCCTTCTCATACTGAGTAGATGAACATTTAAATCGTGAAAATAATCAGATGTTCATTAGACTTGGTAATGACACTGGATGGGCATGGGCCTTTATTCTCCATGTAACAGCCTCTGATTTGATAACAAGATAAAAAATATAAATTATTGGCACAAATGCTTGAAATGCCCCATGAGAATGCACCAGGTGTTGTCATTGGGATGGCTGGGCCAGCCACCAGACATGTGAGGAGATGTTCAATAACTGTTATCCTATATTTTAAAGATGCACTTTATGTAAGCTCTGTGACAATTTAGAACCCATCCTGCTGGGAAAGGAAATGGAGTTAGTTGCTAGGAGAAATAACGCAGAGGTAGACACAATGCAAAGAGAACTTGGAGAATCCTCTGAAAACCAACAGACCATTTTCACAAGGACTTCCACCTAGTTTTAAATTGTCCCAGCAGGCTCACTAGCAGTTCTGGCTGGAGAAGGGAAAACCAGGAGGTATTTATCCATAAGTGAAATATCTTCTTGCCATTGAATGCATGCTGGTCTATTATTTATTTATTCATTTGTATTTCATATATTTAAATGTTTTTCATCAAGTATACATCATCTAACATATAAAATGATCTTAACTGTAAAAAAATTATCTGTGCCTCAGTTTCTTTCTATTTAAGTGGGGATTCGGATAAGATATATCTCAAGGTTGTTATGAGGCATGCGTAGTTCAGTTTCTGCCACTTAGTGAGCCCTATGTAAATGTTTGATCTTATTAGTGCTCCGACGAGAGAATGAATCAAACTTAAAGGTTCTGTAATGCCTCTTTCCCATGTTATCCTAATACACATACAATTTTCTACGTGGAGGTCTTATAATTTCCTAGGACATTTTGTTTTAAACTAACAGTTGCTTTCCAGCTAAGTCTTACATCATAGTCCAAAATTCTGTTGGTTAGGCTTGAAGTGAAGCTAGACTATCGATCTGCCAATGCTATGGCCCTGGTCTCTCTTCATCTGTGCTCTAACCCAGAGTCACACACACACACACACACACACACACACACACACACACACACACACACAAAAATCAAACATGCATGCACCCATAATATTTCATTGAATCGTTGAAGAGATCCACGCATTTTCAGTAGAAGGATAAAAGAATGGCTTGGCACACCAACTAATACATTTTCCTCCTTTCAGCCTTAAACACTGATATTCAAAGAAGAAGAAGTAAGCCAATTATTCCAAGCAAAGAGCTTCCTCTGAACTTTCCTCTAACACCCTCCTATACTGATGTTATTACACTAATAGACACTGGGAGATTTCAATGTATTGTCTAAACCACGAGTCCTCAAAATGTGCTTCTTATGCCAGCAGCATCAGCATTACCTGGAAACTTGTTAGAAATGCTAGTCCTTTGGCCCCACTCCAGTCCTATTGATCCAGAAACTCTGGGAGTGGAACCCAGTGATCTTTTAATAGACCCTCCAGATGATTCTCATACACACTGAAGTTTGAGGACCACAGGCTTAAGTGAAGTTGAACCCTACATTTTGATTGATATACTGAGGCCTGGGCCAGTGTGATTCGTTGTTTGTCTCATATAGGGTCAATGAAATTTGTTTGATATTCTGCTTCTGTCTATATACCTGTCAAATGTCATTTTTTCTCAGCATTAGATATGAACACTCCCATAACTTTTTTCCCTGCATATGTTAACTGAAGGTATTTTGCACATTTTCTTCTTTACACCTACAGCACCTGGTATTCCTAGGTGGTTTCCCATCCAAGTACTAACCAGGCCTGACCCTGCTTAGCTTCTGAGATTAGACAAGATCAGGCATGTTCAAGGTGGCATGGCCATAGACCAAATTCTGCACATTTTATTCTCTCTTAACTTTATAAAGTTAGCTTGGCAAAAGGAAAATGACCCAATCCATTGATACATTTTATGTAACTTATCTCATGAGATAGAATTTCTTTTAAGGTTCAGCAACTCACACAAGATCTCAAAAGGAAGTAAATGACCAAGCTGGCTGTGAATTCAGGTGTACTAACTCCATTGACTGTGTTCTTGAATTCTATGCAATTCTGCTTTTCGTGACCCATGGCACCTCCTTACTGCCCTTCAGAATCTGGTTGTTAATATTTTTGAAATTCACCATCTCAGTCAAAAATATAGCTAAGGAAGTTTTCTCCTGAGCCATCCCTGACTCCAAGTCTACATTCGAACCAATGAATAAGGATGGTCACATGTATTTTCTCTTTCAATACCTTAGCTGGGAATGGGTTCTTGAATCACAATTGTGTCAGTATGCAGAGAGTCTTTGCCCTACCCTTCTGGAAAAATAAAACAAACAAACAAACAAGCAAAAGCATTGCTGTAGACCACAGAATTTGAACTGTCTTGGCTCTTTATAAACTATTATTTCAAACCAATAAGGAAAAATGGAGGGGCTTATTCCTAGTGAGGAGACCTCACTACATAATCCAGTGAAAATCCTAATGTAACAGTCAAATTACCCTTCAAAATTTAAATGACTTTATTGAGTGCTTTCCTTGTATATTCTGAAAATAGACCAAAACATGTATTAAAAATAATTATGGAGACCTACTTTAAGAGTGAAAAAGCAGTGTTAGGATTTATTGCGTGTCACATATAATCCACGAGACAGCTCAGGAGTACAAAGAACAGGGAACTCATTTTACTAATACATTGTTTCTCAGATAGACAAAAAGTATCTCTTTTTTTACAATTCAAATCTATTAGACAATATGTTCATGTGCTAAAAATGAAGCCTGTTTCAACTTAATATAAGGTTATCCAGTACCAAATCCATCTAAAATAGTGATACCATTATTTTCAAGCTGCATTAAATATAGTATTGTTCCTTGAAAGAGGTTATAAAGACAAATTCTAAATTATAGCTACTATTTCAAAAGGTCTTGGCGATTCTTGCATCTAATACCCTGATATTTCAGATGGGATAAGTGAGGCCCAGAAAAGCTCTTTAATTCCCGAGGATGCACATCTAGTTTTTGGTAAAGTCAGGACTATATCGCAGCCACCAGTTCAGTGGTCTCGTTCTCTCATTTCATCATTTACTGTCTGATCGAAGAAAATGAGCAAAGAAAAGTATGCTTATCCATTCACTTTTCTTCTGTGTAGAAAGTTTATGTTGTTTCTTCTTTGTAGAAAGTTTATGTTGTATACTGGAGGATTATTTTAAGTTTAGCTTTTGACAAAAGTAATGGGGAAAAAATCGTATGATTGCTCAACAGAAAATCAATAATAATAATTATTATATACGTTCTTTATCCCCACGGGACAACATTTTCAAATTTCTTTTTTAAGAATCCTTACAAACTTTCTCTCTACTAAAGAAATACGTTGTAGAATTACCATTTCCAAGCTAGGAAAAATGAAAACCAGAATGGTTAAGTGTCTTTGTGTGAATGGCACAGCAAGTTATCTATAGATTTTTAAAGTCTCTTAGAATGCATTACACATTAAATCACATTAAATCACAGAGAGCTCAATTTGCAAAGCAAATTAGTAGAATATCTGTTTTATATCAAACATTTAACTTAAAAAAGTCTAGCCCTCTGCTTTTCAGAGAGAATGGAAGCGGTTGCATGCAAAAGAATGTGACTGATGTAAATTAGACTGAAGATATTACAAGAACCAAATCGCTTGCTAAATACTTGGTACTTAGTACTTCAATTTGGAAGTTGATTTTGTGACAAACAGGAGAGTTGCTTTCAGATGGAAAACACTATGATATGACATTAAATGGTGAGATTAAGATGGGAGAAACTCATTTAAATATGAGTTCGGCTTTTAATTCCCTGAGTATTTGAGAGATTAAAAAGGAAAGAATAGAAAAGAGAGAAATTAAAAAAAAAATAATAGTTTTCTGTGCTGAAGAAAGGCTGTAGTTTAAGTTTTGTTAAAGAACATAGAATTTGTGTCAGAGATCTCAAATCACAAATCAATGCTACAACACTTCTTGCTATCTAGATGTAAAAAAAAAAAAAAAAAAAATCTATGTATGTAGCTTAAGGCAGAGCAGTTTATAAGAACTACATAGATTGGGAAATGAAGTCCATGCTTAGTATGGCAAAATTAACCTTAATGGGATAAAGCCAAATCAAGTAAAATTTGGTCTCACAGTGAGAAAGAAAAATTCCTAATGGTGATACATATGAGACAGTAAAATAATTTTCTAAGAGCATTGCCATCCTTCTTATTAATTAGTTTTTATCATGTGCCTACATTTATAGTAGATTCTATTTAAAATAGAAATTGTTATAATTTCTGCCCAATGAACCTACAATATTTGTATGACTGTTGAAAATGAAATATAGGCTTCTACTAGTGAGAAGTATCTTGGGGAGTAACTGAGTAGTATTAAAAATACTACAAATATTCAGAATGGCTATCTGTTTTCCTGCAGAGCAGTCAGCAAATCATCTGATTATCTGCACAACCGCCTTTTTGACTGATCTCCTTCAAGGAGTGTTTCCCTCTGGAAATGAGTATTGACTGGGAAGGAAATATTACTGATGGACTTATGAGTAATGTGTCTAGATTAGGACATCTAAAACATTACTATGAGAAAACAAAATACATAGTGACACAAACATAAACTTTTAACAGTTTTAGAAATTTGGGATAAATGGACAGCTTATGGGAGACCGGAGCATAGGAACAAAGATGCTCCTATTGAAGTGTTTACACTAGCAAAGGAATTGGAATAGTAAGAGGAATCTCCACTTTTGTTCTAGAGAATCCACGTTCTGGCCACAAACTGAAAGCATTTGCATAGTTTGGTGTTTTAGAACATCTTCACATTTGGCGTAGGGATTTGAGGATTGGAGAGGTAATTATTTGGCCAATGAAATCCATCAGCTTGCATCATTTGCAAGTTAATAAGTTAGTTTTGATAGACCCCACTGTGTTCTTCTCCATCTTCCTCAGTAGTTCTTTTGGTGAAGACAGATCAGACCTCCCTTGATTTAGTTAGTCATGGCTGAGAAAACCTAGAGAAGATCATTGTGAAAATTCCATTTTCCAATGCAAGGCATTGTTATTTCTGTCTTCGTATTCAGTGTTGTATTTGAAATTGCTATGTTCCCCAAAGGCTAGTTGCATAGTCTGAGTTAAAATTGATAATCCACACACATCTGCTTCAGGGAACCTGGGACCAGCACCTGAAGGACAGTCTGATGCTGATCAACCAGAAATAGACCAGAAGGTTTGGAGAGAGATCACAGATGGCCCAGCATCAAGGAATGGACAGCTCTATAGGTTAGGTAGACAATAAAATGACAGCAAGTGGAAATAGGCATTAAGTGAACATGCTTTATGCCCATGACTCAAAATAAATACCAACTAGAACAATGATAGAGGCCCAAAGGAAGTTGCTGCTCCTTTTGGGATCCCTTGTATAAAACCCCAGTTACACGCTGCAGATGTCATTGAACCCCAGGCTAATTTAATGATTTACATTGTTGAGAAAGGATTAGTGAAACTTCCCATTTCAATGGTCTGTTCCTAATTTGCATCTTTAACGAGGTGGGATCCAAGCCAGGTTCTGCTCCTTTGTGTTTATTTTGCAGGAACTGTGTTTATTTCTGATAATTACAAATAAATCTTTCTTCCTTTTCTCAAACTGTCTGAATAAAAGATGTTGGGAGTATGTTAACTCCATAGCTAGAATAACTATCAAAAAAAGCTAGAAGTAAAATCCAATTATAACTCTTTCAAAATGTAATTAATGTTTTCTTCTCAAAGAGGATGGTTGCTACATTTCATTTTGAAACATTTGTCTTCTTCTTTGTAGTTTCTTGCAGCTTGTCTAAGAGAAACTTACACCACAGGGAGCAGTGACTCCAAACCAGGATGTCATGACCGGGTGTGTCATGAAAAATGATAGAACTGGGGGAAATGTAGGTTAGAAAGTACTAAAGCCTAGACTTTAAATTTGATGAAGCAGCTTTCTGATTCATCTTCGAAGAACTCAGAAAACCAAAGCAAATCTCTCAAAGTTGACTAATTTTAAAAGTCTGTCAAAGAAGCAAGGGGGGAAATGTTATATGTATTTCTGAATTCAACTAAGACTGATGCCATTCAGAAGTATTTAAAAGCCATTTCAATGACCACAAAAACTGAAAAGAGAAATTTTGTTCTCATCTATTGCAATAGATGACCGGTGTGGAGATGGTGGGGCAAAATGAAACCTCATTATGATTTCTTTTTTTTTTTTTTTTTTGAGCAAGTCTAAGCCAAAAATACTAATCTAAAAGTTCCATTTAATAGCTGTATAACTTTTGAGCTCAAACTGTTATTTTTTTTCCCCTATAACTTTAAGACAAATGAGAAATTCAAGTGAAGAAAATCAACCCGGGAGAGACATTCATCATCCTATGAGAGTGACCATAAAGTTATTTATTTGTCTGTGTGTTGGTTGGTTTTTGATAAAATACACACCAACAGCAAATCTTCACAAAAACAAAGATTTTTTCTCATTCTTCACCTCTGTTTTTCTGTGCATACATAGATCATGTCTATCACATAATAGGCACTCAAGACATATTTGTTAAATTAATGACTCCACTGGCTTTATAAGTATAATCTTTATTTTCATAACAGGACTAGGGACTTTTAATTCTATTGAGGTGGAAAAATATAAATTACAGTTCATAGAAGGCAAAAAATAAATTTAATTTAGATTTAATATCTTTGTCTCCTGTGGAAATGGCTTTATCTTCTTGTGTGTCAATATATCCTGCTTTATATTAAAGACATGAGATGTAACATGAATTAGGAATAAAAGGATGAGTTTTATAGTCAAACTAGGTATACCACTTACTAACTATATGACCTGGGGCAACACTATTTGACCTGTCTGAGACTCATGTTACTAATGTGTAAAATGGGAATTAATCCACCTATCTCACAAATGTTGAGAGAATGCATGTACAGGATCTGAATACAGTTTCTGGCATGCATTCTAAGTGATTAAACAATGACAATAGCTAATAATTTTTATTATCATCAGTATTAAACAGTTGATCTCCTCTACTAATTTACATATTCACTGACAGGTATGCTAAATTCTTTACTTTTAATCTCTCAGTTGTAGCTTTCTGTTCTGCATTCTATAGCTGCTGAACACATATTTACAAAAGTGATTTTTAAAAATAGTGATAAACAGCATTATATTATTTGCTATTTAACTAAATCTTATGGAAATATAATAACAGAATATTAAAATGGTGTACTAGTACTAAACCTAGTACACCATTCAAGAGGAACATTCAGAAAGGGAAAACTCAGGGAGACAAAATTATGAAGTACCTGTAAATAGTACTTAGAAACATTGGCTAATAAAGCTGTGATGGATCTTAGATATGGTATAATACAGTTCCATTCTTTCAAACAGTGTGACTTGCCCAAAGTCACTTGTCCAAGACTCCTCAGAGATCTGCTCCATATTTTCACAGAGACAGCTAGCTAACCTGATCCATGAATTGGCACAAATGTGTTTAATATCATTCTGGGAGACGATGTGATATGCTTCCTAAAGATGAAGTGAAAATACCAAGAATATCAAGCCATAGTAAAGGACAAATTGCATTCACGAATTATGGTTTATAAGCTTCTTTAACAAACTCCTACTTTTATTCTCACAATGTGTCCAAAATGGAGTCATCACACTTTTAAAGATGAGGAAGTTGAAGTTCTATGAAGCTATTTAATTTATCCAAAGTCATACATGTGGTACTTAGCAGGTCTTGCACTTGACACTAGGTTTTGTGACTCTCAGTGACCTATGTTTTCCGGTTATGAAAGCTTTATTTTCACAGAGGTAAACCCTCTTAAGTTTGAAAAAAAATCAAACCAACAGACTTTTTCTTTTAAGAAAATGCCATACCTATCAACTTTTTCTTATCAGTCATTCAATACCTAATTAAACATAGCATAATGTAAATAAAAACTCTTTCAACTACTTAGATCTAAGTTGTGTATTAAACTAATAAGAATAACATATCTAGAATCAGAATACATGAGTTTGAGGCTTAGTTCCTCTGTGTGACATTGAAGACACTATTTTGCCTCTGCTCCCAGTCTGTCTGATGGGGAATGTTTGTGAAGGTGGTGTAGCCCCTGCAAAGAGGAAGAGGTCAATGGCCCCCACCATGCAGAAGAATAGGCCCTCTAGGGCACAGAGTGATTGAGGTCCACTCATTGTAAGGGCTTATAGAACAGAAATTAATATCTAGCATTTGCTATGTTGAGAATGGGAAGGAGATCTTATTGGAGAGAGATCAACTTTTACTTATAGGTGATTTAGGTTCTTTACATAGGTCCTGGACCAGAAAGTTCACTTCTCCTCCTGGTTATTCTCTCGAGGAAACGTTAATTACCTCCTTAATACCTTTTTATGGCTCTGTGAGCACAATCGCATAGTAAGACCTTGGCTCTGAACACACTTTCTCAATATGCAGGTTCTTCATTAGTATCCCAAAGCTGATTGCTTTCTCTTGACTCAAATTCTACTTCTTAGCAAGTGTTTTAAAGAGACTGCCCTCTTTTTTTAACCTTACAAATGTTAAAAAAAAAAAAAAAAAAGATGGTATGCTATGGATCATAAAGGTATTTTGGAGTTCTTTCTCCTTGCAGCCCCTTCCTCTGGGTAATGTGAGACCCTGGGGTCTTGCCATCTTCTTTGTTAGTGACTCTGTCAGCTTAGATAGAAAGAACTACCAGAAAAATGAGACTTGGAGGGCAAGTCCTTCAGCATCAAAACATGAATCATTTGGCCTCACTCTCTTCTGGTTGCCTTGTCCCTCAGAGAAGAACCGAAGGACAGCCAGGCATTCCTAGCTGATGGAATCCTGGCAGCTGGGGAAGTTCTCAGCAGTTGTGATGATGCTCTGCCTTCACAAATGCCAGGCTGGCCCAATGCTTACCTGAGAGCAGAGGCCACTAGGCATGGAGAAGGAAGAAACAGAGCGGCATATAAGAAAAAGCAGACAGTGTCTGCTGCAGAATCCTTCTGGTGGGGGCAGCTTGTCAATGCCATTAATGAAGCCAGGCAGACACTGCCGGAGTGATTCAAGTGGGGGCCTGGCTAATAGGCCCCAGAGCAGAAACTGACCAGTTTCGCTATTGGAATATAAAGAGCTTATCAACAGTGTTATCTGTATCGTTGACACTAAGTAAAATAATTCCTTAGAAAACTTCAAAATTAGCATTTAAGAATGAAAAATCGTTACAATTACAGCCATGGTAGCAAGGCAGCTGTTGCCCCAGGTCCCTCCTCCATGCATCTTCTCACTTGACTGCACTTAGAGCCAAGGCCCTTGTCTCTTTAAGGTTCCTGAACCTGAAATTTTTCTTCTTTGGTTCTGAGGGAGGTGGGTCAGGCCTATATTTATGTGAGTAAAGGGAGCCACTGCCTACATGGTAAGAGATCTTTGAACACCTTGCCAAGGGGCTAATTTTTCTCCTATTTGGGAAGAAATTCTGCCTATTAGTATCAGTCCTTTACACTTGGTAATACAGATAATTGGCCAGAGAAGGTCATTACTAAAATAAACAAGCTACCTGAGAGGATGTGGGTTAATGAGAGAGGCCTACACTAAGGTGGTATTAGCTTGGTGGTAGAGCATTTGGATCCCAGCCCTAAGCGGGTGGGCAAGAGGTGGGTCCATTGAGTGGCGGTTTGACCATGGCTGTGCAGCTCCAGGGATCCCCCAGCATAGTCCATAGCTCTCCAAATTTACCACAGCTATTGCAGTTCATAGACTCGAGCACATTTCTAAATACATATGGGTTTATATGGGTTTTCTTTTGAATTCACAAAAGAAAAGAAAAATTAAAAGAAGAGGAAATTGAGATAAAGTTGTTTCTAGTGTTATATTTTCTAAAAGAAATCTTTCTTTGGATGCATATTACCTCCTATCCCCACCCCTGCATCCCCAAACAGTTCTTGGGATAAACATCACCTGAGACTCAGAAGTTCACAGTAGTAACATAAACTTTGGTTACCTAAAGACCACATTAAAAGAGCAATGAGGATACTTCTTTCAAGAATACCCTCCTTCATGGCTTAAATATGACCCCCCCCCTCCTTTTTAAATAATAGCTTTATTGAAATATATATTCGCAGAATTGTGCAACTACGTATACAATTTCAGAACATTTTCATTACCTCCCCCGATTAACACCATATCTATTAGCAGTCAATCTCAATTTACCTAATCTTCCCTACTAATCATAGGAAACCAATAAATGGTTTTCTGTCTCTATAGATTTGCTTATTCTGAGCATTTTATATGAGTTAAGTCATATGATAGGTGGTCTTTTGAGACTGGCTTCTCTCACTTAGCCTAATGCTTTCAAAGTTCACCCATATGAGAGCAGGTATCAGGACTTCATTCTTTTTTATGACTGAAAAATAATGCATTCAATTGAAGTTGTTTCCGCTTTTTCTCCATAATGAGTGATGCTATGTGAACATTCATGTGCCACTTTCTACGTGGACAGACGTTTTCATTTCCCTTGGGCATATGCCTATTGGTGTTGCTGGGTCATATGTTAATTTATGTTTAAGCTTCTGGGGAACTGCCATGCTATTTTCCAAAACAGCTGCCTCATTTTACATCCCCACCAGAGATGCATGAGAACTCCAATTGTTCCACAACCTCACCAATGCTTCCTATTTACTTTTTCTTTTTCTTTTTTTTCTAAATTATAGATCCTCTATTGGGTATAAAATGACATCTCATTATGGTTTTTATTTGCATTTCTCTGATGACTAATGATGTTCGGCTTCTTTTCATGGGCCTATTGCTTATTAATATATCTTTTTTGGAGAAATGTCTATTCGAATCATTTTAAAAATTGGGTCGTCTGTCTTTTTTGTTGAGTTCCCAGAGTTCTTTATATATTCTGGAAACAAGCCACTTAGCAGATACATGATTTGCAATATTTTTTATATGCTGTGGATTTTCTTTTGACTTTCTTGATTGTGTTCTTTGAAGTACAAATCTTTTTTTTGTTGTTTAATTTTAATGAAGTCCAATTTACCTACTTTTTTATTTGTTGCTTGTGCTTTTGGCGTCTAAAAGACCATTGCCTAATCCAAAGTCAAAAAGTTTTATACCTATCTTTTCTTTTTTTTTCATTTTTTCAATTACAGTTGACATATAATATTAGTTTTAGATACATAATGTAGTGATTAGACATTTATATAACTTACAAAGTGATCGCCCTGATAAATCTAATGCCCTTCTTACACCACACATAGTCATTACAATAGTACTGACTATGCTGTACTTTATATCCCGCGACTGATTTTATAAATAGCAATTTGTATATCCTAATCCCTTCTCCTTTTTCAACCATCCTCCTAACCCCCATCTCATCTGGCAACCATAAAAATATTCTCTGTATCATGAATTTGTCTCTTGTTTGTTCGTATGTTTGTTTTGTTTTTTAGATTACACATAAAGTGAAATCATATGATATTTTTCTTTCTTTACCTGACTTATTTCACTTATCATAATAACCTCTAGGTCCACCCAAGTTGCCGTAAATGGCAAGATTTCATTCTGTTTTATGGCCAAGTAATATTCAATTGTGTATATGTACCACATCTTCTTTATCCACTTGGGTAAGGCAAAACAAAAGAAAAAATAACAAATGGACTGTATTAATCTAAAAAGGTTTTGCACAGAAAAGGAAATCTTCAACAAACAAAGTGACAACCTACTAAATAGAAGATATTCAACAATGATCCATCTGATAAAGGGTTACACCTATGTTTTCTTCTAAGAGTTGTATAACTCTAACTCTTACATTTAGGCCTTTGATCCATTTTGAGTTAATTTTTGTGAATGACATGGGGTAGAGGCCCAGTTTTATTCAATGCATATGGATATCCAGTTGTTCCATCACTACTGAAAAACTGTTCTTTCCCCCACTTAGTTGTCTTGACATTCTTGTCAAAAATCAATTGACTATAGATGTGCAATTTATGTCTGACTTTTCAATTCTATTTCATTGATCTAAACATTTATCTTTATGCCAGTATTACACTGCCTTGATTATCATAGCTTTGCAGTAAGTTTTGAAATTGAGAAGAGAGAATTCTCTTTTTCCTCCTTTTTCTAAGATTTTTTGACTATTTTAGATCTCTTGAATCTCCATATGAATTTAAGGAACAGCTTGCTAATTTCTGAAAAGAAGGTAGATATAATTTTGAAAGAGATTTAATTGAATCTGTAGATCAATTTGGAGAATAATGCCATCTTAATAATATCCAACCTTTCAATCTATGAACATTGGATGTCTTTCCATATATGTAGGACTTTGTTTCAACAACATTTTAGGTTTTAGAGTGTAAGTTTTATACGTCTTTTATCAAATTTAGTTTAACATATTTTATTCCTTATTGTGCTAACATAAATAGAATTGTTTTATTAATTTTATTTTCAGTTATTCTATTGCTAGTGTATAAAAATGCAACTGATTTTTCTATATTTATGTTATATTCTGAAATCTGACTGAACTTGTTTATTCATTCTAATAGATTTTAGGGGCTTTCTTAGAATTTTCTATATATAAGATTATGTCATCTGCAGAGAGATCATTTTATTTCTTCCTTTTCAATCTGGATGCCTTTTATATAATTTTCTTGCATAATTGCTGTGGCTACAATCTTTCATACAATGTTAAATGGAAGTGTTTAAGCATCCATTTTATCCAGAATGTACTTAACTACACAACAAAATATATTGGGGGATGGGGTACAACTAGAGGTATACATTATTTATATGTGTGTATGTGTATGTAGAACATTGGCATGAAGCACATGTACATATTCAGTCATATTCTGGGTGTAGCAAAAATTAAATCACTAAACTACACCTTCTAGATGCTTTCTAATATGACTCACCTTTTAAGCCTGGCCTCTCTTCTTAGAGCGTATTGCTTTCAACTACACATAGGAAGGAATATATGAATAGTAGCTTATTTAAAAATGCTTACTAGAGAAGCTTAACTTAAAAACGAGATACTTTAGAGTAGATAATGTAATTTTATTCATCTTCATGAAGGATTACCATAGGGAGGACAAACTGGATTTATTTGTTTTATAAGAGGAAGAGCTAGGACTAGTGGGTGGGCATTAGAGAGGTGGATTACAACTTAGTATAAGGTCTCCCAAAAACTCAGCTACCCACATCAGAATAAACTCCTTGTCAGTTTAATAAACTTCTTTCATAAGCTTTCTGAATCATTTATATAAAGTAAAAAATTTTTACTTAGAAGTATTATGATTTTAAGAATTTAATAAACTTTAATAAAAATGTGACATTATCACCCCTTAAAGTTACTAAAATAGTCTTTGAAATTAACTTAATTTTATAAGACATGGACCACTCCACCCTGGATTTGGGGTGACACCCCACATAGATCTGGGGTAACGTTTCCTCTTTGTCAAGAGATCAACAACTTAAACCGGCCTATTTTCCATGTAAAATATACAAAACAAAATAAATATGATTATTCACTGGGGCTATCCCCCTGCTAAAAAAAGTTCAGCTTTGAATGATGATGCCAGGTTTCCTCCCAGGCCATCTGTTGGGCCTGGCTTAGCTTCTTGAAAATTTAAACGCTTCTTGTTTCAGATGCTTTTGAATTTCTGTTCCCTAGATGGCCCTTCCACCCACAGCAAAATTATAAGCCTCTTTTATCTATCTGTGTTTCTGCTTCCCCTCTTAGCTCTAACACTAAGGTTTGTCTTTTGTATTTACAACAATAAAATGTCTTCAGAGGTGAATATGATGCCTTGAGGAGAATGTTAATGTACATTTGCCTTTGTTCTTAATTAGGTTCCTTCAAGGGAAAACCTCCCGGCCTGGTTTATTTTCTAGCTTTGTCAGAGCTTGTCTGCTTTATCTAAACACTTTGAAGAAGTCTCTTCACCCATATACTGCCTGTATGCTTACCATATAGATTTTTATAATACCAGTCAATTGGAAAAGGGTAGAACATAAGCAGTATAGATAAAGAAATGCCTTAGAATAAATTGCTAGTGGGAGAAAGAGAGCCAAGGGGTGGGAGGTGGGGGAGTGAGAGACGGAGAGAGACAAAAAGAGAGAAACAGAGAGAGAGAAAGAGACAGAGAGAGAGAGAGAGA